>NC_060129.1:154385775-154690602 GCF_021461395.2 Schistocerca americana
CGACCCGGTTCTGCCGAAAGCCCGCAGAAATTGACAGGTATGTGGTATTAACGTCGTAGACAAACAGTACATTGCCTCCTGTGGGGTAAACGTTCGTCACAAGTAGTGTTGCTGTATTTGGCATAGAATTGTACATTTCGACTTGCAGCTTCAGAGTGAATAATGTAACAGTTTCTGAAACAACCTGCTCGACACCCAGTACTTGCCGCGGTCCAGAGTGAAAACTTTCTGAGGCGAATTACCTCTCTAAGTGTGCGTCATCATGGTTTCGTGCAACTTACAGAATCGCGACCTTCGGTTGTATGAATAAAACGGAGAATGTACTTTATACTCGAAATTGTGGAGAACATTCCCAGGGTCGCACGAATAAAGCGAGTCGGAGAATATGCTTCACCCGAGAAATTTCTCAGCTTGAGTAAATGAGTGGGGGGAGTCGGTAAAAGCAAACATCATCCTCCGATTTCGTATGAATAAAACTGGAGCACCGAATCACGAACCGAGAACATTCTCCGTTTCTTGAAGTGTGCTCTGTAGCATAACATCGAGCTGAATAAGTTCTGTTGACGTTAGCTTTTACAGACTTTTTGGTAGTAAAGGCAAAGTTTATATTGCCTGTAAGGCAAGAAGGTATAGGTACCCGAAGAAATACAGAAGAGAGAAACCGTAGAAACTTCTACGAGCCTTACAATAAAACCATTATTTGCATGGCGAATTTCCTTCCAAAAAATCATGAAAGAAGAGATGAGCGACCTTTCAAAAGAAGTGAAAATTAAAATGTTTTTGTTGCTATTTAGTAGACTCAAGTTTTCACACTGATGTACGAGAAGACTTTGGTATACACACAACACCTGTGCCGCTGACGTTTCCGGATATTCATGTCTTCTCACACCGTAAATCTTACACTTCGTTAAGTTCGGAATATAGACGAATCAGAAAAATTAACAGCTGGCTGATTACAAACCTAGCGATCGGTTTCTCGTAACGAACCCCACGGGCGATCGCTTGCGTCCTTGACACGCGAGCACACCATTCTGCGTCGTATTTGAACAAAATTATCTCTTCTTAGAAAACTCGGCCATAGTTCCGGTTTGGAGTCGATGAAAAATGATGTAATTTTAAGATTTCATTCACATAATGTGTTGACCTAACTTCAGTAACAGAAAAGGTTCGTACGAGTCGTATATTCAATACGATCGCAGAAAATGCGTTTTTTCCCATTGTCTTTAATCGTCTTAACTATTTGTTGCCGCACATAAAAGTGAAATCTAAACGTAGTGCAACTCTTTACAGAACACAATGATCCCAGTTCCATCTTCGTACACTGAACGGTTGGCCTGTTTGAGCGAGCTGAATGAAGTCTGACGTTACCCGTGCGTTCTGTGCGTGACACGGCAGACGACACACACAGGGAACCTTCTCAGGGAGGTGGGGAGGCAGTGGGGAGGAAACTCTCTCGCCACAGAATACGCTTCCGACTTTTCATTCGTGCAAAACTGAAAACTTTCTGAGAGAATATTCTTTTGCTCTGATAATCTTCCCCGGAGAAGGATGTCTTTATGTATACGACTCCTAATCCTCACGATTTCTCCCCATGAATGCGAAATCGAAGGGCGTACCCACGACATAAACTAGAGCAATTGTGGCGGGAGGGGGCAGGTCGTACTATTCGCAGAGAACTGGGAGTAGGCAAACCAGGCATCATTTCTCGATAGACAAAACAGAAAACTGGCGACAAACTGCTTTGAATAAACATTTTAAACATAAGAATGCACTCCCGAAAGAATACAATAATTTAAGTTCTTGGATTGGACTCAGATGTTTCTGATACTTCCTTCTTTGAAATCTAGCCGTATTCTTTCACGCAGTTTCGGTGTTCGCTCAGCAGGAACAACGCAGCCAGTCTCCCTCGTCTGTCTCGATTCGATTGTAAGCCAAGGCTTTGCTGTTCGTAGAGTATTGATGGATCGTTCCATAGTCACCATTTCCGTTTACTCAAAATATTTAGTGCTTCTATGATGCTAGAGAAAAGGTTCTTGCCCTAGTGAAACAGAGCAGCGACCTATAAACCACTTAATTTAGAGTCAGAGACACACTTTCTCCTCGATCAGTTGTACTGCGGGTGCAGCTGAATGGCAATGGCCATAAAAACGTGAAGCTTTCAAAACAACTCGGTGTTTCTATGGAAGTTCAGTGCGCTACTTTTGCCCATATTCAGGGGATGTAGCTTGTTCAGAGCAAGCGGTGGAACACTTTCAGGGGAAACTGAATACTTAACGGAGACGGGAGTGATTCGATATACGGTAATACGACCGAACGTCATCAGCACTTCGTCTCAATTTATGTCAAACATTTTCTTTCGAATTTTTACTTACGAGCCAAAAGTCAAAATTTAATTTCTACCTCCGGTCCCCCTGCAGGAGCAGCCTGTGCTTCTACAAATAATTCCACACTCATCGTGTCTCGTTCACTTAGGTCTGCACTCAGATGGTCGATAACCCATGCCGTGTGTTCACCCACCGACTTACATTGCAGGACATCCATAACGGGTACCACAACCCGAGAGACCTCGCTACTACTATTCTGCGAAGAGAAGGTAAACTACACCTACGTTGTCTTTAACATGTGGATAACTGAATACCACTTTCTGTGACTTGGTAAGTAATTATATCTGATTAACGTTTTACAAATTAATTTCGGTCATCTCACTCATTACAGATTCATACACGTCATGTAGTAATACGCTTATTCTCCTGGTCTTCATCAGCAGCATAACGAGTACCGCCTGTCTGCCACCATTAACTCTGCAGTCGACTGCCTTTCATCTGCAAACAGAACATGCCCTGCTCGAAAGCTGTCTTTGAGATGTAGGGATGCGTCTTTCTTTCTTTCTTTAATTTGATAAAAATGATATCTACAAATTCCTATACGAAATGTAGTTCATCTACACAGATGGATTACTGCTGCTACGATGGCAGCTTATCAACATTTAAGTGAGTTTGAACGTGGTGTTATAGTCGGCGCACCAGCGATGGGACACAGCAACTCCGAGGTAGCGATGAAGTGGGCATTTTACTGGACGACCATTTCAGTGGTGTACCTACAATATCAGGATACAGGAAAACATCAAATCTCCGACGTCGCTGCGGTCTAAAAAACATCCTGCAAGAACAGGAGCATCAACGACTAAAGAGGATCGTTCAACGTGACAGTAGTGCAACCCTTCCGCAAATTTCTGCAGATTGCAGTGCTGGGCCATCGACAAGTGTCGGCGTGCCAACCACTCAACGAAAAATCATCGAAAAGGTGTTTCGGATCCGAAGGCCCACTCGTGTACCCTTGATGACTGCACAACACAAAGCTTTACGACCGTCAACACCATCACTGGACTGTTGATGATTGGAAACAAGTTGGCTGGTCGGACGAATCTCCTTCCACATTGTATCGAGTGGATGGACGCGTACGGGTGTGGATACAACCTCATGAATCTGTGGACCCTGAATTTCAGCAGGGGACTGTTCAAGCTGGTGGAGGCGCTGTACTGGTGTAGCTGGAGTGATATGGGACCCGTGACACGTCTAGATACGACCCTGACAGGTGACAAGTACGTAACCATTCTGTCTGATCACCTGCGTCCATTCACGTCAACTTGCAGCATACTGTTCAGAGGAGATCTCCAGCCCCTCTTATTCTTCCGGATTTACGTACAGCCCTGCAGGATTCATGGTGTCAGTTCCCTCCAGCACTACTTCAGATATTAGGCGAGTCCATACCACGCCGTGTTGCGCCACTTCTGCATAAAATATGTCGACTTGAACAGCAGATTATAGGTGTGTGTCTGTAGGATTACATCTACTCCTTTTCCTGAAACTGCTCCTCTAGCTTTAGACTTATCTAATACGACTGTAGGGCAAGAATTATTCGGATTGCGTTTATTACATGCTGCGTCGGTACTGCAAAAAAGTAAAAGTGGTTTACTGGTGCATGGATACATACAGAGGCATGCCTAACTTTGTACGTGGGTGCGAAGCCTTAGACGCGTCGTAAGCAGAGCGGAGTGCCGACAGGGGGCGCAGTGTCCCGGCCGCCTGCCCCTGATCAAGTGGGCTGAACGCGCAGCGCAGCAGAGCAGCACAGCGCCGGCCGGCTAGAAGCCGCTGTCCGGCGTGCCGCCACCTAGGGAACTTGCACCTACGCCGTGGGAGCGTAGCTATCGATACCACAATTTTTACTACATTAACAGTGTTAAAATTTCGTGATAATAACGTTGTTATTTAATGTCGTATTACCAAGACCTTGGTGAGTGTCTCTGCTGTTTCTTTGCGATAGTCTATGGTTAACTAAAGACCACGGCATGCGCCTCTTGCTGACACACTGTGGTGACGTCATAACACCACCGCCACACACGCTGGCCCCGTTGCCTCTCACCGGAACAACAAATCAACACTTTGAAGTCTGGAAAAACAAACTGAAAGGCATTTACTAAAAAATATCTTAATACACAACTAAATTAAATTACAATTTTTTATAAATAATTTGTATACGTAATTGGCTTTCGTGTGAAATGGCTCAAAGCATTCTGGCATGCACAGCGCAACATCACACACTGGACAACAGTATGTTGTTTCTTTCCTTTACTACTCTCCAGTATCTTTTTTAACTGTTACCACACGCTTTACACAATCTTCACGGCCTCGCTTTGCTCTCAGTTGGCGACATTTTGGAAGAAAATTTCCTCCCAGTTAGTCTGTCGCCCGCAGTCGAAGGCTTCGCCCCTACTTGTTCCTTTCCAGCCACCGTGGCCAGTGTTTCTCCAGTTAGCACACATGAGCTTAACTGGAGGACATGGTTGCCTGTACAGCATTTTATACATAACTGCTTACTACCCCCCGAACGAAAATTCTGTAAATAAGTAAGTCGTATCTAGGACTTGCCAACATGTTTTGTGTTATTTACAGTCTGATATGTCACGTGAACGAATTATTTTTTTGAGTGATCCCCCATGAACCATGGACCTTGCCGTTGGTGGGGAGGCTTGCGTGCCTCAGCGATACAGATAGCCGTACCATAGGTGCAACCACAACGGAGGGGTATCTGTTGAGAGGCCAGACAAACGTGTGGTTCCTGAAGAGGGGCAGCAGCCTTTTCAGTAGTTGCAAGGGCAACAGTCTGGATGATTGACTGATCTGGCCTTGTAACAATAACCAAAACGGCCTTGCTGTGCTGGTACTGCGAACGGCTGAAAGCAAGGGGAAACTACAGCCGTAATTTTTCCCGAGGGCATGCAGCTTTACTGTATGATTACATGATGATGGCGTCCTCTTGGGTAAAATATTCCGGAGGTAAAATAGTCCCCCATTCGGATCTCCGGGCGGGGACTACTCAAGAGAATGTTGTTATCAGGAGAAAGAAAACTGGCGTTCTACGGATCGGAGCGTGGAATGTCAGATCCCTTAATCGGGCAGGTAAGTTAGAAAATTTAAAAAGGGAAATGGATAGGTTGAAGTTAAATATAGTGGGAATTAGTGAAGTTCGGTGGCAGGAGGAACAAGACTTCTGGTCAGGTGACTACAGGGTTATAAACACAAAATCAAATAGGGGTAATGCAGGAGTAGGTTTAATAATGAATAGGAAAATAGGAATGCGGGTAAGCTACTACAAACAGCACAGTGAACGCATTATTGTGGCGAAGATAGATTTGAAGCCCACGCCTACTACAGTAGTAAAAGTTTATATGCCAACTAGCTCTGCAGATGACGAAGAAATTGGAGAAATGTATGATGAAATAAAATAAATTATTCAGATTGCGAAGGGAATGGGTGACTGGAATTCGAGTGTAGGAAAAGGGAGAGAAGGAAACATAGTATATGAATATGGATTGGGGGACAGAAATGAAAGACGAAGCCGCCTGGTCGAATTTTGCACAGAGCACGACATAATCATAACTAACACTTGGTTTAAGAATCATGAAAGAAGGCTGTATACATGGAAGAACCCTGGAGATACTAAAAGGTATCAGATAGATTATATAATGGTAAGACAGAGATTTAGGAACCAGGTTTTAAATTGTAAGACATTTCCAGGGGCAGATGTGGACTCTGACCACAATCTATTGGTTATGACCTGTAGATTAAAACTGAAGAAACTGCAAAAAGGGGGGAATTTAAGGAGATGGGACCTGGATAAACTAAAAGAACCAGAGGTTGTACAGAGATTCAGGGAGAGCATAAGGGAGCAATTGACAGGAATGGGGGAAATAAATACAGTAGAAGAAGAATGGGTAGCTTTGAGGGATGAAGTAGTGAAGGCAGCAGAGGATCAAGTAGGTAAAAAGACGAGGGCTAGTAGGAATCCTTGGGTATCAGAAGAAATATTGAATTTAATTGATGAAAGGGGAAAATATAAAAATGCAGTAAGTGAAACAGGCAAAAAGGAATACAAACGTCTCAAAAATGAGATCGACAGGAAGTGCAAAATGGCTAAGCAGGGATGGCTAGAGGACAAATGTAAGGATGTAGAGGCCTATCTCACTAGGGGTAAGATAGATACCGCCTACAGGAAAATTAAAGAGACCTTTGGAGAGAAGAGAACCACTTGTATGAATATCAAGAGCTCAGATGGAAACCCAGTTCTAAGCAAAGAAGGGAAAGCAGGAAGGTGGAAGGAGTATATAGAGGGTCTATACAAGGGCGATGTACTTGAGGACAATATTATGGAAATGGAAGAGGATGTAGATGAAGATGAAATGGGAGATATGATACTGCGTGAAGAGTTTGACAGAGCACTGAAAGACCTGAGTCGAAACAAGGCCCCCGGAGTAGACAATATTCCATTGGAACTACTGACGGCCGTGGGAGAGCCAGTCCTGACAAAACTCTACCATCTGGTGAGCAAGATGTATGAAACAGGCGAAATACCCTCAGACTTCAAGAAGAATATAATAATTCCAATCCCAAAGAAAGCAGGTGTTGACAGATGTGAAAATTACCGAACTATCAGCTTAATAAGTCACAGCTGCAAAATACTAACACGAATTCTTTACAGACGAATGGTTTTTTTTTTGTGGTTTTAGGGCGCACAACTTCAATGGTCATTAGCGCCCTGACTACTCTAAGATTGCACCTCGAGGCACAAGTTGACAACAACAACTAAAAGGGAAAACACGATAAAAGACAGACTGACAGGCATAGGATTAAAAAACAGCATCATCAAATGTCCTTAGCGAGGTTTGTCAACTTGATAAAACGAAGAACACGAGCAGCTGCTCGTGTTTCATCCGCTAAAATGGCATCTAAAGTACTTGGCAGGTTAAGATCTAGGCGCAGTGTGTTAAAATCTGGACAGGACATTAAAATTTGTCTAACCGTCAGCAAGTGCCCACATGGGCAGAACGGAGCCGGCGCAGCCGTTAGCAGATGGCGATGGCTGAACCGGCAGTGTCCAATTCTTAACCGGGCCAAAACTACCTCCTCCCGCCGAGAAGGGCGTGAGGAGGACGTCCAAGCCACGGGAAGAGGTTTTAAGGCCCGAAGCTTGTTGTCTATAAGTGCAGCCTAATCGGTATGCCACAGCGATAAAATGCGCCGACAAACGACCCTGCTAAAATCGGACGAAGGGACACAACAAGAAGCTGTCCGAGGCTGGAGGACCGCAGCCTTGGCCGTGGCATCTGCAGCTTCGTTCCCAGGGATACCGACATGGCCAGGAACCCACATAAAGCTAACCGGA
This sequence comes from Schistocerca americana, assembly GCF_021461395.2. Lineage (NCBI taxonomy): Eukaryota > Metazoa > Arthropoda > Insecta > Orthoptera > Acrididae > Schistocerca > Schistocerca americana. Next base: position 154,393,501 of record NC_060129.1, read on the forward strand.
GAACCGAAGTCCACCAGCTGCTGAAGAGAGCGTTGGATCCGGTGTACGAAAGGGTGAACCGGGTACGGATCACTGAGGCTCTGGATGGCGCTCAGGGAATCTGAGCAGATGACATAAGCAGAATGTCGGTGGCGGCAGATGTAAAGAACAGCCTGGTAGAGGGCAAAGAGCTCAGCTGTGAAGACCGAACAATGGCCATGGAGCCGGTATTGGAAACTTTGTGCCCCGACAATAAAGGAACACCGGCCCCGTCATTGGTCTTAGAGCCATCTGTATAAATGAAAGTCATGTCGATGAACTTCGAACGAAGTTCCAAAAAACGGGAGTGGTAGACTGAACCGGGGGTAACCTCTTTTGGGAGCGAGCTGAGGTCAAGGTGAACGCGGACCTGGGCCTGGAGCCAAGGTGACGTGTGGCTCTCGCCCACTCGAAAGGTTGCAGGGAGTGAAAAATTAAGGTGTTGAAGGAGGCGACGAAAGCGAACTCCAGGGGGTAGGAGGGCAGAGACATACAACCCATATTGACGGTCAAGAGAGTCGTCAAAAAAGGAACGATAAGATGGATGGTCGGGCATTGACAGTAGCCGACAGGCATACCGACAAAGCAGTATATCGCGCCGGTAGGTGAGTGGCAACTCACCAGCGTCAGCATGAAGACTCTCGACGGGACTAGTATAAAACGCTCCGATCGCAAGTCGTAAACCCCGATGTTGTATGGAGTTGAGGCAGCGTAGGATGGATGGCCGTGCAGAGGAGTATACGAAGCTCCCATAATCCAGCTTGGAGCGGACGATCGACCGATATAGACCAAGTAGGACGGTTCGATCCGCTCCCCACGACATACCACTGAAAACACGGAGGACATTTAAAGAACGGGTACAACGGGCGGCCAAATATGACACATGTGGAGACCAGCTAAGTTTCCTGTCAAATGTAAGGCCTAAAAATTTTGTTGTCTCCACGATTGGGAGAGCAACGGGACCGAGTCGTAAGGACGGTGGGAGAAACTCTTTGTAGCGCCAGAAGTTAATACAGACCGTCTTCTCGGCAGAAAAACGGAAGCCATTGGCGACACTCCAGGAGTAAAGGCGGTCAAGAGAACGCTGAAGGTAGCGCTCCAGGACACGTGGACACTGCGCGCTGCAATAGATGGTAAAATCGTCCACGAAAAGGGAGCCTGATCCATCAGCTGGGAGGCAATCCATTATTGGATTGATCACGATGGCGAAGAGAGCGACGCTCAAAACTGAGCCCTGTGGCACCCCATTCTCCTGGCGAAAGGTGTCGGACAGGACAGAGCCCACACGTACCCTGAACTGTCGATCCATCAAAAAGGAACGAATAAATAGAGGGAGGCGTCCGCGAAGGACCCATGTATGCATGGTGCGGAGAATGCCCGCCCTCCAACAGGTGTCGTAAGCCTTCTCCAAATCAAAGAACACAGCTGCGGTCGGGCGCTTCCGCAAGAAGTTATTCATAATGAAGGTCGACAAGGTAACCAGATGGTCAACAGCAGAGCGGCGCCTACGAAAGCCACATTGTACATTGGTAAGTAGGCGTCGAGACTCGAGCAGCCAAACCAATCGAGAGTTAACCATTCGCTCCATCACTTTACAGACACAGCTGGTAAGCGAGATAGGTCGATAACTGGAAGGCAAGTGCTTGTCCTTCCCCGGCTTAGGAATCGGGACAACAATAGACTCGCGCCAGCATGCGGGAACATGTCCCTCAATCCAGATGCGATTGTATGTACGAAGAAGAAAACCTTTACCTGCAGGAGAAAGGTTCTTCAGCATCTGAATATGAATAGAATCAGGCCCCGGAGCGGAGGACCGTGATCGGCCAAGTGCGTTTTCGAGTTCCCGCATGGTGAATGGGGCATTATAACTTTCACAATTCGAGGAGCGGAAGTTAGGTGGCCTAGCCTCCTCTGCCTGTTTGCGGGGGAGGAAGGCAGGGTGGTAATGAGCGGAGCTCGAAACCTCTGGGAAAAAGCGGCCGAAGGCATTGGAGACATCCTCAGGGGCCACAAGGACGTCATTCGCGACCTTCAAGCCAGAAACTGGTGAGTGGACCTTAGTGCCAGATAGCCGGCGCAGGCTACCCCAGACAACAGAAGAAGGAGTAAAACTGTTGAAGGTGCTTGTGAAAGCAGCCCAGCTGGCTTTCTTGCTTTCTTTGATAATACGATGACACTGAGCACGTAATCGTTTATAATTGATACAATTCGCCACTGTAGGGTGGCGTTTAAATGTGCGTAAAGCACGTCGACGAGCACGTAAAGCGTCTCTACATGCTGCGGTCCACCAGGGGACCGGTATGCGACGTGGAGAAGAAGTAGGGTGAGGGACGGAATATTCAGCAGCAGCGAGAATGACTTCCGTGAGGTGTGCGACCTGACTAACGCAGCTTGTGAAGGTTTGGTCCTGAAAGGTCGCCCTGGAAGAGAAAAGCCCCCAGTCTGCTTTGGAGATGTTCCAACTAGATGAGCACGGAGAGGGGGTATGCTGCAGGAGATGGATAACACACGGGAAGTGGTCACTCGAGTATGTATCATAAAGTGCATACCACTCAAACCAGCGTGCAAGTTGGGGAGTACATATAGAGAGGTCTAAATGGGAATAGGTGTGAGATGTGTCCGAAAGAAAAGTAGGGGCGCCAGTATTGAGGCAGACAAGATTGAGCTGGTTGAAAAGGTCTGTTAACAAGGAGCCCCTCGGGCAGGATGCTGGAGAGCCCCAAAGGGCATGGTGGGCATTGAAGTCTCCAGTTAACAAAAATGGTGCAGGTAGCTGAGAAATAAGTTGTATCATGTTTGCCCTGGTAACGGCAGATGACGATGGAGTGTAAACGGTACAAAGGGAAAACCTAAAAGTGGGGAGAGTAATGCGGATGGCAACTACCTGCAGGCCGGTGTGCAACGTGATGGGATCGTAGTAAATATCATCCCGGACCAGCAACATAACCCCTCCATGTGCTGGGATACCTACCACAGGGGGTAGGTCAAAACGCACAGAGGTGTAGTGTGCCAAGGCAATTTGATCACATGGGCGTAGCTTTGTTTCCTGGAGGGCTACGAGGAGCGGACGGTGCAAGCGGAGCAGCAACTTCAAGTCCTCTCGGTTGGAGTGCATATTCCAGTGAGTAAGTGCCATCGTAAGAAAAGGAAGATGAAAGAAGGGGTCACCTCGAAGGCCGCTGAGGGCCTGGCTTCGAGCGAGCACTGCCACCGCTATCAATAGGCGGACAGTCATCGTCCATTGGGTTTATAGGTTCATCGGCCATCTCGGGAGGATGGCCGGGAGGGGAAGCTTCTTCCGCCGGTGAACGGCCAGATGTACGGCTACCAGCGGTGCGGCCAGGCGAAACGGATGACGGCCTGGGGCGGCAACCGCTGGGTGGCGCCGGAGAAAAAATGCGCTGTGGCGGAGAAGGAGAACTGTGCTTCCTATGAGCCGTTTTGGAAGGACGTTTGGTGGAAGTACCGGTCGAAGGCTGGGAGGTCGAGGTACTTAGGAAGTCTGCACGGGATGGTTCCTTCTTGAAGGCCCGTGCATCTGACTTCGGGGTCTTCGTCTTAGCAGAAGCTGATGAAGGGGCTGGTGTCTGTGGGGTGATGGGAGGATGAGGAGACGTCGACCGCGCGATCTTAGCACTGGCCGAACGGACGACCGTGGTGCTGAAGGTCAGATCGCATGTCTGGGTTGCTACCTCCCTGGTAGTCCGAGGAGAGGCAAGGACAGTATTGTATTTCCCCGCTGGGAGCAGCGTGGGCTTCCTGCTAGCCAATAGCTTGCGAGCAGCCGAGGTGGACACTTTCTCTTTGACCCGAAGTTCTTGGATACAGCGTTCTTCCTTATACACAGGACAGTCGCGGGAGGATGCGGCATGGTCACCCTGACAGTTCACACAACGAGGAGACGGAGGTGGACAGTCACCCTCATGGGCATCCCTGCCACAAGTGACACATTTAGCCGCATTGGAACAAGACTGTCGAGTGTGATTGAAACGCTGACACTGGTAGCAGCGCGTAGGTGTCGGGACATAGGGGCGAACAGAAATAACCTCGTAGCCCGCCTTGATGCGCGATGGCAGCTTAACACTATCGAAGGTCAAGAAAAGTGTCCAGGTCGGTACAAGGTCATTGTTGACCTTTTTCATGACCCTATGGACAGCCGTCACGCCCTGCTCAGCGAGGAAAGATTGAATCTCCTCGTCAGTCAATCCGTCGAGGGAGCTAGTATAGACTACACCACGAGATGAATTCAAAGTTCGGTGGGCCTCCACCCGGACAGGGAACGTGTACAGGAGTGTGGCCCGAAGCAGTTTTTGTGCCTGAAAGGCACTCTCAGTTTCTAGTAATAAGGTACCGTTACGCAACCTGGTACAAGATTTGACAGATCCGGCTATGGCATCTACGCCCTTCTGGATAACGAAAGGGTTGACAGAGGAAAAATCCTTTCCGTCCTCAGATCGAGAAACGACGAGGAACTGTGGGGCAGGCGGTAGTACTTTTGTCACTGGTGGCTGGTCACGTTTCCGTTTTTGGGCAGAAGTCGAAAGCGATGGAGTAGAATCCATTGCGGAGGAATCCCCCATGATTGCCAGTGTCTCCGATGGCGCGCTCCTTCCTTGTGGGGACCCTCTCAGAGGGCACTCCCGCCTTAGGTGAATGTTTACACCTCAGGTCACACCTCCCGAGAAACAGACGGAGGGACCAATCGGCATGGTCAGAAGGTATCAGCTCAGGCAATCACCCCTCCCCGGGCCTGGCCTTTACCAGGGGGTACGCGCGTGCCTTACATGTCTACCCAGGGCGGGGAATTACGCGTTACCCCGTCACCGGCTACGCGTGCGAACGCGTGGGTCGGCCTTCAGGCACGGACAGGGAGGAAGGAAGAAGAGGAAAAAGAAGAGAGAGAGGAATAAAGAGGACAGACTGTCTCAAACGCCGAGGCGGAGACCAGAGAAGGCAGTGAGAAGAAGGCAGTGAGAAGAAGGCAGTGAGAAGAAGGCAGTGAGAAGAAGGCAGTGAGAAGAAGGCAGTGAGAAGAAGGCAGTGAGAAGAAGGCAGTGAGAAGAAGGCAGTGAGAAGAAGGCAGTGAGAAGAAGGCAGTGAGAAGAAGGCACTGAGAAGAAGGCACTGAGAAGAAGGCACTGAGAAGAAGGCACTGAGAAGAAGGCACTGAGAAGAAGGCACTGAGAAGAAGGCACTGAGAAGAAGGCACTGAGAAGAAGGCACTGAGAAGAAGGCACTGAGAAGAAGGCACTGAGAAGAAGGCACTGAGAAGAAGGCACTGAGAAGAAGGCACTGAGAAGAAGGCACTGAGAAGAAGGCACTGAGAAGAAGGCACTGAGAAGAAGGCACTGAGAAGAAGGCACTGAGAAGAAGGCACTGAGAAGAAGGCACTGAGAAGAAGGCACTGAGAAGAAGGCACTGAGAAGAAGGCACTGAGAAGAAGGCACTGAGAAGAAGGCACTGAGAAGAAGGCACTGAGAAGAAGGCACTGAGAAGAAGGCACTGAGAAGAAGGCACTGAGAAGAAGGCACTGAGAAGAAGGCACTGAGAAGAAGGCACTGAGAAGAAGGCACTGAGAAGAAGGCACTGAGAAGAAGGCACTGAGAAGAAGGCACTGAGAAGAAGGCACTGAGAAGAAGGCACTGAGAAGAAGGCACTGAGAAGAAGGCACTGAGAAGAAGGCACTGAGAAGAAGGCACTGAGAAGAAGGCACTGAGAAGAAGGCACTGAGAAGAAGGCACTGAGAAGAAGGCACTGAGAAGAAGGCACTGAGAAGAAGGCACTGAGAAGAAGGCACTGAGAAGAAGGCACTGAGAAGAAGGCACTGAGAAGAAGGCACTGAGAAGAAGGCACTGAGAAGAAGGCACTGAGAAGAAGGCACTGAGAAGAAGGCACTGAGAAGAAGGCACTGAGAAGAAGGCACTGAGAAGAAGGCACTGAGAAGAAGGCACTGAGAAGAAGGCACTGAGAAGAAGGCACTGAGAAGAAGGCACTGAGAAGAAGGCACTGAGAAGAAGGCACTGAGAAGAAGGCACTGAGAAGAAGGCACTGAGAAGAAGGCACTGAGAAGAAGGCACTGAGAAGAAGGCACTGAGAAGAAGGCACTGAGAAGAAGGCACTGAGAAGAAGGCACTGAGAAGAAGGCACTGAGAAGAAGGCACTGAGAAGAAGGCACTGAGAAGAAGGCACTGAGAAGAAGGCACTGAGAAGAAGGCACTGAGAAGAAGGCACTGAGAAGAAGGCACTGAGAAGAAGGCACTGAGAAGAAGGCACTGAGAAGAAGGCACTGAGAAGAAGGCACTGAGAAGAAGGCACTGAGAAGAAGGCACTGAGAAGAAGGCACTGAGAAGAAGGCACTGAGAAGAAGGCACTGAGAAGAAGGCACTGAGAAGAAGGCACTGAGAAGAAGGCACTGAGAAGAAGGCACTGAGAAGAAGGCACTGAGAAGAAGGCACTGAGAAGAAGGCACTGAGAAGAAGGCACTGAGAAGAAGGCACTGAGAAGAAGGCACTGAGAAGAAGGCACTGAGAAGAAGGCACTGAGAAGAAGGCACTGAGAAGAAGGCACTGAGAAGAAGGCACTGAGAAGAAGGCACTGAGAAGAAGGCACTGAGAAGAAGGCACTGAGAAGAAGGCACTGAGAAGAAGGCACTGAGAAGAAGGCACTGAGAAGAAGGCACTGAGAAGAAGGCACTGAGAAGAAGGCACTGAGAAGAAGGCACTGAGAAGAAGGCACTGAGAAGAAGGCACTGAGAAGAAGGCACTGAGAAGAAGGCACTGAGAAGAAGGCACTGAGAAGAAGGCACTGAGAAGAAGGCACTGAGAAGAAGGCACTGAGAAGAAGGCACTGAGAAGAAGGCACTGAGAAGAAGGCACTGAGAAGAAGGCACTGAGAAGAAGGCACTGAGAAGAAGGCACTGAGAAGAAGGCACTGAGAAGAAGGCACTGAGAAGAAGGCACTGAGAAGAAGGCACTGAGAAGAAGGCACTGAGAAGAAGGCACTGAGAAGAAGGCACTGAGAAGAAGGCACTGAGAAGAAGGCACTGAGAAGAAGGCACTGAGAAGAAGGCACTGAGAAGAAGGCACTGAGAAGAAGGCACTGAGAAGAAGGCACTGAGAAGAAGGCACTGAGAAGAAGGCACTGAGAAGAAGGCACTGAGAAGAAGGCACTGAGAAGAAGGCACTGAGAAGAAGGCACTGAGAAGAAGGCACTGAGAAGAAGGCACTGAGAAGAAGGCACTGAGAAGAAGGCACTGAGAAGAAGGCACTGAGAAGAAGGCACTGAGAAGAAGGCACTGAGAAGAAGGCACTGAGAAGAAGGCACTGAGAAGAAGGCACTGAGAAGAAGGCACTGAGAAGAAGGCACTGAGAAGAAGGCACTGAGAAGAAGGCAATGAGAAGAAGGCAATGAGAAGAAGGCAATGAGAAGAAGGCAATGAGAAGAAGGCAATGAGAAGAAGGCAATGAGAAGAAGGCAATGAGAAGAAGGCAATGAGAAGAAGGCAATGAGAAGAAGGCAATGAGAAGGCAAGGAGAAGAAGGCAATGAGAAGGCAATGAGAAGTCAAGGGAAAGCAGGCGCTAACTACCCCCGTGAGGGGGATGGACTCCTTTTAGTCGCCTCATACGACAGGAAGGAATACCTCGGGCCTATTCTAACCCTCGGACCCGCAGGGGGAACAGACGAATGGAAAGAACTAGTAGAAGCCAACCTCGGGGAAGATCAGTTTGGATTCCGTAGAAACACTGGAACACGTGAGGCAATACTGACCTTACGACTTATCTTAGAAGAAAGATTAAGGAAAGGCAAACCTACGTTTCTAGCATTTGTAGACTTACAGAAAGCTTTTGACAATGTTGACTGGAATACTCTCTTTCAAATTCTAAAGGTAGCAGGGGTAAAATACAGGGAGCGAAAGGCTATTTACAATTTGTACAGAAACCAGATGGCAGTTATAAGAGTCGAGGGACATGAAAGGGAGCAGTGGTTGGGAAGGGAGTAAGACAGGGTTGTAGCCTCTCCCCGATGTTGTTCAATCTGTATATTGAGCAAGCAGTAAAGGAAACAAAAGAAAAATTCGGAGTAGGTATTAAAATTCATGGAGAAGAAATAAAAACTTTGAGGTTCGCCGATGACATTGTAATTCTGTCAGAGACAGCAAAGGACTTGGAAGAGCAGTTGAATGGAATGGACAGTGTCTTGAAAGGAGGATATAAGATGAACATCAACAAAAGCAAACCAAGGATAATGGAATGTAGTCTAATTAAGTCGGGTGATGCTGAGGGAATTAGATTAGGAAATGAGGCACTTAAAGTAGTAAAGGAGTTTTGCTATTTGGGGAGCAAAATAACTGATGATGGTCGAAGTAGAGAGGATATAAAATGTAGGCTGGCAATGGCAAGGAAAGCGTTTCTGAAGAAGATAAATTTGTTAACATCCAGTATTGATTTAAGTGTCAGTAAGTCATTTCTGAAAGTATTCGTATGGAGTGTAGCCATGTATGGAAGTGAAACATGGACGATAAATAGTTTGGAGAAGAAGAGAATAGAAGCTTTCGAAATGTGGTGCTACAGAAGAATGCTGAAGATTAGATGGGTAGATCACGTAACTAATGAGGAAGTACTGAATAGGATTGGGGAGAAGAGAAGTTTGTGGCACAACTTGACCAGAAGAAGGGATCGGTTGGTGGGACATGTTCTGAGGCATCAAGGGATCACCAATTTAGTATTGGAGGGCAGCGTGGAGGGTAAAAATCGTAGAGGAAGACCAAGAGATGAATACACTAAGCAGATTCAGAAGGATGTAGGTTGCAGTAGGTACTGGGAGATGAAAAAGCTTGCACAGGATAGAGTAGCATGGAGAGCTGCATCAAACCAGTCTCAGGACTGAAAACAACAACAGTGGCAATTACTAATTATTCTTACAAGTATCAAATAATTCAAAATGTAATTCACGCTTTAGTTCAATCCGGTAGGCGACATTTGTAAATAATTTCCGAACACAGGGTTTTGCAAGATTCAGCCGCCACTCACTCGCGTTACGGGAGAAACTTTTCCGGTTAACACACGATTTGTAGAGAGCTTTGAAGTCCATATTCACCCATGGTATGTGGAGCAGGTTGCAATTTAATTTGCAGTATCCTCCGCCAATTATTTTGGGACGAGGTAGACCTTTTACTTTCTCAATTACAGTGTCACGGTCGGAGAAGCTGACAGGGGCTGCGTCGTAATCCTGCACAGTTACTCACAGCCCGCTGTGGTGTGGAGTCTGTCAGGCCTCGAAGCCCACTCTGGCGAGGCGTGCCGTGCAGTGAGTGCGTGTGGCGGCGCGCCGCTCAGCTGCGGCTTCCGTGTCCAGACCTGCAGTCAGATTTTGCAGGGCGCCACAGAAGGCTGTCGCGCCTTTTGAGTCTATCGCCCTTAAAATACAATTAAAATGTTCTGCGCTGACGAAGTCGCGTTTTGCCTGTCTCAGAAAATATGGGACTCGATGGCTGAAAAATCTTTCCCTAGCAGCTCTCTTGTTTGATGCGGAGGGAGTGCAGAGGTTTAGAGAGGTGACCACATTCGCAACGCCTGTCACAATGCGTCCTCCCGGCTCTTTTTCTACATCCTTTAGTTACTGTGTTCGTGAAGAGTTACTCACCACAAAAGGCGCAAAATCTGCATTACGAAACTCTGCACTTGGTCGGTGGCCACCCGAGCGAGAAGCAGAAGGCGTACTTCTGCGCATGCGCGGGCGTATCGAACCCCTCTGCTGGTTCTGTGATGCTGGCACCCTTTCTGCCTCCAGGCGGCTGTCGCGCTGGACCTGTGCCGTACGTTTTTGACAGTTCCGTCACTCTGTTAATAGTAACTGGTTCCAGAACAGAGGAGCGTTCCGTTCGCACAGCTAGGCCAACAAATTTAATTACAAAAAATGGTTCAAATGGCTCTGAGCACTATGGGACTTAACATCTATGGTCATCAGTCCCCTAGAACTTAGAACTACTTAAACCTAACTAACCTAAGGACAGCACACAACACCCAGCCATCATGAGGCAGAGAAAATCCCTGACCCCGCCGGCAATCGAACCCGGGAACCCGGGCGTGGGAAGCGAGAACGCTACCGCACGACCACGAGATGCGGGCTTTTAATTACAATCAATGTTAATGTGCACCGCAAGGTACAGCGACTGTCACGATGTATCTGTGAAAGTATATCATTTCAGATGTTTCAAACAGGTAAATGAAATCTAAACATGAAGATGAACAATATTCAGGGCCAACGTTTTAATCAGAGTCATTTGTTTTGCAGACAAATGACATATACAAATTACACTGAATCGGCCTGCTCTCTCGCAGGCGAATTGTTCGATGTACTGAGTAGCCTCTAATTCGCATCGTGTAGCATGTGCTTCGAATACACACGTTTACCAAAAGACGTGGGACATCCTGATTAAAAAAATAGTCCGATCGTGCATGTGTAACGTCAGTCCCGGATGGCGCGTAAATATTTAAGCGGAATGTCTCAGCGACAGAACATGCAATTGCACGTCTGCTGGGATGAAGTTGGACGTTTTCAGGTGTAAACCCATCACTTAAAAGAACTGCCGTTGCGCTGTTGATTTCTGGATCGTTAGTAATGACAGCTTGAAAGTCAGCGGATGTTCCTATACCTGTCATTGAGACTTGCTGCAAAAATAAAACATTACACGTATTAAATCATCCAGAGCACTAATTTTAACAGAGGTTGTTATCGAAATAATGTTTAGTGTTAGTACATAGCGGATTGCCATTAGACAGATGTAGCGTGCTGTGACGTAACTGCGAAACTGCTGGGAGGGCGAGAGAAAAATCTTTGTAATACTGGGACATTAAATGGCAGCCGGACACCGGTGTCTGCGATCATCACCGACTTTGAAATTGTTGAGTACAACTGGAGCAGTAATCGCTAAACAGTATTACAGATTTTATGTGGGAAGTAATCATCCTGATTTAGTTTCGGCCCCCCTGTGGTGTGGCCGGTCTTTTCTCCGCCGCCGTGGTCGGACCGCCCCTACCGCCTGTTCCCGCCCCGCCGTTGCTTCTGCGCATGCGCGGCCCTCTGCCGGATTCGCTGCCCGCATTCTGCGTCGCGCCCCCACCTGCGAGCTTCCCCTCGGCGACTGCGCCGGCTGTCTGACGCCACCTGTTGCTGTTTGCACGTGAATAACAGCGTTGTAAGCGTTTTTGCGTAAGAGACAAGACAGAATGTTTACACAGGCTTTCGTTACGTAGAGAGTAATGCAACATGTTACAGACATGTTGCTCTTTCCGGAAACAACTATTTCTTTGGCGTCATTTTTATCGATGAAATTCAGATCTCGGAAATTTCTTGGTTATCTCGTCATCTGGCGTGCGCAGACGCGTACTTAAATGAAAAAAAGTGCCATGAACTCATCGCTGTGAAACTGGGCTTCAAACGCATTTGGTCGGTACACACCTGCCTGAAGTGTATTTCACAATGCTCTTCAACTTCTTCCACTGATACCCGCGCTGTTGGTGCTGCAGAGGAAAGAAAAGCTGAAGGCTGTTTCTCGTCGCTCTTGCTGAGCACAATAATATTCCCTACTTATTTTCTATTTATGGTTACGGTCGTATTCAGTAACACTGTAACGGTCTTGGCATAGCTGATTCCTCGTTCTACCCTAACAAATTCGAAAAGTTCGGGTCTATTTGTCACTTGCAAGTGTAAGATGCTGTCTTCACGACTCGTTTCTCAGATTAATGGCCCGAGGTACTTTTTGAGTAAAGCACTTGGATCAGTTTCTCACGATGTCGCCCACTGCAGAGGTGGCAGGTTAAAGGTTCCACCTAAAACTGTAACGTGGCGAGGAAATGCACCCCAGATGTTCTCCGGGTTTCTTACTTTCCATTCAGAGCTCTTAATAGACGAGTAGTCCAAAGATATTTCTAGCATCGCGACTGCAACAGGAAACGGCCGGAACAGCTGTGGTACTCAAACTGTCCTCCGCCACACACCACAACGTATCTGTGAAATTATCATTTCAGACTTTCCGAATCCCTAAATTATTTCAGAAAGGCGTTATCTTGTGAATTTTAAAGCAGTTTTGACACAATGCGGGATGCGTTACATTTTATCTTCATTTGCACAATACACACGACAGCAGATCTGGTGTTTACAACTCTGAAGATAAGGATTTACAATATTCAGGACCAATATTTTAAATTGAGTTATCTGTTTTGCAGATAAATGGTATGTATAAATTACATTGAAAACGACCTCCTCTCTCGCAGGCGAATCGTTTGATGTACCGGCTAGCCTGGATTTCGCATCGTGTAGCGTGTGCTTCGCATACTTCCGTACAAAATTTTATTTTTAGACTTTTCTGTCGCACTGGACTGAGATTTACGTATTTCGTTATCAAAATAAATTTTAGCCATTTCTCAGATACCAACCACACACTTACAAGCACTAGTTTAAATAAATGCGAACACGTTTCAAAATATCTACATCTACATCTACATTGATACTCCGCAAGCCACCCAACGGTGTGTGGCGGAGGGCACTTTACGTGCCACTGTCATTACCTCCCTTTCCTGTTCCAGTCGCGTATGGTTCGCGGGAAAAACGACTGTCCGAAAGCCTCCGTGCGTGCTCTAATCTCTCTAATTTTACATTCGTGATCTCCTCGGGAGGTATAAGTAGGGGGAAGCAATATATTCGATACCTCATCCAGAAACGCACCCTTTCGAAACCTGGCGAGCAAGCTACACCGCGATGCAGAGCGCCTCTCTTGCAGAGTCTGCCACTTGAGTTTATTAAACATCTCCGTAACGCTATCACGGTTACCAAATAACCCTGTGACGAAACGCGCCGCTCTTCTTTGGATCTTCTCTATCTCCTCCGTCAGACCGATCTGGTACGGATCCCACACTGATGAGCAATACTCAAGTATAGGTCGAATGATTGTTTTGAAAGCCACCTCCTTTGTTGATGGACTACATTTTCTAAGCACTCTCCCAATGAATCTCAACCTGGTACCCGCCTTACCAACAATTAATTTTATATGATCATTCCACTTCAAATCGTTCCGCACGCATACTCCCAGATATTTCACAGAAGTAACTGCTACCAGTGTTTGTTCCGCTATCATATAATCATACAATAAAGGATCCTTCTTTCTATGTATTCGCAATACATTACATTTGTCTATGTTAAGGGTCAGTTGCCACTCCCTGCACCAAGTGCCTATCCGCTGCAGATCTTCCTGCATTTCGCTACAATTTTCTAATGCTGCAACTTCTCTGTATACTACAGCATCATCCGCGAAAAGCCGCATGGAACTTCCGACACTATCTACTAAGTCCGTTTCGACAGCGGATGTCTGCCGTGAGTGCTATTGTGTTTGACGATGCGAAGAACACAGGTGGAGTTCTGGGCTGTTTTCCGTCTGCTGACGCGTGCCATACCGTTCCAAAGTGCTGTAATAGCAGAGTGCAACAGGTGAATGGCGTTAGGCGTGATCCGAATTTTGGGGAGTCACCGTTTTTTTAGGACGCCCTAGCGCGGTCACCACTCGTTGTCAGAAAATCACTGCTGATTGCTGCATGTTGTAGAAGAGTTTGTCCAATTTAATTTTGTGTTGAGTTTTCAACTTTGAGAAACACGTAGTCTTTGTGAAATAAATGAAAATCTGAGAAAAGTCGGAAAATTTTGAGGCTTTCGTTGTGAAGCCTACATACTACAGGGCAGGAAGCACGAAATTTGGATTTAGGAGCCCAAAACATATGATTATGGAATCGCTGAGGAAAGATCTGCCACAGTTTCTTACCAACTGGTATTTTTGGTCATGGCACGCAGGGTGGCTCTGGATAGTTACTGCTAGATATTTTACGGTAGGTGACTTACTGTTTCCAGCAATTTGTGATCAGCAGTGTAATTGTACGGTAGTGGATTTCTTTTCCTGTGTATGCACAGTATATTACATTTATTTATGTTGAGGATCAAGTATTCATCAATGCCGTGGAGGTCACTCACCAAGTCAATACTGCCTTCTGGCGTCGCTGCTTCCTCATAGAGAATGTTAAGGAGCTTCCGTGTGTAACGCCGCCACATGAGGGTCACAGAAGCTCTGGTTCAGAATGCAGTCTGCCACTTTGGTCACACATGCACGCACAGGGATGCCAAGTAATTGTATCACAGCAGACAGGGGAATGAATGTTCCAAATGTGGTCTGCTTCCAAAACGCCTACAGAGACGCAAAAGTGTAATTTGGGGAAACTGCCATATAATTCCAGTGATCGCTCCATGTCTCACGTGATTGAGTATAATTCCCTGAGAGATGGTTGGTTGTTCTCTAAGAGCAGCAAGGGAGGTGTGTGGGAGAGGAATGATTTTAAGTGGTTCTTCAATTCTCTTGATTTGAAGGTGAGCTGGCAAGAAGGCTGCAGATGGTGTGAACATGATGTGGTGTGAGCACTGCTACAAATGTGACATTGCAGTTAAACACGAAAAGTACTTGTGCAGTGCATGCACAGAAGTGAATTCAGTGTGAGGTCGCAAGTGAAGATACATTCTAACTGAACAGCTTATATGGCAGTAATTTGAGTATGGTGCAGTTCGCAGTGATGTAATGTAGCAACATAGACACTGCTAGCAAATGGTTTGCAGTAATTAGGTAATGTAGGAGACTGGTGCAAAGAACTAACATTAACGCACAACAACCGGTATTCTCGCATTTGTGTCTTGGAAGAGATTGGGTGTTTACATTTCGAAATACAGCCGGTTGTGAGAGATGTCGGCTGTATTCTTGTAAGCTGTTTGAATACTGTATATGGGACGAGAAACACAATACAGAGAGGGAGAGAGAAGTGGAGTTTATGAATGATGGAGTATTTTGCAATTGTTGCCGAGCTTTTGCAGAAATTGCTTGCGAAATGTTTTACATAGTGAATTCTCAAAAGGAAGGTTTCTCACGTTGGTTTACAGATATCTCCTGTTGTTGCAGTAGTTGTGGTGTTACTGGAGTAATTGTGTGGACTGCAAAAGGTAGAAATGAATAGAGAAAGTGATTTTTTTTTCAATTTTTTATTTTAATATCCTGTACAATGAAGTACAGGATGTCATTTCCTCTAGTGGCGCGTATTAACTCTGTGTTAGCATCTCTACGAGCTGCTGACCGCTCTGCCGACTGGCGATGTCCAGGGGGGTTTTCCCGTCATTAGTCCTCACCCCCCTGTCGGCTCCGGCCTGCAGCAACGCAGCCGCCGCTTCTGTGCGGCCATAGTATGCCGCGCAGTGCAGCGGCGTCCACCCCTCCGGAGTCCTGGCGTTGGGGTCGGACGCCGCAGAGAGCAGCAGCCGCACCACAACCGCGTCGCCTCTCCATGCAGCCCTGTGCAGGGCGGTCCGCCTGCGCTCGTCCCTCTCCCGCACGTCCGCCCCAGCCGCGAGCAACGCCCGCACCTCCTCCACCGCCCCCTCCTCAGCCGCCTCTATCAGCCTCCAGCCTCGCTCTGCCCCAGAAAGGCTCCTGCACAAAACATAGACACACTTACTCTCAACTATCGAGACACACACACCGAATGAAAGAAACTGTCACAGCCGCGAAACTGCCAACAATTCTGAATACACTTCTTCCGAGCGACAAGTCACAAATCTAGAAATCTCGCTTCTGCGATACGGGTTAACCAGCGTATTGCAGACAGATCCACAGCACTAGCCCATAACCAAAAACTTCAGCCATCTCCCATTAAAAATAGGTGCACTCCATCCCGTAACAAATTAATTTGGCACATTTCCTCACAATTCACTCCACAGATCCGCCTCCTTTCACCTCGGCATGCAGTTGCTACCCAATCCTTCATCTACATTCAAACAGACCCCTAAAACTACCTTCTCTAGGTACGAATTCCTTCTGTCACTTAGGAAGAAAACACTAGAAACCATACACATCTGTAAGTACTGAAATACAATTTCCTCATCAGACAGCTAAGTGATTCAGACCAGTAACATGGAAATTTCCTGACATACCGACAAAAGATATAAAAGTCACTGCTTCGTACACAATAAGTCGGTCGACATATTTCAAATACAACAAGGGCACCAGGTCGACTCTCCCTGACACACACACACACACACACACACACACACACACACACACACACCTTACAGACATTCCTCCTTAGCCATTTTACACTTCTTGTCAATAATTTGTTAGACATTCATATTTCCTTTTGCCTGCTTTATTTGCTGAATTTATATAGTTTCTTCTTTTAACAGTTGAATTCAGTATCTCTTGCATTAACCAAGGATTTCTATTTGGCCCTGTTTTTTACCTATTTGATCTTTTTCTACCTTCTCTGAAAGCTACCGATTCATCCCCCAAAACTTTATTCTTTGTTTTTCATTGTCCTACTTTGTTATTGTGTGTGCTGTAAGTCCATTGCTTCCTTCTCTAACAGTAAGTTTCTCACTTTTTTCGTTGCAACGTAACCTGTTGTGTTTGCATCCCAAACATTTCCCCACTTCCTACCTTTCCAAGTCTTGCGTCTCATCCTGGCGTTCTATTTTTTTCTGCTTTGTTTCATATTCTCTACGGAGCATACTGATTTTGATATCAGCATGTGCTGCATAATTAATACTATTATCCTGGACACAAAGTATACAATTCGACACTATCGATGATGTTTTCAGTGTGCATGTAGCACATGTAGGTGTGTCATCTTATATGGAGCGTTTTTAAAAATTCTTTTACCTGTAAGTATGTACTTCCTGCGCCAAATTACGCGTTATTACCCGCATGATTTGTTTGCACGAAAATTGAAAAATTTCTATTTGTTGCCTGCTCCTGATATAATTTCAACACTAATTCTCTCTGTCTTCCATGACTGCGAGTAGAAATGGGTGTGCTTCTGTTGCCTGCCTGAGGTGCAGGAGGGTTTTGAATCTTCACTGGATTCCAAAGTCGATCAAATCTGCAGCTGATTATCTTGGTCAATCAAAGCAGAAAGTACTTGAATCTCTATACAGGAGGGAATCAACATCTACATCTACATGGTTACTCTGCAATTCACACTGAAGTGCCTGGCAGAGGGTTCAATGAACCTGTTTCATACTATTTCTCTACCATTCCGCTCTCAAATGGCGCGTAGGAAAAAGGAACACCTCAATCTTTCCATTGGAGCTCTGATTTCTCTTATTTTATTATGTTGATCATTTCGTCCTACATAGGTGGATGTCAACAAAATATTTTCCATTGGAAGAGAAAGCTGGCAACTGAAATTTCGTAAACAGATCTCGCCGCAAAGAAGACAGCCTTTGTTTCAGCGACTGCCACACCAACTCGCGTATCATATCAGTGACACTCTCACCCATATTGCGCGATAACGCGAAATGAACTGCCCTTCTTTGCACTTTTTCGCTGTCCTCCGCCAATTGTACCTGGTAAGGATCCCACACCGCGCAGCAATATTCCAGCAGAGGACGTACAAGTGTAATGTAGGCTCTCTTTGGTAGGTTTGTCGCATCTTCCAAGTTTCTGCCAACAAAGCGCAGTCTTTGTTTCGCCTTTCCCACAACATTATCTATGTGGTCATTCCAAGTTAAGTTGCTCGTAATTGTAATCCCTAGGTATTTAGTCGAATTGACAGCCCTTAAATTTGTGCGATTTATCGTATACCCAAAATTTAGCGGATTTCTCTTACTACGCTTGTCGATGACCTCGCACTTTTCTTTGTTTGGTGTCAACTGCCACTTCCCGTATCATAAAGAAATTCTCTCTAGATCATTTTGTAATTGGAATTGATCATCTGATGATTTTACTAGACGGTAAATTACAGCGTCATCTGCAAACAATCTAAGGGGACAGCTCAGATTATCACCTAGATCATTTATGTAAATCAGGAACAGCAGAGGGCCTATGACACTACCTTGCGGAACGTCGTATATGACTTCTATTCTACTCGATGATTTGCCGTCTATCAGTATGAACTGTGACATCTCTGCGAGGAAATCAAGAATCCAGTCACACAACAGAGACGATACTTCATACGTATCAAATTTGATTAATACTGGATGTATACGTGGACAAGGAAAAAATTCCCGGATTTTTCCCGGATTTCCCGCTTAAAAATACACTTTCTCCCGCGTGAAAACACTTTTTCCGTCTTAAGTGACAGTATATTTTCCCTTGGAAGTGCAAAACTTATCAATCCTTTGAATGGTTATGGTTTTGGACATGGGCGTAGAATTTCCCGGCACTTTAGAAAACGAAACTCAGGGAAAAAGACACGTTTTGGAAATATCTTTGACGTGCAGCAACATGTACGTTGCGTATTTTCATATTACGACAGCACACATTAGAATTCCACCAAACACAGCATGTTACTTTACGAATCACTGAAATCGAGATTGCGATGCGCTTTTGTAAGCCAGTCACAGCTCATGTCACGTGATCTCGCCAGCTCATGACAGCGAGTATTCAGAGCATAGGGCGCGTGACGTAGTCAGCCAATAGCAACATCCCTGCTAAGCAGCGGTTACACACGAGTTAACGGCTTACATTAATATACATAGTGTTGCTACAAGAGAAGCAAAGCTTCCGCATATAATATTGGTCACAAAGGTTAATAAGCTGCAAGAGAAGCTAATCTTTCAATATGATGTTGATTTTTTGTGCGTGTTACACTTTAAGATACATCACACAAATGTGGCAGGAAAATTTTCAATAATGACATAAATGTCTGATCTCCAGGGTTCGAAATTCTTCTACATGGCTTGTCATCAAAGAGTTGATTTTTAAATGGAGTCAAACACTCTGTGATTTAAGAATTTCATCGTACATCCTCGCGCATAGTCCAACTTATGTTAAAGGATATTTACTTTGAAAGTAACGCTTTTCAACCAGCATTCGCAATATTTTTCCTCGACCTGCTGGAAACAGGTTCGTTCCAGCAGCTGCCGGAGAGCGCCAGGTAAGAGGCGCCCCGCACTTGCGCAGCTAACATGACGTAGGAAGCCCGTATGTACGTACGTGTAAAACATTGAAAGATCTTACATTACGTTGTAAAAGCAGTAAGACGTCACAGGGTACTCCAAGAAATCAGAATTTCGTGAACCATACTAAAATGTGCACATTTAAACTGCAACGTAAAGCGCACATTCGTATGTCCAGATTCAGATGTAAATTATCTTGGAGTACCAGTGCTGCATTATCTCATGTTTGGTTCTTTATTATGGCATAATGCCATACGTGCTAGAAGATGAAAACTTGCACTTGAAATGCAGCGAACAGTTGAAACTAGCCAGTACTATGGAATTAAAAGTTTAGTTTCAAATACATTGGATGCCTCTGCGGAAAAGGTTAATGAAAGCCAAATTTCTTTAGCAAAGAGACAAAAATAACTTCATTGTTCTGCAAGGCGATTGGTGCTTGATGTCAGAAATGTGGAAACAAAATAAAATCTGAAACTAATAATGTATATCAGCCTTCGGTAATTATGTGAATGCATTTTAATTCACTTGATACCTCCCGGCCAAAGATATCCGTTTTGCTCTCATTTGACGCGAGAGTAAACGAAGGAGAAACAGGAAAACCACTGAACGTCAACACGGGTCACGTGGAGACTGCCCACTGTAGTTCAGACTTCTCTGCGCATCAGCCTCGCATCTACGATATTTGCGAACCGGTCAACACTAAAAAAATCGAATTTTCAAAAGTACCCTAGGGCATCTTGTAAAACACATCATTCTGAAAAATTTGAAACAAAAACATACGTGCTCGAGAAAATATAAGACATGTTATTTGGCCTTAAGTGTGCCAAAGTGTAGTGCCACGCCTCTTCGTACAGCGTTCTCCTATCGCACGTCACTGTATTTCACTCTGTGGAATTGAAACGTGTATATTTTGTAAGCGATGACATCAAACTATATTCAGGACAGTGGGAATAGAAATGTCCTGTGCTGCCTCTCCTGCTCCCAGTCATCCAGTTTGAAAGCCTGCCCCTCTTTAATTTTTAAAAAAACTCGCCATTAATAGCGGATGGGATTATTTGTAATCGGGAGAACAAGAACTCTTCAGAAAATTTGGACTCTTGATTGCCTAATAGCTAATAACTTCCTGTTTTGTGTGACAAAAGTAAAATACAGGATGCATAAAACCAATATAGACAAGAGACAAGCAAGAAAGTACACATTTCAATACTTACCTCCTAGCATTTTTTCTCTCTAATCTTGCTACAGCTTTAAATGGCGTGCTTTGCTTTCTGCACAAGAATCTATTACCTCACCAAAGTTCGTCAAACTTTTTGCTGCATGAAAAATCGAAATTTCGTTATCTAATACTGAAAAAGCTGTTAATACAAATAACACCCAAGACTGGTGTGGTTTCTGGATCTGATTACGTCCATTTTGTCACTGTATGCTAAATAAAACAAAACAGGCCTTTCTAATATTGTAGCAAATTTTGTAACACACACACCAAATTAGCGAGACTGTTTTGGCACAAATGGTCATTTTTAAAACACGATAGAATATAATTCACCAAGTACCAATATCAAATGCCTATTAGCCCTACAACAAGCAAAAAGCTTTATGTTAGGAAATAGTTTCACATTTCATTCATACGCACCAGTTTCTCAAGCATGAGATCGGAAAGTAGTATTACAAAATTCTTATATAAATTAGGAATAGTCTCATCCTTCCATAATTTGTGTGATGTCCCCGTTTATTCTGCTTCCTCGTTCTAACAATCTAGTCATCACCAATTCTGTGGACATTCCTGCCACTGTCAAAATTTGTTCGCCGATCAACTTCAGCAGCCCTGCCAGAATCACCGGTTTAGTTACCCCGCGATTGTTCTGCCATTAGGTGTTGTTACAAACTCGTACAAAACGTTTTCTGCGTTACTTCCGAATCAGAACTTAAGCGGCTGCTAGCTGGGGACTGTGCAACTGGTCCTTACTAGTGTAGCGATCTGGCCAGAAAGTTTCTGTCAAAATTTCATTTTCTTGGATACAACGAGAAGATAATACGTAATCTTACCCACTTGTTATTCCTGCAGTCGTTTATTTCCATTCTGGTAGACTGAATCTATGGATTTCGCTACGAATTATAACAAAGCCGATCATTCGAAAACCCAATCAACCACATCATCAGACAGCGACTGGCATTCATCCGTTCGGCTTTACTCCGCTCAGCTCGTACGGCCCCATCCCCTTTTGTCTGCAGAAAGTTTATTTTCTAGATGCGATGAGGATTCTCCTGACATATCACATACACTACACACGCATTCAAAAATCAACTTACGATTCATTCATAAATGAACTTTAAATGTGTTCAGAAACCAACAAGGATGCGTTTCAAAATCAAATGATCGATAGATCAACGTGCCTTGGATGCTAGGCGCTTTGTGAAACAAGTTTTTTTCCTTGAGAATATGAATTTGGCGCCCCCTTTTCCCGGTACCATCTTGCTGCTTGCTGCGACTGCTTGCACAGCGAAGCGGGAGAATCTGCTTCTCAAACGCGACTCAACTGCGCATACGCATGAGCTCGCTCGCAACTGCTGACACGAATGTAATGTAAACAGTTGTGACTTCACGGTCATCGGAGGCAATTTGTTGTTATGAAGTATTGCACAGTCTTCCTAAAGCCTTTGACACATTTTGCTGTTGGCAGACGCTTGCATGAGGACTGTGTGTCGACATCGTATATGGTGCATTTCCTTTGCATTTTAAGTTATTTTGGTTTTTTCTCTAGTTAAGTTTCATTGTTGCAGTATTATTCTGCAGTTGCGGGATACAGTAATATCATTTGTTAGAGTAACGGTTCTTACCAGTCAAAATTACAAAAATTTAACTGAAAACTAAAACAATGAAAAATTCCCGGAATTCTAAAAAATTCCCGGGTTTTTCCTGGTTTTCTCCCGGATGAAAAAATTCCCGGGATTTTCCCGGATCTCCTGGTGGTCCCGGGTCGTATACACCCTGTAGAAGATGAAAACGTGCCCTTGAAATGCAGCGAACTGTTGAAACTAGCCAATAGTGTGGAATTTAACACTTTGTTTCAAACAAACTGGCTGCCTCAGCGGAAAAGATAAATAAAAGCCGAATTACTTCAGCAAAACGACAAAAGTAACTTCATTGTTCTGCAAGATAATTAATGTTTGACTGTCAGAAAGGTGGAAATTGTATTAAAATCTGGAACTAATGACATATTTTAATCTTCCATAATTGTGTGAATGTATTTTAATTCACTTGATATCTCCCAGCCACAGAAACCACTCTCTTTCATTTGACATGACAGCAGTGAACAAAGAGGAAACAGCAAAGTCACTAAATGTGAACACAGATCACCCCCCCCCCCCCCCCTACAAGTCAACTTTGAGGAAATTTAAGACGTGTTATTTGGTCTTAAATGTGCCGAAGTGCAGCAGAAATTAAAATGTCCTTTGTTTTTTAAGCAAAATAACCTCGCAATTAATACTGGATGGAATTATTTGTAACCGGAAGAAGAACTCTTCAGAAAATTTGGATTCTTTATTGCCTAATAGCTAATAACTTTCTGTTCTGTGTGACAAAATGAAATACAGGACACACAAAACCAGGTAAGACAAGAGACAAGCAAGACAGTACATATTTCTTCAATCCTTGCGTTTTTTCTCACTAATCTTGCTATAGCTTCATATGCCATGCTTTCCTTTCTGCGAAAGAATCTGTTACCTCATCAAAATTCGTCAAATGTTTTGCTACATGAAAAATCGAAATGTCGTTGTCTAATACTCAAAAAGCTTTTAATACAAATAGTACCAAAGACTGGTGTGGTTTCTCGATCTCATTACGTCTATTGTCACACGAAAGAAAATAGGCCTTTCTAATATTGCAGCAACTGTAACACACACCAAACAAGCGAGGTTGTTTTGGTAATAATGGTCGTTTTTATAATACGGCAGAATGTAACTCTGCCAAGTAATAATATGAAATGCCTGTTTGGCCTACTAGAAGCAAAAGGCTTTATGTTAGGAAATAGTTTCGTGTTTCATTCATAAGCTCCAGTTTCTTAAGCATGAGCTCGATAAGTAGAAAAGCAGTAGTACGAAATTTTTGTATAAATTTGGAACCACCCCGTTTCTTCTCCTTCCTCGTTCTAACAAAATCTTCTCATCCCTAATTTTGTAAGTATTCCTATCATTGTCAAAGCTCATTCTCCAGTTAACTCTACTAACTCTGCCAGAATCACCGGTTTCATAATTATCCAGCAATTATTCTCCGGTTAGGCGTTATTACGTGTTCGTACAATGCGTTTTCCGCGCTACTCCCAGAATGGAACTTAAGCGGCTGCTAACCAGGAAATGTACAACTTGCCCTCTCTAGTGTAGCGACCTGGTCAAAAACTTTGTCGAACTTTCATTTGCTTTGATACAGCGACAAGATAATACGTTAATATTTCGTATCTGTTATTCCTGTCGGTTGTTCATTTCCACTCTGGTAGTCTGAATCTATGGACGTAGCTATTCGCTCATCATCTGCATACCAGTCACATACACATACTACATTCACCCGTGCGGCTTTATTCCGCTCAGCTCGTGTAGCCCCGCCCCCTTTTGTCTGCAGGAAAGTTTATTTCCAGATGCGACGAGGATTCCCCTGGCAGGTACATCACGTACACTATGCACGCATTCAAAAGTCAACTTATGATTCATTCAGAAATCAACTTAGAATGTGATCAAAAATGTTCAAAAAGCAACAGGGATGAGCTTCAAACTCTTTTGAATAATCGATAGACCAATGTGCTCTAGATGCTAGGTGCTTTGTGAAATAAGGTTATTTTTCCCCAACAATACGAATTTGCCACCCCCCCCCCCCCCCCCTCGCCACCGAAATTGCCGCCTGGTTCAGATACTCCGGTTTGCTGCGTACACAACCAACAGCGACATTCCTGTTTCCAGAAGCGAGAGAAGGTACTACTCGGACACGACTCAACCGCGCATGCGCGTGATTCCGCTCGTAACTGCTTAAATGAATCTGATGTAAACAGTTGTGACTTAATGCTCATCGGAGGTAATTTGTTGTTACTAAGCACTGCATTGTCTTCCTACAGCCTCTCTCACATTTTGCTGTTGGCAGACACTTGTATGAGCACTGTGTGTTTTTTTGTTTATATATGAACAATTTCCTTTGCAATTTAAATTTCATTCCCTCATTCATATTTTGTTGCTGCAGTATTATTCTGCAGTAGCAGGATACAGTAATGTCCTTTGTTAGAGTATCGGTTATTACCAGTCAAAATGACAAAAAATTAACTGAAAACTAAATCTATGAAAAACTCCCGGGATTCTAGAAAATTCCCCTGCTTGTCCCGGTTTTCTTGCGGATGAAAAAATTCCAGAGTCTTTCCCAAATCTTCCGGGCCGTATACACCATGTAATAGTCTCTTGTGAGGAATGGTATTAAAACCCTTCTGGAAATCAAGGAATATGGAATCGATCTTAGATCCCTTGTCGACAGCACTCATTACTTCATGGGCATAAATAGCCAGCTGTGTTGCACAAGAACGGTATTTTCCTAATCCGTGTTGGTTATGTATCAATAAGTCATTTTCTTCAAAGTGAGTCATAATGTTCGAGTACAGTATATTCTCCAAAATTCTACTGCAAATTGAGGTCACTAATATGCGTCTGTAATTCAATAGGTTACTCCTATTTCCTTTCTTGAGTATTGGTGTGACGTGTGCTACTTTCCAGTCTTTAGGAACAGACCTTTCACCAAGTGAACGGTTGTATACGATTGCTAAGAAAGGCACTACTGTGTCTGCATACTCTGAAAGGAACCTGATTCGTATTCCATCTGGACCAGAAGACTTGCCTTTCTTAACTGATTTGACTTGCTTCACAACACCTAAAATATGTGCTTTTATGTCACTCATGCTAACAGCTGTTCTGGTTTCGAATTCTTGAATAGTTACTTTGCCTTTTTGCGTGAAGGAATTAAGGAAAACTGTATTTAGTAACTCTGCTGTAGTGGCACCATCATCATATATATATTTTTTTTTTCAGTAGGACTAACTATCTTTGCCCACGTCGCTTGCTCTTTTCTAAAAATAAAAGTTAACTACCATGGAATTAGGCAAAACTTCTCCTCTGTGAATCAAATCCACTACTCATCACACCTGGTGACCATCATCAATCGAATACAGGAGTTTCTTTACGAGTGACGAGCCATACACTGCTGTACGCATCTCCACTCAGCCACACCCACTGCATTTCTCACTTCTCGAGAGCAGATACCTCAACCATTAGACCAGCTGAGTGCGTTTGCTGGCGTAGATGGAATTACCATTGTGGATGATGTTTTTTACCCATGGTTTGCAAACACTACCGCCAGAGGTTCTCATGTACATCCTCTGCAGTAGGGCAACATCCACCGATTCGATTTCCCTTTTGCTACTCTTCCCACAAGTCCCCCGGGATAAACTCTAGTGCAAGTGTCGATGAGAAGCTGAGTCAGAAGTGGTGGTGTGCTCAGGCAACCGACTGCTCAAGGAGACTGCCTGCAATAAGCAGCAAATCTGGGTTCCTGTTCCAGTGCGGCACGATTTCCAATAGTCACTACAGATGTAACTGACCTGGGAACCATTTAAGGAATATTCGAATTACATTTTAAGACATACCCAAAACAAGCAGTATCCTCATTCCAGTACTAAATATTAACTTTCTGTCATTATTACTTGTATTTCTGTTTACCTTATTTTCGCCATTTCTTCCTCAGTGTCTTCAGTAACTTATATCTACAACCATTTACGTAAGTTTTGTTGAGTGAAATTCAGAATCAATTCGTAAGACACACAATCATCACTAAAAACAAAATCTAGATTCAACACAATATATAAAGAATTTTGGGAATGGGTATGATTTGTATGGGACACTTCCTACGTAACTACAGTTGAGTGACTCTGAACTGAACGTAATTCTCACCGCAAATACAGAGAACGAGAAATCTTCTGCATATGTGCTCAATCTTCAAAATATCATACCCAAAAAAGTGAGAAAGGAGTAACGTTTAATGGCAACTGTAACCTCTATCCAGAAACTGAAGGAATCTGTATTTTATTTTATTTACTATATTGGCTGGTTAATGCCAAAATAAGCAGTACTGTGAGGGTAAGACTTGGGCACGTGTGGCAACACAACTCACCGGAAGTGAGAGACGGCTGCGTCATCAGGTGGAGGGGTGTGTCGGGCAGACGTGGGAGGCGCAGCTGCAGCAGGAGTCCGGCTGTGGCCGTTGTGGGGTTGACTGTCAGAGTTGGCGGTGGACCCGCCCCCTGTGGCGGTCGGCGAGCTGCACAGAGAAACACTGTGTGGGTGGGCATGTTCACACAGGGGCTCACTGCAGGTGGTACAGCTGAGGGCCTGTCCACCGGGGCAACAGAACACACAGTGCCAACAACAGCAGCCCGTCACTTAACATGACTGTGCCACCAATGAACTGGTCTTTTTCTGCACTACTTCTGCCATATTCCCCATTGGCGTAGCCTAAGATGCAAAACAACAAATTGTTAAAAATGAAGCACAAACCAAATTCCAAACATAAGGGCCAACAATTTTGCTGCCCTGACAAAACAACTTTCAGACAGAATTTAGAAGCAGTTAAAGTCAACTGGCTGCTACTTTTGGTTGTGAGGTAATTTGAAAACTGATATATGGTTGCTGAATTATATCACTGGAGGAAGAGAGAGAGAGAGAGAGAGAGAGAGAGAGAGAGAGAGAGAGAGAGAGAGAAACAAACTGATAAGTTGGGGTATCAACTTACTGTTGAAACTATACGGTCATGGATATGCAGGCGCTGTTTGATGTGAAGCCCGAGGGAATGACGAAGATGGACAAGAATTACAAGAGCTATGCTATAAAAGTTATCAAGAGTATATTCAAAATCTGCATATGAGTAAAGCAAATAGAACTGTATACATGCATGTAATGTCTCCACAATTCGATTCATTGAAAAGACAGCAGTGGTGATGTGTTTCTTAAACAACAATTTTCGTGTTGATCAGTTTGCAGTAGAGGCCACCATTAAAAGAAAAAAATGGATTACGCAGTGTATGCAATTTTATCTGCTGGACAACGTTTACAACTTGTGAAGTAACATGTAGTCTATTGAATATGGATCTTTTTTAATTGAAAAGGAAACAAAATAGACTCGTATGGAGCATATGTATCCGAGAGACAGAGGCAACAAATGATAGCTGGATGAAAACGTCACATCAATACTGACGTTGTGGGAGATATGTCGTACACCTGTAGGTGGACAGCAAATATAATCTGCTGTATCCCAGTAGCAGGAAACCTGACGGGGGGAGGGGGCAGAGATTGCCCGTCTGTTTTGTGAAAGGGAATGCACGGAAAATATTCAGGACGATAGCTGAACAGAAGGGAATGTGATTGTAAGGCACAGCATTGAGTGTGACAATGTTATTGTGCTGGCTGGAGTATTCTCTTCTTGTTTGCCCCCAGTGTGCACGACTAGCCCCAGTGTTCATAGCTCCTGCTTTACTGGATATCTCAGGGAGTCATACCCTGCTCTTTGGGGCCAGTCACCCAGGGGTAGCATCTTTTTTAGTAATCAGGAAAGTCCTCAGTCCCGGGTTTGAACTTCACAGTCGCTTAAATTTTGAATAAGAATCATCAGCATTGGTGTCTGAAGACTTCCAGCGTAAGGTGTCACCCTCTTTCAGCCAACAGCCTTTCCAAAGAGGGCGACAGAGGTTCAGGGCACTCTTTCCCTTGAGGTTGGAAACTGGTCCTAAATGAGGAAGAATTGGCAGTGATCAACAACGTGAGGATACAGAAGGCAATGTAAACCACTGCATAAAGATACATAACGTGCATCAACATGACATGTGGCATGTGATTCAATAAGTGTGCTGTACAGACTCTCCACTGGCAAGACTAGTTCCCCATTCAAACCTCCAGGCGAGTAGGCCCAAGGGGGAGGTGACCATGAGAAAAAAAGTTGAGTAATCAACAAAATGATAACGTTCTACGAGTCGTCATGTGGAAAGTAAGGAATTTGTATGTGATTGGGAAGCTAGAAAATAAGAAAAGGGAAATGCTGAGGACGTATCTAGCTGTAGCGGAAAGAAAAGAAAAGTAAAGGAAAGGAAAGGATTTCTGGTCACATGAGAATAGGGTAGTAGCAACAGCAGCAGATAACAGGAGTAGGATTCAGTATCAATAGAAAGGCAGGGCAGAAAGTGAGATACTGTGAACGGATTATAGACGTTCTCGTGAGAATCTAAAGCAAACCAACAACATCCATAGTTCAGGTATACATGATGACGTCGCAAGTTGAAGGTGAAAAGAGAGAAAGTATGAGGATATTGAACAGGTAATTCGGTACATATGTAAGTCATGGAGGGATTGAAACGCAACCATAGGGGAAGGAGTAGAAGAAAGGGTTACACGAGATATGTACTTGATAATAGGAATAGGAGAGAAGTAAGGCTAGTTAAGTTCTATAGTAAATTTATCCTAGTAATAGCTGGTATAGTCTATTCAAGAATCTTGAGACAAGGGGGTATACTTGGGAAAGGACCGAAACATGGGAGGTTTAGTGAGATTTTGAAATCAGATACTGGACTGTAAAGCATACCCAGGAGTAGATATAGACTCATAACAATTTAGCAGTGATGAAGAGTAGGCTGAATTTTACGAGACTCGTCAGGAGCAATCGATGTACAAAGAAGTGGAATACAGTAGTACTAAGGAAAGAAGAGATGAGATTTATGTTCTCTGAGGCTACAGATACTGCGATAATTAACAGCTCAATAGTTGGAAAGAAAAACGTAGGTACAAAGAAGCTAACTGCGAAGAAACCATGGAAAACATAAGAAATCCTTCAGTTGATCAATCAAGGACAGAAGTTCAAAAATATTCAGGAAAATTCAGTAATTGAGAAATATGTCACTTAAGGATGTAATGAATAGGAAGTGCAGAGAAGCTAATGTGAAATGGCTGTACGAAAAATGTGAAGAAATCAAAGAAGGAATGATTCTTGGAACGACTGACGCAGCATATAGAAAAGTCAAAGCAATCTTCCACGGAATTAAAAGCAAGCGTGGTAACATTAAGAGCACAATGGGAATTCCAGTGTTAAATACAGAGGCGAGATCGGATAGTTGGAAAGAGTACACTGAAGGCCTCTCTGATTGGAACAACTTATCCGATGGCGTGACAGAAGAACAAGCAGGAGTCGGTATGGAAAATATTGGTGACTATTATCAGATTTTAAAAGCGCTTTGGAAAATTTAAGATCAAAGAAGGCATAAGGTATAGACAACATTCAATCACAAGTTCTAAAATCATTGGAGGAGGTGGCAAAAGGTCTATTCTCACTGGTGTGTAGAATGTATGAGTCTGGCAATATACAATCTGACTTTGAGAGAAATATAATCTGCACGATTTGGAAGACTGCAAGAGCAGAGAAGTGTGAGAATTATCGCACAATCAGCTTAACAGCTCAAGCATCCCAGTTGCTAAGAAGGATAATACACAGGAGAACGAAAAAGAAAATTGACGTTCCGTAACGTTCATAGGATTTGTGGTCCTGGCGAAAGCGTTCGGCAATATCAAATGTTGCAAGATGTTTGAAATTCTGAGAAAAATACGGGTAAGCCACAGGAGAAGTCGAGTAATTTGCAATATGTACAAGAGGCAAGAAGGTAAAATACGAGTGGAAGACTAAGAGCGAAGTATTCGGGTTAAAAAGGGTGTCAGATAGGGATGTAATCTTTCGCCTCTACTGTTCAACCTATATACCGAAGAAGCGATGACGGAAATAATGGAAAGACTGAAGTGGAATTAAAATTCAGGGTGAAATGATACACGATTTGCTGATGACTGATTCCCTCAGTGACAGTGAAGAAGAATTACAGGGTTTGCTGAATGGAATGAACAGTGTAATGAATACAGAATATGGAATTAGAGTAAATCAGAAAGGCGAAATTGATAGAAGCAGTAGAAGTGAAAACAGCGAGAGACTTAGCATCGTGACTGACGATCAGTAAGTAGATGACGTTAAGGTGCTATGCAACTTAGGCAGCAAAGAAACCCATGACGAACAAAGAAAGGACGATGTCAAATTCACACTAGCACTGCCAAAAAGGGAATCGTGCTTACCTAGCTTCTGCTGGTGGCCCTCCGAGCATACTGCAGACTTCAATGACTTCTTGTGGGTACTCGAGCACAGCGTCCGCCCAGCCCCGCGTGGCCATCACCTGCAGGTGGTCCTTTATGAAGGCGACGGCAGCCCTGGTGGCGTCCGGGCACAAGTGCCTCACTGCCGTGACGGCCGTCGCCGCTGCGGTCTCGACGGCCAACTGCGAGATCAGCTGCCGCTCGCAGTCAGCCTTCAGGGCCGACAAGCCGTATTTCTCTGCCGCTGCCAGCAAATGGTGGGCCGTGTCGGGCAGCTGGGGGGCCTGCAGGGTATACGCGTAGGCCACCAGGAGCCTCAGCACCGGGCCCTCCACGTCGTCGATGCTCACCTGGCCGCAGCTGGCCTCTAGCATGTCGTGCGCGAACATCGCTGCGAACACGGGGCTCGCGGCTGCCAACACGGCCCTGTGAGCCGCCACCCTCGTCTCGCCCGCCACCAGCGTCACTAGGGAGCCTTCACCCCCGTCTAGCAGGGCGGCCAGGGCCTCGGTTGTGGTGTTCTGAACCTCCGTAACTGCCGACATGGTGGGTGGTCCTGAAACACAGTGCCACTGAGCAGCCCTCACACTGCACCCTCAACACTTGTACGAGGCGCATGCAGACCTTTATGAAACAACAGCTGTTAAAGTGTTGTACACCCTAAATCAATTGCAACGTCACCAGTTTCCTTCAAATGACAAGGGACCGTACTGCTTCGTGATCACCTAAGGTTTGTAACTACCAGTGTCGTACAATGATAGACTGCTTTCACTTTCTAAAAGTGTTATCGTTCTCAGTCAAAAGATGGTTTATATATGTCATAGCAAAAAAATGGCAAAGCAACCAAGTTCTTTCAGCACTAAAGTTACAGGACTTTTATTTAAATCCAAGCTCGTGGCACCTCTGAGAAAAATTTTCTTCCTCCTTATCTCAGGTTCCACATATCAGTGACGCATCAGAAGCAATGTACATGTAATGCAGAAATCAGTTTCCTCGGTGAATGTCTCAGGGTAGGCACAATTAAACTTGACCGACCGCCTTGACGGAGCGGTTCTAGGAGTTTCAATCCGGAACCGTGAGCCTGCTACGGTCGCAGGTTCGAATCCGGCCTCGGGTATGGATGTGTGTGATGTCCTTAGGTTAGTTAGGTTTAAGTAGTTCTAGGTTCTATTGGACTGATGACCTCCGATGTTAAGTCCCATAGTGCTCAGAGCCATTTGAACCGTTTTGAACCACTGTAAGAGTCTAAATTCATTGGTATCTTTAACTCTCCTTTGAACAGATCGATATCTGCGTCTTCTTTCTTCAGAAAAAGATGAAGCGCCCACCTCCGTGGTAAAGAATGCTGCATAATACAATCTTAAATTATGTCGCCATTTTATCCGAATGTTGCAAGCTATGGTGTACCCAGGTATTTCTAGGTTGAGCAGTTTAGGAATGAAACTCGTTGCCTCCATTTCCAGAGCATGTGTTGTGGAACTTTCGCACGAATATATATTTGCATCTCCTTTTGATGTGGACGTGTTTGTATAGCATCTTTGCCCCACAGAACGTTCGGATACTTATTAGACGACAGATAAGTCATGGCTAAACCAAAGTAAGCTCTATCACAGCTCCGACATCACTCTTGACTCTCCTGGTCGTATGAGGGGCAAACGACGGAGTCAGTGAAGTAGTTCCACACCCTACAGTGTAAACTGGCTTCCTAAATTCAGACAAGTGGGTTTCGCGAGAACGGCGTCCACGTTTTTCGAAACGTGCCGAATCAGCATCTCCATTCCACCAGCGCAAGACGTCTGCCGGATCGTTGCGGTGCTGACAGAGTGACTAAGAATTCGTCCCAAGGCTTCTGTCGCGCCAGCTCGACGTGGATGGAGACGCCGAGGCAGTGCTGAACAGAGCGTAGCGCCGGAGGTCAGCGCAGGGTCACAGGCCAACACGTACACTGCAGGCTTCTGGAAGCCACCCGACCAACCCAAGTCTTCCTTTCCCATCCCTCGTCAGTTAATTGTACATTTGCTTCCGTTTTATATTGCTTTGTCGTTTTTTATGCACTCAATGTTATAGGCTCAAAACTTTGGACGCTGGCGTTGTAATCGCATAATGAACGACTTTTTACTGTTGTTTACAGGTATTGTTACCGTATTTTCCTACATCCAAGTGGTGCTGCATGTCAATAAATCGAGTGGTAAAAGCTGTAAAGCCGTTTACATTTCCATACAGTCTTCGAGCATGGACATGTTCCTCGTCTAAGAAACAGACGTCATTGTCTTATAAATCTTTAATGTATCCCAAGATCAGTTGTGTAGTATTCTACTTTATTGTGACACTCGCAACGCGACTGTAGTTTACACTGAGCTTTCGCAGATTCTTTCACTCAAACGGTTTTCTAAGTAATCACAAATTTGCCAAGATACTGAGTGGGATCGTGTCTGAATTATTAGTAGACAGAGAGCCATGGTCCCGATCACCTTCAGCATATTTTGGAGAGAGAATCTTCGTGCGTGTCTGCGCCGTGTAACCGGCAGAGAAACGTGTGTGAAATGCAAGTAGTGGACTGGATATGCAGGGCGCGGCGGTGAGACACACTGGACTCACATTCGGGAGGACAGTGGTTCGACCACACACCGTGCAGTGGTCTGCAGCAGGTCTGCAGACTAAAGGGCGAATGCGTGGACGTGGCTGCTTGTCATTTGTGTCTTCTGCACGGGTTCTCTGTTTGCTGTCCACCCACACAGGTTTTTCTTCATAGAGTCTCTCTCAATAGCAGTGCCGTGCTGGTGCCCTAGGAGAGGCATGACCTTTTAAGGTAGCCCTACCGGTCTTCATTACCGAATGTTCCACAAATTGCAACAGGTATTTAGCTGTCGGTGTGTCGTTTCCCAGGAAAACCATGAGGAAGTGGCCTCATTTCATCCATCATTAAAGTTGTTTACAAGCTTTCCAATGAGTACGACGTGCATTAAACTACTTTTCAATATTTATATAATTTCCAATGGTGGTGATGTTTCCTTCTACAGTGTAATTTCTGTGTGTGGGTCACACAAGTCAGAAACGATTTCCCGGTGCCATCAATTTGGAATCTTTACAGTCGCCTCATCAGTATGAATTGGAGACTACTTTATTCTTTTTCCATCCGAATTAGAAATTAATCAGTGAAAGCACTCTACACCCTCTCGAAGGTTTTTTGTTAATGAGTAAACATTTGGCTGAGCTTTTGATATTAATTTGGCTGAGCTTTTGATATTAATTTGGCTGAGCTTTTGATATTAATGTATCACTTTCTTCCACCCCTCAGAGGCGTTTTCGATGTGATGGGGCCTTCCACTGCAATTCCACATATCTAATGGCATCTGGTCGTCATCAACCAACAACTGGTACAGAAATAGTCAAATAATCGACGAAACTAGTTTTTCAGACAGTATTTTCTGAATAGACAGCCAACCATGGTCCAATATTTCTAAGACAATATATCGTACTCTGGATAGATTGTTAGATAACAATGTCTTCGTTTTTCTCAAGAGGGGACTTCTTTCCACGTCGTTGATTAAAATGAGAACTGCAACTCGTAATCTCTGGTTCAGGAAATAAATTTCCAGCTGATTGGAATGGACATTCGCAATTACCAGAGTCATTATGAGAGAAGCAGGGTTCCATCCGAGCACATTATTTTCGTTTGTTAAGTAATAGTAAATATTACGACTATGTAGTATGTCTCAAATAGTGAGGTGCATTCTGACTCCTGTCATGTACGCAATTGTCTTTCATGATTCAAACCAACTGTAAGCAGTGGTTAAATTGTGCTCTGTGCAAAATTCTGCCGGACAACTTCCCCTTTCATTCCCTTACTTCAGTTCTTTTTCCTTCAACTTTTCTTCCACTTCGTATTCCGACTATCGATTTCGAGTGCCCCATCACAAGTTTTGATCTCGCTTAACGATCTGATCGATTTCTTTTCACTCAAAAAGCATTTCCTTAATCTCTTCGTCATTTTCGGAACTAGTTGACGTGCAAGCCAGTACTTCTGTAACTGGTTTGGCTGTGTGTCTGTCCCGGCTGTGGTAACGACTTCACTGTGCTGCCCAGATAGCAGTAACATGTTAGTGTTTTCGGCCGAGAACGATATTAAACAAATTTCCAGTGACCTCAGGGAGAAATCTGAGGGGGAGCTATTCTCAAACACACGCATTTCTTGCTACCAGATGCCGAGACGAAGACAGGCATTGTGAAGAATCTAGCCACACCGAGATCAAGGACCCTGATTAAAATACATAAACATAATCATCTGACTAAGCTAATTATAAAACTACGGGGGCGTTCGATCTGCAACGCTACACTTTTTTCTCGGCCAATTTTAGTTGGAAAAATGCGAAATTTTGTGAGACATCGTGGAACATTTCTGCTTCAACCAGTACAGCTTCAGCTTCATGGAATTCCATCAGCTGACAGGACTGTATGTAGCCTCCAAAATGGCGTCCGTAAAGGAGGAGCGACCCAAGCTGAGAGCTGTCACCGAGTTTCTTTCGGATGAGAACCATAGCATCGGAGATCTTCACACCCGCTTGCAGAATGTCTGAGGAGATTCGGCAGTGAACAGAAGCACCGTGAGTGGTAGTGCGAGGTGTCTGTCAGCGTCAGAAGAGCTTACTGGTGATCAACGCCCGGCCTAGCAGCGCCATCGTCGCAGCAAGGTTGTGCATATCTCGCCGACCGCCCGCGTGTCGGTCAGCTGCAGACGGCTGTGACTCCTGCGATGTGGGAACGTGCTCTCCTTCAAGGTGACCGGTGGATCACTCAGAGCTGAACAACCCGCATCTCGCACCTTCGGACTTCCGCCTGTTTGGTCCAACGAAGGATGCACTCCACGGCAAGCAGTACACGGATGATGGCAGGTCACTGATGCAGCAAGACGTGAGTGGCTGATCAACTGTTTATTCACTCGGTCAGTTTTATCAGTTTAATGGAACAACCAGATGAAACTGGCCATGTCAGCTATATGAACACTTTTTCAACCACTCTCTGGGTTTGCAATGTGCTAATTATTACGAATTGTCATCTTACATCGAAAGCGTAGCTTACCGCAGAGCTGGGAGGAAAGCAGAATTTTGGTTCTCACGCTGGCACAACTGATTTCAAGTGAATAACTTCAGTACTTTCGGAGATATAAATTTTTACCTAAGGGACGACTGATGGATTCATCTATAGCATCAATTGAAACTACAACCAGAAGTACAGGTCCATAAGATCTAATTGTCTGGAATTTTCTTTTGTTTCATTACCACAGATTTCTGACTAAATAAAAAGTAGTTTGGAAAGTAATTATTTCATCGTGTTTTGGTTATTTAAGTGTTTTGCAGGGACTGAGGAATGAAATGGCACATAACTCAAGGTCGTGGCTAGGTTCAATGAAGATAAAATAATCATGTTTTTCGTTCTAGTATGGATTAATTCACAGTACGGAAGATGCAGCAAAATTCAATGTTAGATACAAACTGGAAGGCGCATAAAGGATCATGTATCATTACCAATAATGAAGGTCTTACGGATAATTATAGGTCATTCTCAAGTTGTGTTTTGTTTCACGGAAATTCCAATTAGTGACGTTGGATATGGAAAATCGAGGAGAGATTTGGAATTTATCTTTCAGTTAACATGTTTATTGGAGAAAAGTAAATGAATCATCAAGTATAAATGTGATTTGGACGTTTGGAAGACAGAACATGTATAAATAAACCTGAAGTCACCGGTGTGCAAGTCGCTGAGCGAGTCCCTCGCCTGTCTTCCCTCACGACACCTCTTCTCGTTTGTATCCAACATTGTATTCTGCTGTATCCCTCCTATATTCAGAGTTAATCCATGCTAGATCTGAAGACGTATTTGCTTGTTCGACCTCCACTGAACCTTGCTATGACCAATACTTTATCATTTTCCACGTAAAATGTTTCTAATCTTAACTCCAATATTAGGATTTCATTTTAAAAAATCACTTTAACCACCAAATGACGTTCACAGTTACGGCCATTAGTAGCAATGCGTGGCCCCCTTTGACACGTAACTTGTATCTAAAACACCTAGCTATATCTAGTCTCTATCCCGAGTTCTTCCCCCCCCCTCCCCCATGAACCACTGACCTTGCCGCTGGTGGGGAGGCTTGCGTGCCTCAGCGATAGAGATGGCCGTACCGTAGGTGCAACCACAACGGAGGGGTATCTGTTGAGAGGCCAGACAAACGTGTGGTTCCTGAAGAGGGGCAACAGCCTTTGGTAGCTGCAGGGCAACAGTCTGGATGATTGACTGATCTGGCCTTCTGACGCTAGCCAAAACGGCCTTGCTGTTGTGGTACTGTGAACGGCTGAAAGCAAGGGAAACAACAGCTGTAATTTGTCCCGAGGCAGGCAGCTATACTGTATGGGTAAATGATGGCGTCCTCTTGGGTAAAATATTCCGGAGGTACAATAGTCCCCCATTCGGATCTCCGGGAGGGAACGACTCGAGAGGACGGCGTTATCAGGAAAAAGAAAACTGGCGTTATACGGATCGGAGCGTGGAATGTCAGATCCCTTAATCGGGCAGGTAGGTTAGAAAATTTAAAAAGGGAAATGGATAGGTTAAAGATAGATATAGTGGGAATCCGTGAAGTTTGGTGGCAGGAGGAACAAGACTTTTGGTCAGGTGAATACTGGGTTATAAATACAAAATCAAATAGGGGTAATGCAGGAGTAGGTTTAATAATGACTAAAAAAAGGAGTGTTTGTAGAATACTACAAACAGCATAGTGAAAGCATTATTGTGGCCAAGATAGACACGAAGTCCATGCCTACTACAGTAGTACAAGTTTATATGCCAACTAGCTCTGCACATGGTGACGAAATTGATCAATTGTATGATGAGATCAAAGAAATTATTCAGCTAGTGATGGGAGACGAAAATTTAATAGCCATGGGTGACTGGAATTCGA
Source organism: Schistocerca americana (assembly GCF_021461395.2). Taxonomy (NCBI): domain Eukaryota; kingdom Metazoa; phylum Arthropoda; class Insecta; order Orthoptera; family Acrididae; genus Schistocerca; species Schistocerca americana. The sequence goes on from NC_060129.1 coordinate 154,430,653, forward strand.
GAGTAGGAAAAGAGAGAGAAGGAAACATAGCGGGTGAATATGGATTGGGGGTAAGAAATGAAAGAGGAATCCGTCTGGTAGAATTTTGCACAGAGCATAACTTAAACATAGCTAACACTTGGTTCAGGAATCATGAAAGAACGCTGTATACATGGAAGAACCCTGGAGATACTAAAAGGTTTCAGAAAGATTATATAATGGTAAGACAGAGATTTAGGAACCAGGCTTCAAATTGTAAGACATTTCCAGGGGCACATGTGGACTCTGATCTCAATCTATTGGTTATGAACTGTAGATTAAAACTGAAGAAACTGCAAAAAGGTGGGAATTTAAGGAGATGGGACCTGGATAAACTGAAAGAACTAGAGGTTGTACAGAGTTTCAGGGAGAGCATAAGTGAACAATTGACAGAAACGGGGTAGCTTTGAGGGATGAAGTGGTGAAGGCAGCAGAGGATCAAGTAGGTAAAAAGACGAGGGCTAGTAGAAATCCTTGGGTAACAGAAGAAATACTGAATTTGATTGATGAAAGGAGAAAATATAAAAATGCAGTAAATGAAGCATGCAAAAAGGAATACAAACGTCTCAAAAATGAGATCGACAGGAAGCGCAAAATGGTTAAGCAGGGATGCCTGCAGGACAAATTTAAGGATGTAGAGCCTTATCTCACTAGGGTAAGATAGATACTGCCTACAGGAAAATTAAAGGGAGCTTTGGAGAAAAGAGCCACTTGTGTGAATATCAAGAGCTCAGATGGAAAACCAGTTCTAAGCAAAGAAGGGAAAGCAGAAAGGTGGAAGTAGTATACGGAGGGTCTATACAGGGCCGATGTACTTGAGGACAATATTTTGGAAATGGAAGAGGATGTATATGAAGCTGAAATGTGGGATATGATACTGCGTGAAGAGTTTGACAGATCACTGTAAAACAAAGCCCTGGGAGTAGACAACATTCCATTGGAACTACTGACAGCCTTGGGAGAGCCATTCCTGACAAAACTCTACCATCTGGTGAGCAGGATGTATGAAACAGGCGAAATTCCCTCAGACTTCAAGAAGAATATAATAATTCCAATCACAAAGAAAGCAGGGGTTGACATGTGAAAATTACCTTACTATCAGTTTAATAAGTCACAGCTGCAAAATACTAACGCGAATTCTTTACAGACGAATGGAAAAACTGGTAGAAGCCGACCTCGGGGAAGATCAGTTTGGATTCCGTAGAGATGTTGGAACATGTGAGGCAATGCTGACCCTATGACTTATCTTAGAAGAAAGATTAAGGAAAGGCAAACCTACGTTTCTAGCATTTGTAGACTTAGAGAAAGCTTTTGACAATGTTGAGTGGAATACTCTCTTTCAAATTCTGAAGGTGGCATGAGTAAAATACGGGGAGCGAAAGGCTGTTTACAATTTGTACAGAAAGCAGATGGCAGTTATAAGAGTCGAGGGTCATGAAAGGGAAGCAGTAGTTGGGAAGGGAGTGAGACAGGGTTGTAGCCTCTCCCTGATGCTATTCAATCTGTATATTGACCAAGCAGTAAAGGAAACAAAAGAAAAGTTCGGAGTAGGCATTAAAATGCATGGAGAAGAAATAAAAACTTTTGAGGTTCGCCGATGACACTGTAATTCTGTCAGAGACAGCAAAGGACTTGGAAGAGCAGTTGAATGGAATGGACAGTGTCTTGAAGGGAGGGTGTAAGTTGAACATCAACAAAAGCGAAACGAGCATAACGGAATACAGTCGAAATAAGTCGGGTGATGCTGAGGGGATTAGATTAGGAAATGAGACACTAAAAGTAGTAAAGGAGTTTTGCTATTTAGGGAGTAAAATAACTGATGATGGTCGAAGTAGAGAGGATATAAAATGAAGACCAGCCATGGCAAGGAAATCGTTTCTGAAGAAGAGAAATTTGTTAACATTGAGTACAGATTTAAGTGTCAGGAAGTCGTATCTGAAAGTATTTGTATGGAGTGTGGCCATGTATGGAAGTGAAACATGGACGGTAAATAGAAGAGAATAGAAGCTTTCGAAATGTGGTGCTACAGAAGAATGCTGAAGATTAGATGGGTGTTGAATAGGATTGGGGAGAATAAGTTTGTGGCACAACTTGACTAGAAGAAGTGATCGGTTGGTAGGACATGTTCCGAGGCATCAAGGGATCAATTTAGTACTGGAGGGCAGTGTGGAGGGTAAAAATGGTAGAGAGAGACCAAGAGATTAATACACTAAGCAGATTCAGAAGGATGTGGATTGCAGTAGGTACTGGGAGATGAAGCTTGCACAGGATAGGGTAGCATCGAGAGCTGCATCAAACCAGTCTCAGGACTTAAGACCACAACAACAACAACAACAACCTGACTCCCTTCGGGGCTGCATTTTCAGCAAAACAGAAACACAAGCTGAAGGAAACGTTCTTCTGCCTGAAAACTCGATGTGGCGTACACATTTTTTACGCCCCAATGTTTTCCGACTCAGCGTGAAACATCGCTTTCAAACGATATGAACCACACAAAATGCACCGTCATGAATGCACCTGTTTACCCTGATGTACATGATCGTAATACGTTATAGTGCTCTTTTTTAACACTTCTCGTGTATCAATCAAATGTAAACATAAAGCACCACAAAATTAATATCGTGATGGGGCATGTAGTGTAACTAAGTAGCCACCTACAGATCCAAACCTAAGACGACTTTGCGGAATGTGGAGGTGGGTACTTTGGTCACCGAAGCCGTTCTTCACTGCGCCGTGACGTCAGTCTCGCTGCTGCCCCCCCCCCCCCCGCCGTACCTCTTCGCTGTGCTCGCAGCAGCCGGTTTCCACCAGCCTCGCCGCGTGACGTCACCCGCTGACCTTGGACTGGCGACCTGCAATTATCTGCACTGCGCGGACGCCCGCTTCCTGCCCACAAACCGCTGTTCCGCAGAGCCAGCGCGTCTCCTCGAAGCTTCCAGGCTTGCAGCGAAATGACGACGACGACGACGACGACGACGACAACAATCGAGAAACTGCGGCCAACAAAGACGCCTTACCGAGGATCACCCTACCCACGCTCCATTCGTGGGCGGAACAGGAACAAATTTTTCCGTCTGTTCCCTTGTGCTGCGCAGAGTACGATGGCCAGAACTTATTTTATGGCGGTTGTTTTTGCAGCAACCCTTATATATTGCCAAGTTCGCGTTGCACAGAACGAGGGTGTATCAATACGCAAGATGGCGGACACAACAAGTACCGGTACACTTATTACAGTCAGTGCTCAGAAACCGGTCACCTCTATACAACTGTAGCGTGTCTGCCGATTCATGTGCTTTGCATCGTCCGCTATGTTGTAGTTTGGTAAACATATTTCCATCGGTCCGTACGTGATAAAGAATTGCAGACCCATTTCTTGTTTTGAACTTGATGTCAACATGTTATTTAATAGCCCGATGCGGAAGCCGACTCCGGAAGTATTTTCTTTTCGTGTTCTATAGACATTTCCTAGCAGCCATGTTGCAGTTTGGCAAGAAACGAAATACGAGCACCTACGGCTGGCACGACCTGACAGCTGAAGTTCAACATGGAGGAAGTACAGAGATCACTGTCAGGAACACACGAACAGAGGCAAACAGTGTAAACAACGCGTGAGTGGGTGGCGTTACGTGAAGCGTAAACGACTCACGGCTGCTGGAAAACAATACACTACTGGCCATTAAAATTGCTAAACAAAGAAGAAATGCAGATGATAAACGGGTATTCATTGGACAAATATATTATACTAGAACTGACATGTGATAACATTTTCACTCAATTTGGGTGCATAGATCCTGAGGAATCAGTACCCAGGACAACCACCGCTGGCCGTAATAACGGCCTTGATACGCCTGGGTATTGACTCAAACAGAGCTTGGATGGCGTGTACAGGTACAGCTGCCCATGCAGCTTCAACACGATAACACAGTTCATCAAGAGTAGTGACTGGCTTATTGTGATGAGCCAGTTGCTCGGCCACCATTGACCAGACGTTTTCAATTGGTGAGAGATCTGGAGAATGTGCTGGCCAGGGCATCAGTCTAACATTTTCTGTATCCAGAAAGACCCGTACAGCACCTGAAACATGCGGTCGTGCATTATCCTGCCGAAATGCAGGGTTTCACAGGGATCGAATGAAGGGTAGAGCCACGGGTCATAACACATCTGAAATGTAACGTCCACTGTTCAAAGTGCCGTCAATGCGAACAGGAGGTGACCGAGACGTGTAACCATTGGCACCCCGTACCATCACGCCGGGCGATACGCCAGTATGGCGATCACGAATACACTCTTCCAATGTGCGTTCACCGCGATTTTTTTTTTTTTTTTTTTTTTTTTTTGTGGTTTTGGGGCGCACAACTTCAACGGTCATTAGCGCCCAGACTACGTTAGGAATGCACCGCGAGTCACAAGTTTAAAACAGCAACGAAACGGAAAACACGATAAAAGAGACTGACAGGCATAGGATTAAAAAAAGAAAACAGCATAATCAAATGTCCTTTGAGAGGGTTGTCAAATTGATAAAATGAAGAACGCGAGCAGCTGCTCGTGGGTCATCCGCTAAAATGGCTTCTACAGTACATGGCAGGCCAAGATCAAGACGCAGGGTGGTAAAATCCGGACAGACCGTTAAAATGTGGCGGACCGTCAGCAATTGCCCACATGGGCAGAACGGCGCCGGCGCAGCCGTCAGCAGATGGCGATGGCTGAACCGGCAGTGGCCAATTCGTAACCGGGCCAAAACGACCTCCTCCCGCAGAGAAGGGCGTGAGGAGGACGTCCAAGCCACGGGAAGAGATTTCAGGGCTCGAAGTTTGTTGTCTGTAAGTGCAGCCCAATCGGCATGCTACTGCGATAAAATGCGCCGACAAATTATCCTGCTACAATCTGACGAAGGGACACAACAAGAAGCTGTCCGAGGCTGGAGGACCGCAGACTTGGCCGCGGCATCTGCAGCTTCGTTCCCAGGGATTCCGACATGGCCAGGAACCCACATAAAGGTAACCGGAGAACCGACGTCCACCAGCTGCTGAAGAGAGCGTTGGATCCGGTGCACGAAAGGGTGAACCGGGTACGGATCACTGAGGCTCTGGATAGCACTCAGGGAATCGGAGTAGATGACGTATGCAGAATGTCGGTGGCGGTAGATGTAAAGGACAGCCTGGTAGAGGGCAAAGAGCTCAGCTGTGAAGACCGAACAATGGCCATTGAGCCGGTATTTGAAACTTTGTGCCCCGACAATAAAAGAACACCCGACCCCGTCAGTGGTCTTAGAGCCATCTGTATAAATGAAGGTCATATTAATGAACTTCGAACAAAGTTCGACAAAACGGGAGTGGTAGACTGAACCGGGGGTAACCTCCTTCGGGAGCGAGCAGAGGTCAAGGTGGACGCGAACCTGAGCCTGGAGCCAAGGTGGCGTGTGGCTCTCGCCCACTCGAAAGGTTGCAGGGAGTGAAAAATTAAGGTATTGAAGGAGGCGACGAAAGCAAACTCCAGGGGGTAGCAGGGCAGACACATACAACCCGTATTGACTGTCGAGAGAGTCATCAAAAAAGGAACGATAAGACGGGTGGTCGGGCATTGCCAGTAGCCGACAGGCATACCGACAAAGCAGTATATCGCGCCGGTAGGTGAGTGGCAACTCACCAGCGTCAGCATGAAGACTCTCGACGGGACTAGTATAAAACGCTCCGATCGCAAGTCGTAAACCCCGATGTTGTATGGAGTTGAGGCGGCGTAGGATGGATGGCCGTGCAGAGGAGTATACGAAGCTTCCATAATCCAGCTTGGAGCGGACGATCGACCGATATAGGCAAAGTAGGACGGTTCGATCCGCTCCCCACGACATACCACTGAGAACACGGAGGACATTTAGAGAACGGGTACAACGGGCAGCCAAATATGACACATGTGGAGACCAGCTAAGTTTCCTGTCAAATGTAAGGCCTAAAAATTTTGTTGTCTCCACGAATGGGAGAGCAACGGGACCGAGTCGTAAGGACGGTGGGAGAAACTCTTTGTAGCGCCAGAAGTTAATACAGACCGTCTTCTCGGAAGAAAAACGGAAGCCATTGGCGACACTCCAGGAGTAAAGACGGTCAAGAGAACGCTGAAGAATGCGCTCCAGGAAACACGTACGCTGCGCGCTGCAATAGATGGTAAAATCTTCCACGAAAAGGGAGCCTGATACATCAGCTGGGAGGCAATCCATTATTGCATTGAGCGCTATGGCGAAGAGAGCGACGCTCAAAACTGAGCCCTGTGGCACCCCATTCTCCTGGTGAAAGGTGTCTGACAGGACAGAACCCACACGTACCCTGAACAGTCGATCCATTAAAAAGGAACGAATAAAAAGAGGGAGGCGACCGCGAAGGCTCCATGTATGCATGGTGCGGAGAATGCCCGCCCTCCAACAGGTGTCGTAAGCCTTCTCCAAATCAAAGAACACAGCCGCGGTCGGGCGCTTCCGCAAGAAGTTATTCATAATGAAGGTCGACAAGGTAACCAGATGGTCAACAGCAGAGCAGCGCCTACGAAAGCCACATTGTACATTGGTAAGTAGGCGTTGAGACTTGAGCAGCCAAACCAATCGAGAGTTAACCATTCGCTCCATCACTTTACAGACACAGCTGGTAAGCGAGATGGGTCGATAACTGGAAGGCAAGTGCTTGTCCTTCCCCGGCTTAGGAATCGGGACAATAGACTCGCGCCAGCATGTTGGAACATGTACCTCAATCCAGATGCGATTGTAAGTACGAATAAGAAAACCTTTACCCGCAGGAGAAAGGTTCTTCAGCATCTGAATATGAATAGAATCAGGCCCCGGAGCAGAGGACCGTGATCGCCCGAGTGCGTTTTCGAGTTCCCGCATGGTGAATGGGGCATTATAACTTTCACAATTCGAGGAGCGGAAGTTAGGTGGCCTAGCCTCCTTTGCCTGTTTGTGGGGGAGGAAGGCAGGTTGGTAATGAGCGGAGCTCGAAAGCTCTGCGAAAAAGCGGCCGAAGGCATTGGAGACATCCTCAGGGGCCACAAGGACGTCATTCGCGACCGTCGAGCCAGAAACTGGTGAGTGGACCTTAGTGCCAGATAGCCGGCAGAGGCTACCCCAGACAACAGAACAAGGAGTAAAACTGTTGAAGGTGCTTGTGAAAGCAGCCCAGCTGGCTTTCTTGCTTTCTTTAATAATACGACGACACTGTGCACGTAATCGTTTATAATTGATACAATTCGCCACTCTAGGGTGGCAGTGAAAGGTGCGTAAAGCACGTCGACGAGCACGTAAAGCGTCTCTACATGCTGCGGTCCACTAGGGGACCGGTACGCGACGTGGAGAAGAAGTAGGGTGAGGGATGGAATATTCAGCAGCAGTGAGAATGACTTCCGTGAGGTGTGCGACCTGACTAACGCAGCTTGTGAATGTTTGATCCTGAAAGGTCGCCCTGGAAGAGAAAAGCCCCCAGTCTGCTTTGGAGATGTTCCAACTAGATGAGCACGGAGAGGGGGTATGCTGCAGGAGATGGATAACATACGGGAAGTGGTCGCTCGAGTATGTATCATAAAGTGCATACCACTCAAACCAGCATGCAAGTTGGGGAGTACATTGCATGGGGGCTTAATTAAATATGATTGAAAATATTTTTTAGTTTTTAGTAGCTGTATGTCCGATTACGCTATTCTCGCAAACGGTTGGCCCTGACTAGAATTACGCAATCTGACTGCAACAAACAATGAAAGAAAATTTTCGTAAACACAGTTAATTAATTAAGTCCCCAGCAACTATAAAACCTACAAAACCAGTAAGCACAAGAGTAACTGTTCTGTATGTGGGAGTGTGACTCAACGTACACATCTGGCACGGTTCTTCTCCAACAAGACAAGAATTTTCAAATACCAATTATAATGACGTGATAAAAGAAAATTGGAAAAACTATAATTACGCAAGAAAACCAGAATTCACTCTAATACAAGAACACAAGCCAGATGCTTTGTTGACTGAACCTGTAATGACGCATTATTTCAGACACACAAATAATAAAAGAACATTGTGGTTTTTACCTTCATGTATATTGTCGAAATGCACTCTGATCATTACAATAACATCTGCTATCTCTCCCATCAAATAACTGGATAAAACATGGAACAAATACTCCTTACTACAACATCTCAACAAGCCTTGCCCACTAGCACATCTCAACACGAACTGTCTTCTACGAGCTCTGCCCATGCACTGACTTCTACGAGTTCTTAACAGGCACTGACTACTACGAGCTCTCGACAAGCACTGTGGAGGCGGCTTAATAATACCCTTTGGCGCAATCTCTGGCGCAGTGGCTCAGTGTAGCCACCTTTCATATGCCCCTCCTCCACAGGCCAGAATTTGACGGTATTTTTGCCAGCATTGGTGGTGAAAATACCACCAAATTCGTCCACAAAAATACGGACAAAACAAAAGATAATATTAATACCTAAATATCACATAATTAGTTAAAATTTTGGCTTTGCACTGGCCTTTCACTAACCTAATATACGAAATACAGTAAGCAATACAACTTCTTTTCATACATGTGACTTTACATAAGAGTTCACACAATACACAAAAAATCAGTTTATACAAATGTTCACACAAATGCTTTCAATAATTAGTTTATACAAAAAAAGACACCAACAGGTGACATCTTTTCAGTAGAAGCAGTCCATCAGTGGCACCCAGTAAAGTTTAGCAGGTACACCCAGCAACAAGTCACATTAGTTCAGTAGAAGCAGTCCATCAGTGGCACCCAGCAATGTTGAGTAGGTGCAGACACCAACAAGTGACATCATTTCAGTAGAAGCAGTCCATCAGTTGCACCCAGCAATGTTGAGCAGGTGCAGACACCAACAAGTGACTTCATTTCAGTAGAAGCAGTTCCATTAGTGGATCCCAGCAATGCTGAGTAGGTGCAGACACCAACAAGTGACATCATTTCAGTAGAAGCAGTTCCATCTGTGGCACCCAGTAAAGTTGAGCAGGTGCACACAGCAACAAGTCACATTAGTTCAGTAGAATCAGTTCATCAGTGGCACCCAGCAATGTTGAGTAGGTGCAGACAGCAAGAAGTGACTTCATTTCCATACAAGTAGTCCATCAGCTGCACCTAGCAATGATGAGCAGGTCCAGAGAGCAGTCCATGATATTCACTATCACCGATCACACTGTTCATCAGAGTATATAAGCACAAATTAAACATGTCCTAGTGGCACCAATCATGTAGAAAAAGTACAAGTAACAGTCCATAATATTCACTATCACTGATCACACAGTTCATCAGCAGAAATTAATCATTCCTAAGTGTCACACATTATGTTGAAAAAGTGCAGGTAACAGTTCACAATATTTACCTTCACTAATCAGACAGTTCAGGCATGAACAATAGTTTGAATGCACATACAAATGCTTTTACACTAAACATATAAATCATAACAAACACACAAATGATGTCATAATTTTCATATTAACTATTACAAATACTCAAATATCAGTAAACCTATAATATTTATGGGTGTCAGTGCAAGCCACTACAAACAAATAGAGTAATATTTACGAGATAGGTGGGTAGGATTAGGAAAGGAAAACACACAAAACACACACATTCATCTTTCATCCACATTAAGTACTACTGTGTAATTGAATGGCGTTAACTGTGTAAATGTAATTCTGTCAAAATCTGATGTTCATCATGTGTATCAAGTAATAGTGGCAGCAATGTATAACAGTCAATAATAGTTAAGTCAACGTCATAGTCATCATGTCAAGACCAATGTTTGCCAAGCCAGATCAAATGTACTGTTGTTGAACAACTGTCAGTGAGCCAAGATATGCAAATACTTCCTCTCTTCAAAAAAAAGTATATACTGCTTAGTGATTTAACAAAGTGTGTGTATAGACTATCTTCCTTCCACTTTAGTGTTCTAGTCTGCTATCTTCATCCTCCTTGTTCCATAAGACCAACAAAAAAAATATGCTCGTCACTTACTTTACCTCTTATACACCAAAACTCCAATAAGCATCAGCATCACATAATCTCAATAATACCTCTTCAATACGTAGATACATATAAACCTTATTGCCAATATATGCTCCTCACTTACTTAACTTCTTATCCACCAAAACTCCAATAATCATCAGCATCACATAATCTCAATACTACCTCAATAATACCTCTTCAATACGTAGATACATATAAACCTTATTGCCAATATATGCTCCTCACTTACTTAACTTCTTATCCACCAAAACTCCAATAATCATCAGCATCACATAATCTCAATACTACCTCAATAATACCTCTTCAATACGTCGATACATATAAACCTTATTGCCAATATCATCTCACTTCCATAACAACTCATTCCTCTAGTCAGTCTCCTCGAACAAGTACAGATAAAATCCTAGTGCAAACTTTAGTTCATCCTCCCATACAATCTGAAGACACATGCCAACACACAACCTCTGTGTAATCCATCTGACCCAAATCTTCTGCTCATTATGAATTATAAACAAAGAAATGCATACATGACCTCTAACAGACTTAGTTCGAATAACTCTCAGTAATTAAGTACGATTACGGAATGTGAATGATCATAATATTTCACAGTGTGTACACCACTTCAAGAATTATGGCAGAAGCAAACATGTGGAGTATTTCTTGTGTCAAGCGTCACTTCCTATTTCAATTGCTCGCGAAAAATGCAGTGTAATAACTGTCAATGGTCTAAACCTAGTAATGGTATGTCATGTCGTTAGCTTCCTTCCTATTAGCATAAAGTTATACAGCTTCCATAAAACCTCCAGCTCATGTGACTTCTATGAAGTTTCTTGTACTAATGTCATTCGTCGAATTATAGCAGTTCATTTTCTTATCTTAAAAATATAAGGCACTGAGCATAAGCAAAACAAGCAATAGCGAGTAAATATACCAGTAGAGAAGAGAATGTCAAAAAGTGGATGCAGCACAATCCTTACAACGAGGCTCTGCCAAGCAAACAATCTATAATTAACACCATACCGTAACCTAAATTCTATGTTCGTACACTGTACATCAGCATTTCTATACACCAAATTAAAGAGTAGTTATGACAACAACAGAAATGTATAAATATGCAATCCATACGCATAGCAGCAAACATGTCATTAGCATCATATCAGCATAAGCAAATAAATGTTCATATGTCATCTTAATAAGTAAACATGAAGGCGCAAGCAGATAAATCACAAAGTATAACTTACATACCTAAACACGTCAGCACAATAAATCAGGTTACAATTATAATTTAAATAAATAAGCACAGCAGGCACATAATTAAAAAAATATGACATCAGTGAAAAAGCAGTGTAGCCAAGTGATGCATAATATACACAAGTTACAACCCAGTTCATTAATAATCATTGTCACAATCGGTTAACGTACGCAAGCACGTCGCTTCACAAGTAAATTCATAGAACATGTAATTAGCACAAAGTATGAGTCACGTACTCGCGAGCAGCAAATTACGTCTAAAGTACGTACTTAAGTGGAAATTTGTTACCTGAAAAATAAACTCAATTAATAGTTACCCTTTTTAGTTTATTAGTTTCTTCTTCGAAATTACATTCTTCCTGAAAATTTCTCGATAGCAAGTCGTCTTAACGTCGGACACGCACAGAATTTACCTGAAGTTCTTAAATATTTTATACAACCGTATCCTGAAAAATACTGAATGTTAATAACATAATTCATCAAGTCACTATAGCTTTATACTGAATTTAGTCGGAGAAATTAAACTGTGTATTTGTTTACGGCTGTCAGTGCATTCGCACTGAGCGCTCGATCAGCTGTAGGCGCGTGACGTATGAAGCAATTGTTCGCGGTCAACGACTGCCTTGTGCGGCGCGCAGACTTGACTGTTGCTTTGAGTATGTGCCGCCGCCAAAACACAGCGCGGTATCCTTGTACTCTCCGCATGTTTACATCTAGCTGTTGGTTTCTCAAAAGTATGTCATTCCACAAAAATTTTGACGTTTGATATATGATGTATTCCCTTAGAGCGTCGTGATTTAAGAGTTTCTATTTCGACAGTGTTATCATGAATAATTTTGCGAATTCTATATGGACCGTTATAAAGCAGAAAAAATTTGCGACACAAGCCTTTTCCTTTGTGCGACAAAAGATGAGACTTAACACTTTTTGACCAACTGACAAGATTTTTGAACGACCAGGACGCTTAGCTGATTTCTCTCTTCTAGCAGCCGCAGACGCAATATTTTGTAGAGCCAGGTTGACAACTTCAGAATGCCGCAGTTTTCGTGTAGGCGGAAAAGGAACTATTTCAGAAATGCGATTTGTCGGTGCTTTGTTTTTTAATATCAATATAGGCGGTAAAGAAGTTTAATCATTAGGGAGTTCATTCATAATGTTTTGAAAAATATGAAGATACTGATCCCACGTTCTGTGATTCTGATGACAATAACGACGACACAATTTATTGATTTCCTTCATCCATCTCTCTGAAGCGTTAGATTGAGGGTGAAAAAGTGAAATGAAAATTGGTTTAATTTTACGACGCTGTAGAGTACGAAGCCAAATTTTAGAACGAAACTGTGATCCATTATCTGATATAACCTTATCAACATGACCAACTTCTTTAAGAAAATGTTTGATGAAAGCATTCGATACTGAACGAGCTGTTGCTTTGCGTAACGGTGTAAAACACACATATTTTGACGTCAGTTCCACTGCTACGAAAATGTACGCAAAACCATTAGTAGATCGAACCACTGGACCGAACAAATCGACTGCAGCCATCTCCTTTAATTTCGCTGGAATGATAGGAAACAACGGTGCTCTGTGAGAAACTGTTGGCGGCTTAGCCTTTTGACATAATTTGCATTTGGCCAGAACAGATGGAATACGTTTTTCCATATTACTGAAATAACAATTTTCTCGTAATTTGTGAAAGCATTTTCTGGGCCCAAAGTGTGCATAACTGAAATGCGTATACCAAATCAATTTATTGACCCACTCATCAGGAATACAAACTAACCAAACGGAGTTGTCGACCGATTTTCGTTTAAAAAGAATGTCATTGCGGACTAAGTAATGCTGTCTAATCGCTACGCTTTCCTTTCTCCTCCACTTCTCCTTAATGTCCTTCCAGATTGGATCCTTATTTTGCTCCTTAGCGATGCCCTGGAGCGAAGACGAAATAAAGTTCTCAAACGCAACACCTTGAATATACATCAAACAATAATTGTTTTCCTTGCAGTCCTCTTCAGCACTTTGTTTCAAACCCATAGGTGCACGTGATAAAGCATCGGCAACAATATTTGAAGAACCCTGTATGTAAACAATACTAAAATCAAATTCCTGTAGGTACAACGCCCATCGTGACAATCTGCCGTGAGTTAATTTTGTCGACATAAGAAATTCCAGAGCTCGATGATCGGTGTAAACCTTAGAATGTCTGCCAAACAAAAATGTGCGAAATTTTGTGAAAGCCCAAACAACAGCCAAAGCTTCAAGTTCCGTAATCGAATAATTCTTTTCTGATTTAGAAAGAACACGACTTCCAAATGCAATAGTTTTCTGTACTACAACGCCGTTTGCTTCTATCTCTTGAAATAAATGTGCACCTAGGCCTTTGTATGATGAGTCCGTTGCCAAACAAAATTCTTTAGATAAATCCGGATGTGAAAGAAGTGGAGCAGCAACTAAAGCATCACGAAGCTGTTCAAATTCTGACTGAGCTTCCTCATCCCAACACCAATTAGATTTCTTTCCAGATAGTTCACATAAACGAGGTGTGGCCAAATCGTCCAATCTAACAAAGCGTCTAAGAAAATTACAGACACCGAGGAAGCTACGAACATCACGTTTCGTGGTAGGAACAGCATAGTTACGAATAGCCGTCTAATTTTTCTGGATCAGGAAGAATACCTTCTGTAGAAATAATGTGACCGAGAAATTTCACCTGAGAACGATCAAATTCAGATTTTTCCAAGTTCACAGTAATGCCAACTCTTGCAAAAATACGTAACAATGAATCCAAAATTTTGCTGTGCTCACTCCAAGAATGTTTAGCAATAAGAATATCGTCAACATATGAAGTAATGTTGTCACGAAGATAAACAGGTAGAATTTCATTTAAGCTACGAATGAATGCTGCTGAAGATACAGTAAGTCCAAACGGTAATTTCCGAAACTGGTAACAGTTACCAAAGGCTAAAAAGGCAGTGTATTTTCTACAATCAGGGTGGAGTTCTATTTGCCAAAAACTTGCGCGCATATCAATCGTGGATAAAACTTTAATTCCATGAAAATGTTGAAGAAGTTCATCTAAATTTTGTGGACGGTCAAGTTTCAGGAATGATGATATTATTTATCTGTCTGGAATCCAGAACCAAACGAATTGACCCATCCTTTTTAAGAACAACGTGTAATGGGCTGGTATAAGGACTGACTGCTGGCTCAATAATGCCCTGATCTAACATGTACTGAAGTTCATTCTTAACCTTGTCTCTGTAAGCCAAAGGAATAGCGTACGTTTTTCCTCGAAATGGTGTGTGTTCTTTTACTTTAAATAAATATTGTAAGCCTTGTATAGTTCCTGTGTGATGACTAAACACTGTAGCATGTGAAGTCAAAATGTGGTGCAGCTCTTCTCTTGCAACGTCATCTGGCACTTCAGCTTTCTTAACCTTTTCATTAATTAATTCTTCGCTATTAATTATATCATCCATCGCGTCTCTGTATCGATTGTCATTGTCATGAATGAACACATCGTCGTCATAATGCTCAACGAAAACATCAGAAGTAAGAAACCTTAAACATTTTGTATCTGATTCAGATCTTGTTAAACACTCGAAAAATTTCAAACATTTCGGCACTCCGGCAACAGTCAAATTCACACTTCCTTCTTTAAAGTTCAAAATTGCCTTATGTGCGTTAAGCAACTCCATACCTAATATAATTTGTGTACTGAGTAATAGAACAATAATAAAATTAGCAGAAAATTCGTATCCTTGAAAAATGAAATTTAAGTTGGTCTGTTGTTTGACTTCCACACTTTTTCCAGAAATAGCACCTCGAAATGTAGTTTTAGAAATAGGTAACACAGGACAGGCAATAGTTCTTTCACATATACGAAAAACTGATTCACTAATGACATTCAATGGGCTCCCAGAATCTAAAACTGCAGTGAACTTATTCTTACCCACACATACTTCAATAACAGGATGTAAAAACGCGTCTACATTATTTTCCTTTTCGTCTAGCAAAATGTCTCATGTCTTCCAGGTGTACGTAGTGTAAAGTCGTAGTGTCATTACTTTCTGAACCGTCTATATTGCTGCCAGAAGCCGAAGCTGCAAGTCATAGTCGATTGTTTGCGTCACGTCTTTGATTGTTCGCGTCATTTCGCGGATCAATTTCAACGATTTGCACTTGTCTCTCTGAAGTTCTGTCACGTGGAGGATGCCAATTAGGTCCCTCCTGTCTGTTAGATGCAAATTCTTGGCTATGTCTGTTATTAAAATTTCTGTTTTCCGGTCTGTCTGCATAACTACTTCTTGCGTAATTTCGACTGTCATTTCTGAAATTATTGTTGTATCTACTACCCTGATTATTTCTGTAGTAAGAATTTCTATTACTGTATGAATAATTTCTGTCCTGATGATACCGATTACTGTTTCCGTATGATTGATCATTCCGGTACGAATTACCGTTGTTATAGTTGTCTGTGTAATTTCTGTTAGAACGTCTGTTATTGTCATAGGGCTGGTATCTATTGTCCTGTCTGTTACGTCTGTCATTCTCAAAATTACCCATATAACGCCCGTTCCGATCACTATCCCTTTTCTCTGAAAATCTATTGTAATTACTGTTACTGAAAAAGTTACAAGAAATCCCGTCGTCGTCGTTGTCATACTCAAGTTCTTGCAACAAAGTCTTAAAAGTCTCGATGTCGTCTTTACATCTTCCAGCTAAAGCAATTTGTCTTATGGATTGTGGCAACTTAGTTAAGCAAACGCGAATTAATTCAGTCGGGCTATAAGGGTTGGACAGGAACTGATTCTTTCGAATCACGTCTTCAAAGTACTCTGTCGGCGTGCGGAACTGACTGTTTAAAATTACGCTGCATAATCAGACTATGTTTGACCCTGTCTTGTGTGTTTTCGGACCAATATGCCGATAGAAATGCATGATAATCATTTAGATTATTACAATCTCTAATGAGTGCGCGCATCCGCGTCGCCGGTTCGTTTTCTAAATATCCACACAAATTCCAGTTTGTGACTTAGTGGCCAATTTGGTGGGAGTGCGTACATAAATTGATCTAACCATGCACATGGATGTATGTCACTCTTAGAATTGCGGAAGATCTAAAATTTCCGAACAGTCAAAAAGTGTTTATAGTCAAAGTTTTCGCCTCGTGGCGACAAAGACCTACCGCGTCTGTCCCAGTCCGAATGTCGATTATTGTAAAGATCGCGCGCCTGGCGCTCTCTTGTTGCATCCCGTAAATGAAACAAATTATTTTCTTCAAACCCCTCTGCTACCTGTGATTCTAAATTTCTTTTGCCGTCTTTTCCTACGATTTCGCCCTCAATCTGTTTGACTTGCTTTTTTAATACCTCAAATTCCCTTTTCACGCGTTCATTAAATTTTCCCTGATTTTCAACATGCTTATTTATGTTCTGATACTCTTCGGTTTCTGAAAATGGTAATGGTGCTGTATCATCTGAATCTCTGTCCCCATGTAAACTAAGATTTGTCAGTTTATCTCATATCTCCTCAACTCTTTCCGCTAAATCACCTATTTTTTCTTTCTGTTTGTTTACGTCTTCCGTTAAGTGTCGCGACTCGGGTTTCAGTATTGACACATTTAGTAGTTAACTGTTCATATTGTTGTGTTAGATTATTTAATCTGTCATTTGGTACGGATTCCTCGATTCTCTCAAATATTTCTTTCTTATCGTTTGCACGTTGTAAATTTAACTCTGAAAATTTTTGTACTATCACGCGATCTCTTTCTTCCTGTTCTCTATCCTGTTCCCTTTGTCTGATCTCTACTGCAATTAATCTATTATTGTGAGCATTCAAAATCGGTTGTACTTCTCTGATTTCTTTCTTTAATTCATCTTTCATATTTTTGAAACATGTCCCTATTCGTGAATCTATCCGTGTTTCCAAAGTTCCCATCTCTGTTTTAATTGTTCCTATCTCTGTTTTTAACTCAGATCCTAACTGTGATCCCAGTGAGTCTAACCGTGTTTCCAATGTTCCCATTTGTGATCCCAGTGAGTCTAATCGTTTTTCCATTGTTCCCATTTGTAAGTCTAACCGTGTTTTTAATTCTGATCCCAAATTTAATATTACACCCATCAACTGCTCCATGTTAAATGGTTCAGAATTCTTTTCGCCCCTAACATTTCCCACAAAACTAACTTCCTTCTGCATAGCCATAAGGCTATCTGTGTTCGATACTATTCCAGAATCTTCTGTCGTTAATCTCGGATTCTGTGAATTTTCTGATTGAGAAAAATTTTGAAATGGTTCCGGACTATTTTCCCGACTTATTACATTGTTTTCCACCTCATTATCCATCATACTGTTTTCCTCTGTTGGCGAGTTCGCCATATTAACAATTTCGTCATTCTCACTATTCATCATTTTCGCCTTTTTCATCGATCGCGTAATCATTTACAAAACATAAAAAAATTCGTCACTGTACGAAAATTACACACAATGACTCTTTATCTCCAACAATACCATTTACATAAAATGTTTCCCTCAAACACGATTAACGAACAATTGAAATAATTGCACAAAATTGTCAAACGCGTATACAAGGCAATAAAAATTAAATTTTGAAAAATACCATTAGAAGAATGCCAATTACCAAATCTACAAATGCAAAATAGACTCCAATTACTAAACTACAAATTACTACAACAACACTACCGTCTACTATTTTCACAATCAGAAGAATTCCAAGGGACGATCCGAAGCAGCGGTCGCCACGTGCATGGGGGCTTAATTCAATATGATTGAAAATATTTTTTAGTTTTTAGTAGCTGTATGTCCGATTACGCTATTCTCGTAAACGGTTGGCCCTGGCTAGAATTATTACGCAATCTGACTGCAACAAACAATGAAAGAAAATTTTCGTAAACACAGTTAATTAATTAAGTCCCCAGCAACTATAAAACCTACAAAACCAATAAGCACAAGAGTAACTGTTCTGTATGTGGGAGTGTGACTCAACGTACACATCTGGCACGGTTCTTCTCCAACAAGACAAGAATTTTTAAATACCAATTATACTGACGTGATAAAAGAAAATTAGAAAAACTATAATTACGCAAGAAAACCAGAATTCACTCTAATACAAGAACACAAGCCAGATGCTTTGTTGACTGAACCTGTAATGACGCATTATTTCAGACACACAAATAATAAAAGAACATTGTGGTTTTTACCTTCATATATATTGACGAAATGCACTCTGATCATTACAATAACATCTGCTATCTCTCCCATCAAATAACTGGATAAAACATGGAACAAACACTCCTTACTACAACATCTCGACAAGCCTTGCCCACTAGCACATCTCAACACGAACTGTCTTCTACGAGCTCTGCCCACGCACTGACTTCTACGAGTTCTTAACAGGCACTGACTACTACGAGCTCTCGACAATAACTGTGGAGGCGGCTTAATAATACCCTTTGGCGCAATCTCTGGCGCAGTGGCTCAGTGTAGCCACCTTTCAACATATAGAGAGATCTGAATGGGAATAGGTGTGAGATATGTCCGAAAGAAAAGTAGGGGCGCCAGTATTGAGGCAGACAAGATTGAGCTGGTTGAAAAGGTCTGCTAACAGGGAGCCCCTCGGGCAGGATGCTGGAGAGCCCCAAAGGGGATGGTGGGCATTGAAGTCTCCAGTTAACAAAAATGGTGCAGGTAGCTGAGCAATAAGTTGCATCATGTCTGCCCTGGTAACGGCAGACGACGATGGAGTGTAAACGGTACAAATGGAAAATGTAAAAGTGGGGAGAGTAATGCGGATGGCAACTGCCTGCAGGCCGGTGTGCAACGTGATGGGATGGTAGTAAATATCATCCCGGACCAGCAACATAACCCTTCCATGAGCCGGAATACCTACCACAGGGGGTAGGTCAAAACGCACAGAGGTGTAGTGTGGCAAGGCAATTTGATCGCATGGGCGTAGCTTCGTTTCCTGGAGGGCTACGACGAGCGGACGGTGCAAGCGGAGCAGCAACTTCAAGTCCTCTCGGTTGGAGCGAATGCTGCGAATATTCCAGTGAATAAGTGCCATCGTAAGAAAAGGAAGATGAAAGAAGGGGTCACCTCGAAGGCCACTGAGGGCCTGGCTTCGAGCGAGCACTGCCGCCGCTATCAGTAGGCGGACAGTCATCGTCCATGGGGTCTATAGGGTCATCGGCCATCTCGGGAGGATGGCCGGGAGGGGGAGCTTCCTCCGCCGGTGAACGGCCAGATGTACGGCTACCAGCGGTGCGGCCAGGCGAAACGGATGACGGCAACCGCTGGGTGGCGCCGGAGAAAAAATGCGCCGTGGCGGAGAAGGAGAACTGTGCTTCCTATGAGCCTTCTTGGAAGGACGTTTGGTGGAAGTACCGGTCGAAGGCTGGGAGGTCGAGGTACGTAGGAAGTCTGCACGGGACGGTTCCTTCTTGAAGGCCCGTGCATCTGACTTCTGGGTCTTCGTCTTAGCAGAAGCTGATGAAGGGGCTGGTGTCTGTGGGGTGATGGGAGGAAGAGGAGACGTCGACCGCGCGATCTTAGCACTGGCCGAACGGACGACCGTGGTGCTGAAGGTCAGATCGCATGTCTGGGTTGCCACCTCCCTGGTAGTCCGAGGAGAGGCGAGGACAGTACTGTATTTCCCCGCTGGGAGCAGCGCGGGCTTCCTACTAGCCAATAGCTTGCGAGCAGCCGAGGTGGACACTTTCTCTTTGACCCGAATTTCTTGGATACAGCGTTCTTCCTTATAGACAGTAAAGTCGCGGGAGGATGCGGCATGGTCACCCTGACAGTTCACACAACGAGGAGACGGAGGTGGACAGTCACCCTCATGGGCATCCCTGCCACAAGTGACACATTTAGCCGCATTGGAACAAGACTGGCGAGTGTGATTGAAACGCTGACACTGGTAGCAGCGCGTAGGTGTCGGGACATAGGGGCGAACAGAAATAACCTCGTAGCCCGCTTTGATGCGCGATGGCAGCTGGACACTATCGAAGTTCAAGAAAAGTGTCCGGGTCGGTACAAGGTCATTGTTGACCTTTTTCATGACCCTATGGACAGCCGTCACGCCCTGCTCAGCGAGGAAAGATTTTATCTCCTCGTCAGTCAAGCCGTCGAGGGATCTAGTATAGACCACACCACGAGACGAATTCAAAGTTCGGTGAGCCTCCACCCGGACAGGGAATGTGTACAGGAGTGTGGCCCGAAGCAGTTTTTGTGCCTGAAAGGTGCTCTCAGTTTCGAGTAATGTACCGTTACGCAACCTGGTACAAGATTTGACAGATCCGGCTATGGCATCTACGCCCTTCTGGATAACGAAAGGGTTGACAGAGGAAAAATCCTTTCCGTCCTCAGATCGAGAAACGACGAGGAACTGTGGGGCAGGCGGTAGTACTTTTGTCACTGGTGGCTGGTCACGTTTCCGTTTTTGGGCAGAAGTCGAAAGCGATGGAGTAAAATCCATTGCGGAGGAATCCCCCATGATTGCCAGTGTCTCCGATGGCGCGCTCCTTCCTTGTGGGGACCCTCTCAGAGGGCACTCCGCCTTAGGTGAATGTTTACACCTCAGGTCACACCTCCCGAGAAACAGACGGAGGGACCAATCGGCATGGTCAGAAGGTATCAGCTCAGGCAATCACCCCTCCCCGGGCCTGGCCTTTACCAGGGGGTACGCGCGTGCCTTACATGTCTACCCAGGGCGGGGAATTACGCGTTACCCCGTCACCGGCTACGCGTGCGAACGCGTGGGTCGGCCTTCAGGCGCGCACAGGGAGGAAGGAAGAAGAGGAAAAAGGAGGGAGGGGGAGAGAGAGAGAGAGAGAGAGAGAGAGAGAGGACAGACTGTCTCAAACGCCGAGGCCGAGACCAGAGAAGGCAAGGAGAAATAGGCAATGAGAAGGCAAGGAGAAGAAGACAATGAGAAGGCAATGAGAAGAAGGCAATGAGAAGGCAAGGAGATTTTGCAGGGGAAAGAATAAGGAAGACAGTGAGGTGGAGAAGAGCAAAGAAAGGAACCAACCAAAGGAAGGAAGAAACGAGAAGTGAAAAAGCAAAATGACCGCAAATAGAGGTCGTGTAACCGTCCGTCTCCGGACGCAGGCGCTAACTACCCCCTTGAGGGGGAGGGACTCCTTTTAGTCGCCTCTTACGACTGGCAGGAATACCTCGGGCCTATTCTAATCCCCGGACCCGCAGGGGGGGTTCACCGCGATGTCGCCAAACACAGATGCGACCATCACGATGCTGTAAACAGAACCTGGATTCATCCGAAAAAAAAATGACATTTTGCAATTCGTGCACCCAGGTTCGTCGTTGAGTACACCATTGCAGGGTCTCCTGTCTGATGCAGCGTCAAGGGTAACCGCAGCCGTGGTCTCCGAGCTGATAGGCCATGCTGCTGCAAACGTCGTCGAACTGTTCGCGCATAGGGTGGTTGTTTTGCAGACGTCCCCATCTGTCCACTCCGGGATCGAGATGTGGCTACATGACCCGTGACGGCTATGCGGATAAGATGCCTGTTATCTCGACTGCTAGTAATACGTTGGGATCCAGCACGGCGTTCCGTATTAACCTCCTGAACCCACCCATTTCATGTTCTGCTAACAGTCGTTGGATCTCGACGAAAGCGAGCAGCAATGTCGCGATACGATAAACCGCAATCGTGATAGGTTACAATCCGACCTTTATCAAAGTCGGAAACGTGATGGTACGCATTTCTCCTCCTTACACGAGGCATCACAACAACGTTTCACCAGGCAACGCCGGTCAACTGCTGTTTGTGTATGAGAAATCGGTTGGAAACTTTCCTCATGTCAGCACGTTGTAGGTGTCGCCACCGGCGCCAACCTTGTGTGAATGCTCTGGAAAGCTTATTTGCATATTACAGCATCTTCTCCCTGTCTTAAATTTCGCGTCTGTAGCACGTCATCTTCGTGGCGTAGCAATTTTAATGGCCAGTAGTGTACAGAAGTATCAAAGAAGGGGTGTCGATAGTGGCAAAATCTCCACCAGATGAGGTATGTAGAGCAAGATTATTTTTGGAATTGTTTGTTTAATTTACATGTGACCTTTACAACTGCTTGTTAGTCAAATAACGAAGTCAGTACACTTGTTTCATTGTAACTTTGGCTTTCGCAGTATAAACCTTTGTGCAACAATGTTTCCTTCTTCCTGAAAAAGGAAATTAGTTTTGTCTGTTACAACCTTGTTCTGGGCGGCTCTTTAATTGTAATACCAGTCTCTACTTTGCCGCTCTTTATAGTGAATTCAATTACTACCGGCAACAAATGCAAAATAAAGCTTACTCACTTCACAGAACAGTACGTATGCCACTGGATACGCGATGTTCTGTGCCTGCTGGTCCGAGCGCATTTAGACGAGCCTCGAAATAAAACACGACGCTGTCTTCAGCTTCAGAAATGACTTCGACAGCTCAGGGACATTACACAGCTGAGTGTACCTGGCGTGAACAGGACAGCGACTACATTCTTAGACCCAAATCCTACGCATTAGATCGCATGCGTTACGACAATACACACACACACACACACACACACACACAATCAGCATTAATAAACTAATTATACAACAGGCTACACAAATGAAGTAGTGGTCGGTATTATTTCGGAAGTACGAGTATCGTGAAAGTCTGTGGTGATTTGATGTATTTAACTTAACTGTATTACCAATGAAGGCGGATCTAATTACATGGCGATGTCTTTCGAACGACGTGATTTCTTCTTCTCACAAAGCACAAACGGCAGCTGCCGTATTCCTGTCGCGCGCATTATTCTCAGCTCACTGACCACTGTGTTGTGTCGCCTATCAACTGTTTACTTTTCTCATTAACAACCGTTTTATTCGCGAATCACATTTTGTCAGTTTGCAAGCCGTAAGTCAGTAACCAGTATATGGCATGTGCGTCTCGTATTGCCCGGAGGCTACGCTCGTCATTATTTTAATACTCCTCAGATGAAGGAAAGGAATAAAATCCTTTGTTAAGTTTCCATTCCAGTCGCTCAGTGTTAAAAATACGATGGGTTATGGGATTCAATCAAAATTCCAACAGCATTGGCGGTTTATTTTTGTGTGAATTGTTAACCTTTTCTCATTCGATGAAGCATCACTATTTGTAAGTAACGGCCACATTTCTCTCGTTGACCGGTTTAATTGTACTTCTTGCCAAAACACACTATAATTTTAACATTCATTTTTGGAACAGCTACTGTGACAGAATTCTGAAAGTGTGGATCATTAAACAAGTAATTGGCGACCAGAGAGCTCAATAGCTTACCAAGAACCTCATTGTGTCTACTTGCGGTATAGTTCAATTCTTTTATCTTGGCGGCTCGCGCATGCCCGCCCAGACGCGGGAGATGGCTGCGTTGCCAGTTGCACGCACCAAGAGAAGCAGCGCCATAGTACAGTATAGTTCGCAAACTTCGTTTAGGGGGGAGCGCGCAGTTCACGAAGTAAAGCCACCAAGGCTGCTCACATCTTCACTGATACTTTCCCCCCCCCCTAAATGACTTAATTTTGTTTCGATGTTCAACGCAGTTATTGTGCAGCATTAAGTGTAGTAAACCATTGCACGAAATTTTGAAGAGTTTGCAGAGGTAAAAGTCCATAGCGTATACTTTCCATATGGTCGATTTTAGTTGCCACTAGAAATTTCAGATAATCACATTCAAACGAATGAAATTCATGAAGACACTTCGATAATGTTTTTAAATAAAGAAAACATTAAACACCGCACAAGGTTTGAACTCAGAACCTGTTGCTTAGC
The DNA here is from genome assembly GCF_021461395.2 of Schistocerca americana. Lineage (NCBI taxonomy): Eukaryota > Metazoa > Arthropoda > Insecta > Orthoptera > Acrididae > Schistocerca > Schistocerca americana. The sequence continues at coordinate 154,454,767 of NC_060129.1, forward strand.
AGCCAAGCACCTTCACAATTACGCTAACGCAGCTCGTCATTCAACATAATTCCTGGAGGACTTTAAAGTATCACGCAAAATACCGACGAACACTGTTGGTGTGACTATGAATTATTCACGTTTCGTCGAAGTACAATAGGAAATAGCCGGCCCTGGTTGCCGAGCGGTTATAGGCGCTACAGCCTGGAACCGCGCCACCACTACGGTCGCAGGTTCGAATCCTGCCTCAGGCATGGATGTGTGTGATGTCCCTAGGTTAGTTAGGTTTAAGTAGTTCTAAGTTCTAGGGGAGCTCAGAAGCTAAGTCACATAGTGCTCAGAGCCATTTGAACAATTTTGTAATTACTGGAAGTACAGCAAAGTCCACAGTTAGCAAGCTACTAAAGCTACGGCAAGATTTAATTGAAACAAAAATAGCTCTTTTAAGCAATGACACAGATATATTTAAATTTCACTATCGTTTATGACTAACATGCTTCGTCGATGAACTTTGATTCTGATACGACACTCTACATCTAGCAGTACAAAATGAGTCCTGAGCTGGAGTGCGATCCAAAAATAAAAAGAACAGCTACTTCCGGCCACTTTACGGTGTGTGGCGGAGGGTACTTGGGGCAGGAAGGCCACTCTGCGTTCCGTCGCCGTGCCAGCCTCGCTGCCGCACACTCCTCTCCCCCGCGGCAACAGGTACTTTTTTTCCGCGGGTGTGGCTGCACTGCGCCAGCTGCCCGGGGAAGTCCCGGCCTCTGTGGAGCCTGGGCTGGCCGCGGCGGCAGACCGCTCTCTCTCTCTCTCTCTCTCTCTCTCTCTCTCTCTCTCTCTCTCTCTCTCTCAGTGGCTGTGGGTCTCCTCAGTGTTTCAGCCCCGCAGGCAGAGTATTTGCCTCCGCGCCTATCAGCAAAGCGTCAACCACACCCGCGTATTCTGGCTGTTGAGACGTTTACGCCCCACATGAGGATGCTAACGTGGAAGCTTCACTCTTGCCCGCTGAGGTATCCGCCCACGCCTTACAGCACAAATTTCAACATGTCTAGATACGCAAGCTTCATCGATCGTGCTTCACGAAACTAAAGTATCAGCAAGTTTTACAACAGTATAAGCAACCAGGCAGTGGTAACGATTCACTTTAGGTTATCTCCTTTATACAGAACATGTGCAAGCGTAACATCTGACACAGTAATGAAAAACTTACGAAATCGCCATTTATTCTGATTTTTTTTCCGATACACGAGTTGTTAGGGCTTGACAAACATATCCCTATATATAACGGTAGGTTCGTGTAGATGGGAAACAGTTTTACATTTATTGGGTAATGTATTCGAACTTCGCGAAGCCGGACACACGGCCGCTGTTTGCGAAACACGAAAATGTGGGCCGGTTCTGAACTCTAACCCGAATGCCGCACAAACTTCCACAGCTCACGTCAGTGCGGGTTCGTAGAATGCGAAACCATTTGGTAATGTTTACGACAGCTGCAATCGTGAGAAGAGAGAGTCTGCATATCTCAAGGGCACTGAAGTGTGATCCGGAGATGGAATTAACACGTACATTGCAAACATGGAGTTGAATTTATTTCAGAACTACGTATCACTGTATTTCGATTTAGAATCTCGTTGGGTACACTGGAATATGCAATTGGAATTATCGTGCATTGACGGAGACTAATGGGTTACGATTTCCCACAATACTGTTGTCACGGCGTACACATGAGACTGGATCTATGGCTTGGCCCACTTTAAAAGTATGCTCCCTTCTTCATCAGCGGTAGGATTAGCTTCCGTTTTGTTTTGCAAAGACGCAGTTGTATTTCTTGCACGAAAGGACGTTTCTAATGAAACCTGTAGTTTTCTTTCATTTCTATTCCGAGCTCAGCAGCGAACTGCAGTAGCGAGAGACGTCGGCACGAGAGTTTCCTGCAGCACATTCCTGTCTTCTGGTATCACGAGATCTCAAAACGACGTCGTCCTTATGTGTAAAACACAGCCGGCATCGGTAATTTCGAAATTTGTCTGTGTCCGTACGTCTTCAAACTGATGTCCGCATATAACTACCAAAACCAGGTATCACTTTTTTGTGAAAAAGCTAACGCACTCCAGAGAACAAGACGGGCTGCATGTCGTGCAGACAAATATGGCCGCCGATATGCGGCAGTCTGTGTCGGCAGCCTTTAGTGCGCACCGCGAATAAGGCACGACGCTGCTTTCAGCTGTAGGGACAATCTGTGTGCGCCTCACGCCGCCCTGCACGGCGTGTGGAGCAGCCACCAACGACGCTTATAAAGCCCAACTCCAGAAAATAAGCTGCTTATGTGTGAGCAGTAATGAAGAGGAGATGAGGTTATTATAACATTTTCAACATTTCGCGGTCCTGTCAGCAGCTGTATAAATATTAATTTGAAATTAACAACAGCCCCAGTTGCAATGTTTACCTAGATTTACCTAGGTTTCAGCTGGGACAACCCAACCTTCTTCAGAATACAAGGAACTACGATTTGTCCATACTGGTCAACGTTAGAAACTAAAAACTGTAATACAGAAATACGTCGCCACGTTGTAATAACTTACCCGGGAAACAGCCACGGCCCCACTTCGCGACCGCTGTACGGCAGCAACGGACGTTGTACTGGTACTGTCCACAGCCTCGAGAGCGCATGCGCGACAGTGTGTGTTGACACTCGTACCAACGTGTACTCCTGAACTTAAAATTTTATGAATAACCGCGTGCGGCTAACGAAATTGACGTACACGTTGTCCAGTAAGGAGCACAGATATAGCGACTGTCTTAACATTTGTAATAATTTGTTTGGACGTCAAAAGTGAAGGGACCAATGCGTTTACTATTTTAAGCCAACCTAGCATATTTGGGCTAAACATCGAACTTGACCGCATGGGGATAACTACGGGTTTGAAATACCGGATAATCCCAGCTATTCAGCAAAACGGGAGTGCTAAAACATGTTTATTACTCCCTACGATTATGGCGGATGGAATAACGGGTGAACACCTTCAAAAAAGTTTTTGTTTCGCAGCTGCAGCTGGTCATTAAGAAGGTTATTTTTTGTCATGTAGTACGTGAACTTCGCAATGCAAGAGCTTAGTATTATTCGGAGGATTGGGTGCGTGAGCCGTTTGCACCACGTGTTCAGCGAATGTCGAACCACGATTGCCATCCGCAACTTTAGGAGGTATAGGCTCCTTGTATCTCGTTAGTAAGGCTCTTCCTGTTTGGCCGATGTAAAATTTCGGACAATTGTCACATGCAATCTTGTAAACTCCGGATAATGACAATTTAGGCTTTTTTAAAGTGTGAATCAGGTTCTTCTGCAGCCTACTGTTAGTAGGCAAAATTGTCTGGAACCCCTGGTTCTTTAGAAGACGCCCTATTTAATATGAAACTTTACCTATGAAGGGACTGACTTCCAGCACGATAACCTAACGTAGAACTTTTAGTCCCATTATTATCTACTTTCCTGTCTTAGAGCCGTCTCTTCATTTCAAGCTCGTAACCATTATTTCGGGCTGTTGTTTCCAGGGTTGCCAGTTCGTGTTCCAAGGCTTCTGCGGATAGGGGAATGGATATCGCTCTATGTGTACTAGAACGAAAAAGTGCCATTTTATGCGCCAGCGGGTGTGCAGAATCGGCAGGTATGACATTCTCAGAAAACTTATGCTTCCTGGAGATGAAGATGTCACATTCTATGTGATCATCGACTATAGATAACTTAAGATCTACAACGTCATACTGGGTGACTCGTTTTCAAGAGCAAAAATTTTCTCGTGGAGATCGTTGAACAGTACAAGTATCTGAGCTATGTCTTCTTGGGATGAGTCAATTACCAAGAGAATATCATCCATGTATCTCGGCATACAACTTTATTTTCTCCGCCATCTATATATTACTAACAAAAAATTGAGATTCTATCGTATCCATGAATATATCGGAAAGAATCCCTGCTAGAGGGCTACCCAATGCTAACCCGTACGGTTGTGAGTATATTTTGTCTTTAAAAGAAAAGTAATTGTATTTCAAAACAAGGCGCGGGAGATTCATGAGCTCATCAATTTCAATATCTGGTAATTTCTTATGGAAGTGTAAGTCCGATCTACAGGTACGATGGTACGGAGGCTGGAAACCTCAAAGCGGGCCAGCTCGGATGTGGCATGGCAGATTACATTATTCAGTTTATTTACCATTCGACAGAGTTTCTGAAAGTAATTTTTCTGGAAAGCGAAGTTCTTAATTTTGTAATGTAAACAGATAGCCAGCTTGTGGTACGTACTATTTGCACTGACCACGATAGGACGTATCGGATGGAAGTTTTTGTGAACTTTGAATTGACTCGTTAGTCTGGGAGGCTTCGGTTTCATATTCAGGAGCCATTTCTTTAGAAACACTCCTATTAATTTATTAGTGTTCTGCAAACCTGTTCTTATCTCTTTATGTAACGCTTGAGTAGACTGATTCGATGGAAGTAATGCCATTTTGATTGAAAAATGGCTGTTTTATCTATGTATTCCGCTTTGGAAGCTATAATTAACGAGTTTCCGTTATCGGCTTTCGTAATTAGGGCGCTATTGTTCTCCAGTTTACGATTAATACTTTTCACGGTTCTATAACGTAATGCTTTGAGCGACAGATCATTCATTTTCTAAGATTTTACACGATTAGCCAAACCGCGTTTGAACATTCTTTGGCGTTTTGGTACACTCCAAACCTAATTTAAGGCCTACTATGAAATTGTCTACCACGTGTGGTTCTTTAATCGCAGGTGCGATATTGAATTTCAGCGCTTTGGACAGTAACTGGGTCTTAGCTGTTGAAAACATTATAGAAGTTTTATTAATAACACGTTCAACAGAACGTGGGTGTGAAACCTGTATTATTGGAACATCCTTGTTGGTTACCTCTGATAACACCCTTGGACAAATTTGACAGTTTTTTCGCATGCCTTGCAGCGATTTCGCCCTCTGTTTGGCAATGACATCAGTGGCCTGTGCCCAAAAATCATCTATTTGATAATAGGAAGACTTCGAATAGTGCATCAATATTTCAAGATACAACAAATAAGCTTTCTGGTTTCAGTAATCTTTCTTTGTATGCAATTCCACATCCACAATTCTGTTATTGAGGATCTGAGCTATGAATTTCTTTTTGGAAGTAGGCGATTTGTAATATAATTTTCCTACATAATTGCGAGTACTAGCATGGCCATTTCATTTATTAACAAGTGTAAACAGAATAACGTGACCCCAAAGTTTGTCAGCGGATATTCACTGTGGATCACTACACAAAAACTGTCAAGAGTTGACGCCATCGTTTTCTTTAGTCCTGTCTGAAATATTTCGGTCAAGTAAAGTCACGTTAATAAATCTTTGCGTGAGTTTATAAAAAACTGCACCGTTCATCATGTAATGAATATATTTTTAAAGCACCTACATAAAAGAGGCTACAAAGACGGTAGTAATTCTCTTTTAGCCAATTTAGAGACTAACCGTCCATAGATATAATTTTCATGTTTTACGTCCATCTATGTGGTAACGATTATTTGCATATTTTATGTAAATAAGTAAAAAAGAGGAAATAATTTGTACACGCGGGAAGTATAAAGAAATACGCAATACTAATTTCTGTAAGAGAAAAAGAAGAGAAACAGCTGTTTGAAACTGACAGATAAGGAGACAAAAATCCCTGACTTGCCGGTCGTCTTGTTTCCTTGGAGTTGGCAAAATTTACACGACGAAAGAAAGAAGGCGTGGAAGGTCGGGGACATATTTTGATAAACAGTAAGGAGAGCGATATTTGCTATCAGCAGATTTGCCCAAGTATTAAGCATTTTAATCGTAAATAAACGAGAGACGGAATTATTCGTGAGTGGTAACGAAAATTCATTGTATCAGCTCAGAGACAAGCGAAAGTCCTGCAGTGCTTTAGAGAGGGCGTTACTTCACCTACTGTAACTTGTAATCGCAGTTTTACGTAGGGAAAGGAACGACGCTTCAGTGATACTATAAATGAACTAAGGGTAGGTAGGGCGTGAATTACAAGTTAATGAACAGCAACACTGATAGCTCACCATACACTAGGTATTTACGCGTTAGCACTTGTGTATAAATTTCTCAGCATTATTTTGAAAGGAGAATAAAGCCATTGTGCAGTTGTTTTCCGTACTTGGATCTCCACATAACGAACTTCTACATCCAATTTTAGAATTCAAACACTTACACTCGACGTATTAACGATACCGCGTCTTTGTATACGTCAGTTACACGCGGAACTGCATCGGTTACATGTACGTACATAATTAAATTGTGTACCACAGAGGAGTAATATGGGTTCAATAGAAGTAGGTATATACTCATTTACGTACATTATCTTTCATTGCTTACGGAAAGATTCCCGACACTAACGTACACAGTGTATGTACTGGGATTGAAGTCAGCACATGAAGTGTAACCAAGCGTGTTCAGAAAGTACCAGATTCTGTGAATTAAAATTAGGCGCAGCAGTGATTAATTGTAAGGGCACAGAAGTACTTTGATGGTTAACATTTCGCACGTGTTCTTGGAGGCACATTTACGTGTACAGATATTACGTACGTTATTGAAGTAATTCGTAAATGCAATGTTGTCAACCAGACTGACTAAGAATTTAAAGACTTCTTGGCCTTGTGTAAAATGAGCAAGGGGATCGAGATCATGAGTTGGGCTGCTCAGCATCGTACTGGTGTAGAAACTAAGGACGACGGGTAAAAGGCGAGACAGAGGGCTACCATGAACTATTCACTCGTTTCCAGAATTCGAATTTTTCCGCAGTATTAGATGTACGAATTTGATTGCATGCCATTACGAATTCAGCTCCTTGCCAAAATGCCGACAAGGCAAGGGAAGACTTTTCGTGTGTTGTAACATGCGAGGTATTTGACCAAATGTGGCAGCTGCAAAAAACCGTGTAAGGGGTGGGGGGGCTGAACGAGATTTTTGTACGCAGTCCACACAAGTCAACAGCACGCAGAAGCCACGAACTCTGAACACCGCAGCAAAGTGTGTGGAAGACAATGCGTCGGCGGTTACACTTCAAACCGTACCGTCTGGATCCCTTACAACGATTAAAAGCGGACAGTTACGGCCGGCGCCTTCAGATTTGCGCCACATTGCAGGGATCAATTGAGGATGGACATTTCGCCCCCACGCTGATATTCAGCGACAAAGCAACTAACACTTTTCTGAAAAAGTTTATCCCCGCAATGTGAGAGTGTGCCGTACTGAAAAACCTCAGGTAATTTCGGCGCATGAAGGAGATTCGCCGAGGGTTAATGTATCCTGTGCCGTGTGACAGGCGAAGCTGAATGGGCCGTTTTAATACTGTGAGACAACTGTGGCGGGTACATCTTATCTTGATATGTTGCAGCTGTGGTTGTTTCGACTACTCATTCCTTCAGGGAGCATCGATGTTTGTTGCTACCTAAACGACGAAATTTCGCATCGCTGCATTGGCCGTAGGCGGTTAACGCAAGTACTGATCAGCTTGCAAAAGCACTTAGTGGATGCTTGAAAATCTGAAACTGGTCACGGGTTTGTGTAATTAAACTGTGTGTGTGTGTCGTAATTGCGGTTGGCTCCTATATTGAAGTTATAATGTTTATAATTCTACTACAGCCCTGTTTCTCTTAATGTTTATTTTCGAAAATCTAGCGATTAAAATAGGGTTTCATTGCACTGTGGCTGACTCAAATGAACTTGAAATATTAGCAGAAGGCCACTCCATCACTGACTACACAAAGTAGAGGCCATAATGGATGTTACCGAGAACTCGCGCCACAGGTATGTATGCACGATGATCTTCAAAGCCATTTTGTTTCTGTTTAGACCACTCGGCCAATGGGCTTGCGAAAATTTGAAAGGGCGCGAGACACAGGAACGTAACAGTGAGACGCAGTACAAAAGACAGACAAAAAACACCGTGGACGGGAGAGAGCGCGGTCTGCGCCCGTCCGGAGAGTGTTGGCTGCCGCGGGGCGCCGTGCTCACGTGTCGGCTGGCCGGCCGGCTGCACAGCTGTGGACCTGACCTGCCCCCACACCACGGGGCAAGCGGCGCCCAGCACTGAACCTGCCGATTCCAACTGTGCGTCACCAAAACGGACATACAACACTCTTCGAAAGCTAACATGCGTGAAATACGTGCCACACAAAAATTGTTACTGTAACATTCCATTTCTTTGGCTCCGCTGACTGACAACCATACTGTAACCTGACAACCTGTACCAGAACTCTGGCCAAGCAACGGATCACTATTCCACCACAACACTTTACAGAAAATAATATAGCAGCCACGCGTTCTGTTGTATCCGTGAGTGTGTGTGTGACGTCTCGCAGCACACCATTACGCCACGGGTCAATGTCGACGGCCGCTATCAGCAGCTGCGAGCTGCTCCAGTTTAGGCAGCCGCCTGTACTGGAAATACGGGTACTTGCAGAGCCTTGATGCTTTGAGAAAAGTGAAACACACGACGGAAGTCTGAGAAAACTGCAGATTTTTTTAACTGATTAACTACTGAATGGTGTATCACCAAATGGACCACCAAGGCGACAGCGAAATTTTCGCGAACCGTTTTTATTTCTTCATCTGACACACTGAAGTACCGGCTGCTCATAAGTAAAATGCAGCTACTGACCCAAGTCCACTGTGGTCTGTGAGTATGGTAAGGCAGCGAAACACTGTAGACATGCTATTGCGTTAACGAGAAACCAGTTTGCGCCGGAGGAAATCAATTCCAATGTTGGTTAGCAGGTGCGAATCTGTCACTGTGCAACACCTCGCGGAAGTCTCCGGTGCTCATACTGAACAAGTTCTGCAAGTGGCGGTTAACAATATCGACATTCTGCCTTTCTCACTTGTTTGTCCCTTCCTGTCCACATTCCGTTCCCAATGCATTAGATATGGGAACATTTCTTTCCAGTGTAAATCGGTTCCGCAAGGGCGCATTAGCATACCAGGTTTCGCCGCCATACACCAGTTACAGCCCACGATGGACCTCTGTGAGTGGCTCAACTTCAGACTACAAGCACACAGTGGTACAGCGAATGACGGACATTTGCCACGCCGGACATTTGCCACACTTGCCCCTTCGCCAGGCAGCTTGACTAGCGATCCCTCAGGTTAGGGGCGCCCTTCCTCATACTACTTCTGTCCGCTTTCAAACCGGCGTCTTCACGTCTTACTCGATGCAACCAGTACGTAAGGGGGAAATACAGACCTGCTTCTCCGAAATCGAAACATTTATAACATTTGGGAAACGAAAGCAATACCGACGACTAAGTCAGTATGTGATTAGTTGTGCCAAGTATAAATACAGATCGCTCTATCTGTACGGGCCGGCCGGTGTGGCCGTGCGGTTAAAGCGACACCCCCGGGATTACAAGGCCATCCAGCAGTGTTAGTGACGTCACACTAAGCGGCCCACAGCCGACGCAGCAGTCCACGGACACCTCCGTACAGACGCGCCTGATGCTAACCATCTTCTGTCCGTCATACAGAAAGGAGCGAACTGTAATTCGAACCAAAGACCAAATTATATATATTCTTGTAAACAGCATAAAGGTTCATAACGAAATACCGATTACATGTACGGGCAGGAATAGGTTCTAGAACTCCTCTGAAAAGTGTTTATTTTCAGGACCAGAATGAACATCAAATTGTCAGGTTTTCTAAATAGAAAAGCATTTTGTTAGTAACAGACAGCAATAATGAGACTTGCAGTTGGTGATTTCTACGTAGAAAAGCTGTAGAGAGATTGAAAATGGTAAGTAAAGAGAGCCTCAGCCTTTTGCTCACATTCTTACATGTAATGCACTTGGTTGTTTTTCATTTCCTTACCTTTCATAACATTTTTAATATTGTTTCAAGAATTGTATCTTCAATAGCAGAGCGAACTTCAAATTGTCAGGCTTTTCTTAAAGGAAAGAGCAGTCCCTTAGTATCACAGTGCAAGACAGAATCTTGTGTTCAGTGATGTCTATGTTAAAAGGAGAATATTTGATATCTATCTTTTGTTTCCATTCTTTATTACTGGGGATACACTTGTAAAAATTCTTGAAAAGAGCTGTCACCATGAACATATGAGTAAATTCACAATAGTCATGTGTTTTATGAGATAAAGCGAACTCTTGTTACCTTATTGTAAACGAAAGTTGTGAGGGTTTTGCTATGTATGACAGTGTTTAAGATAATTTACTTTCAATGTAATAGCTTGAAAATGTTATGTCCTGCTGTCAGTTGGCATTTGTCACCACCTGTATGCGAGTTTTAAAGCTAAATAGTGTTCTGACAATTATAAAATAGTGGCAAAGTTCCTCAATCGATTAAACTTATTCCTGCCCGTACATGTAATCGGTATTTCGTTATGAACCTTTATGCTGTTTACAAGAATATATATAATTCGGTCTTTGGTTCGAGTTATAGTTCGCTCCTTTCTGTATGACGGACAGAAGATTGTTAGCATCAGGCGCGTCTGTACGGAGGAGTCCGTGGACTGCTGCGTCGGCTGTGGGCCGCTTAGCGTGACGTCACTAACACTGCTGGGCGGCCTTGTTATCCGTTAAAGGCGCTCCAGTCTGGAACCGCGTGACTGCTACGGTCGCAGGTTCGAATCCTGCCTCGGCTATGGATGTCCTTAGGTTAGTTAGGTTTAATTAGTTCTAAGTTCTAGTGGACTGATGACCACAAATGTTAAGTCCCATAGTGCTCAGAGCCATTTGAACCATTTTTTTTGTCTGTACGGTAGCTTCTTTTCACGCTTACTTATTGAGATAGAAACAGTATTGCCATGGGAACAACAAGAACGGAAAGATGTAAAAGAGTGCGAATGTACGCTAATCATTTCGTTTTGATCACTGCAATGTGCCTACTTTAATTACTACAACTGCATGCCCAAAAGACAATAAGGGAAGAAGAATTGGGTAAGTGAACGTTTGAAAAGAAGAACGACATACTCCATATTAATTTACTCTCTAAAATCCGGTATCTCTTGCGGCGAAACATTAGTTAATAAAGTGTAGCGGGACAATGTTCAAAACATGACTGAAAATACGCTACTAAATAGAGATAAGAACTTCTATGATTGACGTGTCATCTAAAGTCTACGTACAATTTTAAAATGTTAGAGATAAGGAACTGTGGTAATACAGAATGCTATGCTTGTAACGTACGTTGTTCTACATTGTTTAGCTCTGGTATTTACAGAGTCACAGAGAAAACATGCTAGGTTTTGGAGAGAAAAACCGTAATTGTAATGATCTACACTAGAACAGAAACAAGAAGCACAACGTAAGGAAAAATAATGTAATGTGTGTTCCAACTCATAAGTGACATTGAAGCAGATAGTTCCTGTGACAGTGTGGGCAGAGGTTATATTCGACAACCGGAATAAATTAATAACTGGCTCCTTTTACCGACCCCCGGTCTCAGATGAAACAGTTGCTGGACTGTTCAAAGAGAACTCGAGTCTCATCACAAACAGGTACCCTACTCATACAGTTATAGTTGGCAGTGACTTCAATCTACCTTCCGTATGTTGAGAAAAATACATTTTCACACCCTATTGTAGATAGAAAACAACTTGTGTAATTGTTCTAAATGCTTTTTTAAAAAAATTTTTAAGAATTAGTGCACGAGGCCGTACAAATTGTAAATGGTTACGGAAACACACTTGACCTCTTCGCCACAAATAATCACGAGCATCACGACGGATAGAGGGTTACTGAACACACAGTCATAGCGAGGATCAATTCCGTAAAAAAGAAATTCACCAAAACTAAAGGCGAAATATATCTATTTATAAAAGCTGCTAAAAATTCGGTAGACTTCTTTCTAAGAGACACTCCCCAATCCTTCCAAACCATGTAAGTGAAGGCCATATGAGGCTTAAAGGTCAAAGAAATGTTATCAACAGCACTCGAGAGATTCGTACCAAATAAATTAATAAGAGACGGAACTGATACCCCATAAATGTGGCGGAAAATCCAAAGAGATTCTGGTCCTATGTTAAGTAAACCAGCGGAAAGGCTCAGTAAGTAGCTTTACTACGCGGCGGGTGAGGGGGAGGAGGAGGAGGGGGAGACAAGGGACCCAGCCCTTCGGAGCAGCTAAAATCGTGGCGGATGTCCGCACACCGGTACAGCACGGTTCCTGCTGCACGCAGGCTACCCTCAGCCACGTGTCAGGGCGACACCTCGCCACCGTCTCCACGTTGAGTCACGTTTACTGCCGGTCCAAGTATCATGTGAGACACCACAGTGAGAAATTTTATGCAACTATCACATATTTTACTGGTGGACGGAACACCTAATGAATTAAAATCACCCGGAAACACTGTACACATTCCTAAGCCACGAGTGACCTTACTCCCTTATTATTGGATATCTATGTGTGACCTAAAGAGCTGATTCCACACAATCGCGATTAAATGGAGGCCTTTTTAGGAAACTTTTGGCTGCCGCTACTGTTCATCCGTGAACGCCACACTTTTCTACAATTCAGCAAATCTTATCTCGCTACACACGACACGTTTCAAACAGGTCTTTAATACGGCGTGCATGAATTGCGTTGTACATTTTGTGATAGGCGAGTATAAATACGAAAAACACCACACATAGTTCCACGTCACGAAAGTGAAGGGCATTTACAGCACCGATTCCGGGTTACTTATTATACATAAAATCGCGCAACTTTTATCAAATCATCGTGTCCCTCACGTGTGACGACAGTCACTTTTCCGTGACGTCACGCGTTCTTTGCTGGCAGTGGATGAGGGGAGCACACTGAACAGTCGTCGTGTTGATCTACCTGTTTCCGAAGATAAAATTGTCAATTTTATGGTTTTGGTATTCAAATATGCGTTTTACGACGATGTGCAGTCTAACTGACACATGCCATTTTTGAACTCTTCAAGACGGGTCGTCTTCAGTACTTTGTCATGCCCAAGTGTCGGTAAATGCGACGTCAGTGGCCACCCACGATTCCGAAACTGTGACTTACCATCAATAACGGGTAAGGCTTCTGTAACAGTATCTGGCTAAACGAAATAATGTTTACTGTAGGTTTCTGTCAAACATAATTACCAAATGCCCCCACAAATGTTATAATTTTGACGTGATTCAGCCCTCTGACGGAAACTGAGAACAAATCTACCTCGACTCTCGCAATTGTTGCACTGGAAATGGCACAAATTAAATCTAGATTCTGCCGCCGTTACAGGCTGCACATAGAAATCTACACTGCACTTTAATCGTGTCATTTCAACGTCAAATAAAGAAGCTGGTAAGTGACGGCGTCAGAATCACCGACATTCATTCCTCCCTCACATAATACACGACTGAAGCGCAGGCCGCACAAAACACGGCGCGCCTCACAGATGGCTGACGCGTTGCTTTGTCGACACACCGGGCTCTCATCAGACAAATAGTAACACGAGAACAGCCCAACAAAGCGATGCAGCGTTGTAGAGTGCTAAAAAAAGTTTCATCAGCAAATCACAAACGAGGAGACGTGACAGAGCGATAAAAAATACGAAATGTTTATTTCGTGAAGCACAAACATTACGATAAATTCTCAAGAATTCGCCAACTACTACGCAAATGGTCGCCTCTGTGTAATGAGGGTGTTGGGGAAAGCTACAGATTGCTCGTTGACCATAACCTTAATTCCAGAACATTATGAAAATACGGAAATGAACGCGAGTGCTGCGTCTCCTCGCCACAAGCGTGTCGGCGTGACGCCACGAGTTGTGATTCGCGAATGGATTTCAGGATCCGCAACGCCCGCGCACGAGACAGCTTCCTACGTCTGATTATTTTGCAGATGAGTAACATGTGACGTCAAGCATCTAAGCGAGAAAGTTTACAAACGGTTTTAAATTGTTCTTAACGTGTGTTCGGAAGCAAGTGCTCATTCTGAAATACTGGGTGAATACAATCTGGCTAATTTGCGCTCCTTTTTAAAGAAAAGCCCGTCTATCGCGCGTCTAAATTTTTGACACGTCATGTCTACTGATGTGTGGGCCGTACGACGATGTAATTTTTGCAGATACCCTACGGGGTGTGGGGATACTGTCTGCAAACTGCGTCGCGAATAGCTAGGTACCGACAAACTACAACGATACGTCTGATGTCTAAGTTGACTCCATGAACAGCGACAACGTGGCCGGGGTAGGGGGGGAGGGGGGGGGGGGGGGTAGCGGAAAAATCTCTCCCGTTTTCGTAGTCTTGCGAGCAGTTTCTTGGAAGTCGGTAACTGCCCTCATTCTGAAATACTTTCTGACTAACGTTCGCGTATTTCGGCGCCCTTAGTCACGTTACCTCGCGACGCGCAATGTTTCCAACTGCGGTACTTCTCTTACTGTGTGACGACCGCAATTTAAGATTATACCTCTGAATGAGTACATCTTGACAACATTTCAGATGTCTGAATTCGGCCACATTACGCGAAACATTAAAAAATAAATTTCTGCCACGCCTGCAAACCGCTACACGCCTTGTCGCACTAAAACTCGCTTACTCCAAAAAGTTCTGCGTTTGATGGTTTTCGTAAAATTGCGTCCTGCGAACTTAAGAACGCGAGGTTTTCATTTTAAATGCCTGTTGTACGTGAATTCCGTGGAAATCTACACTGGCACATCGAAACACTAGCCGACTGAATGTGGCGTTATTTTCCATTCGTTCCACGTTATTCTCGGTCAAGTTTTCATAGACTGGAGCAAGGCCATAAGTAACGACCAATAAATCACTGAACACTTAAAACGGTAATTTAACACACTGTTAGCCACCCCCTTTGTTCGTAGCGGTCGTAATTTTTCAAAGTAAGACAAAGTATTAGACAAGACCAGTAAGTGAGTTACGCGACAAAAACCACACAAAAGCGTGCAGAACATCCGCCGCTCCCATAAATTCCTGCCTTACCTTTCTGAGGTATTCCCGTGGAGATACAAGATACACGAGCTCTGTCTGGGCAGGCAGGACAACGTCGCACGCTGCTTCCCTCCAGGCTGCTGCGTCACAACTGGACCGCACAGACAGCCGGCTGCCCCCCCCCCCCCCCCCCCTAGCGCTGACGTCACGGGGCGGCGTTGCCAGCTCGCGCGGCAGGCGAGGGAACGGCTGCAGCAGGGCGTCTACGTCTGTGTCGGCACTGCCGGACCGCCTGCGTCCCACCCACGCCACAGTCTTATCTTGAACCGCGCTATACAGCTAGCAACACACACCCCCTTCGCCTGGCGCCCCAAAAACCGGATTTCGTAAACCGATTTCCCAGTACCGCTTTTGGTGAACGCAAAGATGGAACAAAGACGCTGCATTTTGGTCACGGGATGAGGAGAGGTGTGAACACAACATCTTCCGTCATCGTGCTGAGTGCCAGTGACTTACGCGCGAGCTTCGCGATTCGTATCGATCATTTGCTACTCCAGAAACGACGGACGAGTGTGACAAGTTTTCGTTAAAGAAGGTTACAGGGATATCAATGCTGAGGTCATCGGTGCCTGGGCTCACGTACTACTTTAACTTAAAATAAGTTACACTGAGCACGACACACATTTACCCTCAACGTGTGGACCAACTGAAATCATTCTGTGATTTCGTTGATAATGGATATGGGAAAGTTCTAGGTAGTATTAAAACTAGATGGTTGTCATTGTTGCCAGGAGTTACGAAAGTTATTGAACCTTTGAAATCTTTTTTTCTATCTCAGAATAGGTGTCCCACGTTGCTGAAACAAATTTTCGGAAACCAACAGTCACTTCTTTGGCTTCATTTCACACAATGCCCATTGAAAATGTTTTTAAATTCAATCCAAAAGTTGGAAATAACCACGGTTTTCGCTTGCTTCAAGAAATAATCAATACCATTTTAATTAACTTGGAAAAGGAAGGTACTTACACTCGGTCAAAATACGAGCCTTTTACCAATTCTAAGACACTTCGACACTTTTGTGACTTGTTTGGAAAAGTAGAGTTCTCCACTTCAACCTCTGAAATCATTTCATTGGATAATACCAAAAAAAAATACTGTTTCTTGGGCTGAACTAAATTTTCTGATAATTCTTAAGGTAGTAGACTCATGTGCAACATTTCAGACGAGAAGGATGCGTGAACAGCATTGTATCCCAGAAACTTGAATTGGAAAAAGCTAATTTGGAAACAGATGAGAGACTATGCGATGTATTCAATACACTTAAAAGTACAGGTATTTCATGTAAAAATATAGACACGCTTGTGAGATTTGCTCCTGTTATACCAGACAAATATTGTCGTGGAAAGAATATTTTCAATTGTGAGTTCCCTTTGGAGGGTGGAATCTGTAGTACCAGAACCACTTCATTCCCACAGGTGTTAGTGTGTCTCATATTAGAGGCCAACACCGAGCATAAAATTCTTTGACAAGTACAGAGTAGAGGTGTTCTTATTCGGTAACTACTGTCTAATTATTGGATTTATAGTGAATTCTTGCAATGGGCCTTTGTCCTCAGAAGTTGACTGTCGAAAGTAGTTGCTCTCTGTCCCAGTGTACTTAAAAGCAGAACAAGCAAGCATTCTTCAAAACTATATAATGTATGGATGGTCAGTGTCTGCATCAAGTAAATCCTACCCCATATTTAGCAGATTGGGTTCCGCATTTGGAGGCTGCATTCGAGAGACACGTACCGTATGTAGAAGTTTAAGCACCATTTAATATTTTCGTGTGTTTTAATTCAGACATAAATGTCGAGTGGCTCTTTACGTACCACGTCATAGAACCACTCTGCTTCCTAGTCAAGCTCCCTAAAATCTTTCAGTTCTTATCTTCCCTTAATAGCGATTAATCAATAAAATTGTAATATGTTGCCTTGTGTATCCAGTACGAGGATATTTCATTCCTTAGCTCATACAACAGCCTGACAGGTGGTGGTTTTCTCTGCTATTTTTCCAGTACATGAACGAATTTCAGCCAAATCTAAGTTTGTGTGTCTGGTGTGTGCTCAATGAAACGAAAATAACCTCTGTTTGCCTGGTGTCTGTTGGTATTTGAAGTCAGGAACAGGTTTCATTCGGAACACCGACTTTGCCATTAAATCTGAATTTTGCGGAGAACAGGTAGCCTTCATAATGGCGAGACCCTTTTGCACAGGATTTCGGTCACCCCAGGGATCTTATGTTGATGCTGTGACATTGTTAGGGTGTACTAACACGTAAATTTTATTTTCTACAGATCTCTCACAATTACTTCATTGTGGTTGATCAGCGTTGTTGCTTGCTTTATGAAAGTATCGTCTTTGATGTCTGTTTTGAATTTTGTGTGAAGTGTGTTTACGGTACTTTGGGAGCTTTTCGTCGTAATCCTTTTTATTGGGGAGTTTTTTAAATGTAATTAATGCTCGTGTGACGATAATTTTGCGCTGGGAATTGCGTGTGAAGCTCATGTTCATTCTATTAGGTTGCTTGTGATGAATACTCTTGTTTAGCCAGTGTGATGAACTTAGTAAAAATTTAGCATGTTATTTAAGTGAATCTGTTTCAGATAGTGTTTTTTCTGTATAAGATTTTCATTTGTGTTATTCGAAAATAATTACGTGTAGTCGCTCCAAAAGCAGTACGAGGAGAAAAGAAAAAAGGTGGTGAGTAGACGAAATGCCCAGAAAAGAGACTTCGAAGGTACAGAGAAGTGTAGGGACATATTCTCCCCACTTTTAGCGACGAAAATGTGCAAAATGAAACAGTAGGTTCCTCCGATGCGAGGCAAATGAGTGAGCCAGACTTCAGTGGTGCAGCGGAGATGTTTAGATTTAAAAGATGTGCACAGCCTGTTCCACTCACAGCTAGCAGTGTTTCAGGTCGAGTGCACAATTTACTAAGTGTGAGTGCGAGCGAGGCTGAAGCAACGATAAGTGAACAGAGGGCAGCAGAGCATGTAGCTCTGAGCAGAACATGACTGGCCAATTTGGCCACGCTGATAAAAAGAATAAGCACACAGCGAAGAGTTGAAGGCACACTTGCTGGCGTCACAGGAGGAGCTAAACTGAGATTTAGTTACCGAATATGGCACCTTAACGACTACAGTAGAATCACTGAGCTCAGAAATTGATGATATGGAAGAAACGTTCAGAACTTAGCAATCAAAATGAAGGACGACACAGCGCAATTTGAAGAAGCTACTAGGTCATCGGTCTCTAGACTTACACACTACTTAAACTAATGTAAACTAACTTATGCAAAGAACAACACACACACACACACACACACACACACACACACACACACACACACAAGCCCGTGGGGGGACTCGAACCTCCGGCGGGAGGGGCCGCGCAATCCGTGACACGGCGCCTCAAACCTCGCGGCACTTGGAGAGGTAGGAAACCGGTTAAATGGGATAGAAGGCGAACAGAAAAGAGTGAGCGGGAAAGGCTGGTTGCCAGGTGGCTAGAACAGGAGCATGGGGGATGTGACTGATTGTGATCATAGGGAATTCTTTAATCTACTAAAACAAATGCCCATGTTCACTGGCAACATACAGGGTGGCGCACGAAATGTGTTACCATTTTGTTTTTGAATATGAACTTTACTGTCAATACGATCTGAAAGGAACATATACTATAATCAAGAGTCGTCCATGGAGATTTGTTCTAACTCAGCGCATACTCAATATGTCCACCATTTCGTTTCCGACCTTCCTTCAAACGAATACTGAAGTTAGTGATTACCCTACGGCACATGTCTTCCGTAATTTCACTGCAAGCTTGAAGAATAAGTCTTCTGAGCTCCATTAAATCAAGTGGACGTTTCGGGGAAATTTTTTCCTTTAGGAACCCCCAAAGAAAAGAGTCACATGGATTGAGGTCTGGACTATTGGAGTTTTTACACGGGCATTTCGACGTGCGGATCATTTCACTCAGGTTTCCAGCTCGCTTCAATCACGGACAAAATTGGCCCCCCAATGGCAGACATATTGAGCATGTGCTCATTTAGAACAAATCTCCATGGACGGCTCCTCATTGTAGTATATGTTCCTTTCCGATTGTATTGACAATAAAGTTTATATTCAAAAACAAAATGGTAACACATTTCGTGCGCCATCCTGTATGTAAGCCAAGTACGGACATTATCGAGACACTTGGGAGCGAATAAACAGCAGGAGTTTTGGAACTGGAAAGTACAGGTAAGGAAACGCTCGATGTTGCTAATACAGTACATGCACAGAAGCCTTAGGAAATCATAACAAATACCTACAGGCAGTCCACTTAAACTGGAATCTAACATTTTATAGGAATCCACAGTACTTGCGAGCTGAAATGAGAACAACATTAGGTAATTTTGAAAGAGAAAATGGGAGCTCAACTTGGAATCGACCGAAGTACACGTAGGAACAACTGTGGATGAATAGGCCAGGTCGAGAAAGTGCAGAAGAAATCTACAGCAGAATTCCTGTGCCTGTGATGAAACGAAAATTAAGATACACTGCGACGAAAAAAGAAAATGACAACGAGAATTGCCCGAAACTACGGAAGACGCTGTGATAATTCGATGCTAAACAGCATCTTCTACATTTGCATCTGCATCTACGTCTATATGCTCTGCAAACGACCGTGGCAGAGAGTACGTCCCACAGTACCAGTTGTCAGGGTTTGTTCCTGTTACATTCACGTATGGAGCGCGGGAAGAATGACTGAATGCGTTTGTACGCTTAGTACTTATTGTAATCTTATCCTCACGATCCCTATGTGAGCGGTACGTAGAGGGTTGTAAGTATATTCGTAGCATCACCATCTAAAGCCGGTTCTTGAAACTTTGTTAATAGACTTCCTCGGGATAGTCTGGGTGTGTCTTTAAAGAGTCTGGAAGTTCAGTTCCTTGCGTACTTCCGTTACACTCCTACGCGTCAAACAAATCCATGACAATTCGTGCTGCCCTTCTCTGTATATGTTCAGTATCCCTTGTTAGTCGTATTTGGTACTAGTCCCACACACTTGAGCAATACTCTAGAACCGATGGTACGAGTGATTTGTAAGCAAAGTCCTTTGTAGGCTGACTGCTCTCCACCAGTATTCTACCAGTAAACTGAAGTCTGTCACCTGCTTTACCCATAAATTCCATTTCATACCAGATACTTTTTATGTGTCTGCCGATTCCAACAGTGACTCCATGATATAGTCTTAGAGTACTATTTTTAATTTTCTGGAGGCACAGTTTTACATTTATGAACATTTAAATCAAGTTGCAGTCTTTCAACCGCTTTGAAATCTTATCAACATCTGAGTGAATATGCAGCTTCTTTCAGACAATACATCATAGATAACAGGATCATCTGAAAAAACTATGAGGTTAGTATTAATATTTCGTCTTCCGCAGACATAGCGATGTGGTGTGATCTTGCAGCTGTGTTAAGGGCAACCTACAGTTCTCAGGAGTTTCTGAAAACGTGACGTCATTCTGACGCCAGAAGTTTTGCATTCATGTGGACCAGGCTGTGGATAAGTGAGGGATTAAAACGTTGGCAAGAATTAGCTCTGAAACATACTGAAAAAGTTGTGCCAACTGCTTTTGCTAATACGCCTTCGTTAACATCAAAAGTGAGACCACTTACTGACTTACAAGCAAAAAGAATCTTAAGCCAGCCAGCACAGAATCCAATAACCCGCTTATTAACGTTTCTCAAGAAAAGTTACTTTTTTAAAAAAAATCTGAAAACTGACGTGTAGAGCTGGAGTCAGAAAAAAAAGGGGGGGCAGCCATTCTAACAAGTGAGGTAAACCATCAGCTCACTCACCTTGCGTCCAGTAAGCAAAGCCGTTTCGAAACAACACAGCTAGCATCTCTCGAAAACACGTCACTATCTGCAGCATTTGGTATAATAAAATGAAGAAAAGCGTAATATAAGTGGTTGAAGAGGTACTTTAATGGGAGATTTTTGTCTGGGAAAGAAGTGGCCTAGAAAAACTAGCCCGTAAATTGTCTTTTGTACACTTCACATACGGCTACATTTTATGTATAGCTGAGACTACGCCACCTTTTTATTCTGTTGCAAATGTGTCAGTTCTATGCTTTTTATTTTGAATGGCAATTTGCTTTGCCAGATAAACGTGTGAATATTTATTACCATTTGCGAGTTTCACACTTAATACGTAGATTTGTAAATTGACAATGACAACCCAGAAATGATACGCACACCTCCAGAGAAAGGGAACTACTATATGTACACAATATCGAATATTTAAAAACTAACTGCAATTAACGTAATAAAGAAGTCCCAGAACCTTTACAAACGTGAAGGTGAGATGGTAGGACGCGAAGTCACCTCCATAGCTACCCTCTGCTCTGTAACTCAACGCTTACAATCGCTGCCTCACAATCAACCGCTGGAAGATCAGCCCCCGCACCTTAAACTGAATGTAATGAAGGATTTAGCAGCCGATACTTCCTTACATGACGTCTGATTATAAAACATCGGAAAGAAAGTGACGTTTTTACAAATCTTCCATATACCGTTGCCTTGAAACGGTGCTGTTTCATAATACGGAATTTAGGGCCTCATATCCAGTAGCGGCAATGACAAATGATTACTTTTTTTGATGCATAAACAATTATAACGGTCACG
The DNA here is from genome assembly GCF_021461395.2 of Schistocerca americana. NCBI lineage: Eukaryota > Metazoa > Arthropoda > Insecta > Orthoptera > Acrididae > Schistocerca > Schistocerca americana. The sequence continues at coordinate 154,476,386 of NC_060129.1, forward strand.
GGCAAATGTCGTCAACTCACGGGGTAACAGTGTGATAAGTTTCTTTTTTTTTAACCAGTCTTGACGGCCCACATGAAGTCTGGTCTTCCGCCATTTCCTTTTTTGTCTTCACAGGAACACAGCCGACCAAGCGAGCAGAACCGTTCTTCCAGCTCCAAGTACTGGAGACACTGTCCAATGCTCTTACTGCATGCCTGGACTGCACAGTTGCGAAGGACGTCTCCGTTTCGCAATACATATGTACCCTAAAATGTATCACAGAGTTTCGTGGTGTGCAAATGTCCACATTTCCTCCTCCTCCTCCTCCTCTGTCGTGACGTGCTGTTCTGCAGTTCGCCATCGTTAGGCAGTGGCGCGTCACAAAGCTTCGCGCATTAGTTGCAGTACGTTTGACAGCGTAGTGTCTTGTTATTCCTCGCGACAAATCCCTTAACTCTGCTCCATATCAATTCTGTCGGGTTCAGACTGCAGTGTTACGACCACAACTCTAAAAATAATCCATTTGTACAGCGTGCTCGACGCCATCAAAATTGTCTTCCATCTTTCTGCGACATTTATCACTCTGGCTCATGTGATACCACATCTGTCCTACAAAACAATGGGCATATTCAAACAGTACTTTTTAATTTTTCTCCAAAAAATTTAATCACGTAATGTTTTATCTTCAACCATCTTTTGCAATCTTTTATAATATATCTGTAATTAAGAATGTATACTTGCAATGATCACCAGAAATTTTCGCGTGATACGTAATTGTAAACTACGGCATGTGCATTTTTCTTAAAATTGGTGATGCACAAGTTAATTGCCATATATGGCTCAAACCCATATCAACCAAAACCACTAAAAATAAACGCAAAATATATCTATTTAAAACAGCAGATAAAATTCGCTTGATGCCTTCCTAAGAGAGTCTCCATTCCTCCCAAGCTAATTATGTAAGTGTAGACCAGATATGGCTCAAATTCAAAAACACAGTATCGACAGCAATAGATTCATACCATCCAAGTTAATAAGAGAGGGACTGATCCATCACGGTACACAAAACACATCAGGACACTGTTGCAGAAACAACGAAAAACGCATGCCAAATTCAGAAGAACGCAAAATCCCAAAACTGGCTAAGTTTCACGGAAGCTCGAAATTTAGTGCGGACGTCTATGCGAGATGCTTTTAATAGTTTCCACAATGAAATATTGTCTCAAAATATGGTAGAAAACCCAAAGAGATTCTGGTCGTGTGTAAAGTACACCAGTGGCAGAAAACAGTCAACACCGTCACTGCGCGATAGCGATGGAGAAGTTACCGACGATGGTGCCACTGAAAAACCACAGCAGCTGTTAGCATGAGTGGCATAAAAGTAGGTATCTTAGGTGTTGCGACACAACTCAAATCACTTAAGAAAGGCAATTCTTCCGGTCCAGATGGTATACCAATCAGGTTCCTTTCAGAGTATGCAGATACAATACCGCCTTTCTTGGCAATCACATACAACTGCTCACTTGACGAAAGGTCTGTTCCTGAAGACTGGAAAGCAGCACACGTCACACCAATATTCAAGAAATGAAATAGAAGTAATCCATTTAATTACCAACCCATATCACTGACCTCAATTTGCAGGAGGATTCTGGAGCACACAATGTACTGTAACATTATAAATCACCTTGAAGAAAATGACTTATTGATACATAACCAACACGGCTTCAGAAAATATCGTTCTTGTGCAACACAGCTGGCTCTTTATTCCGATGAAGTAATGAGTGCTGTCGACAAGGGATGTCAGATCGATTCCACATTCCTAGATTTCCAGAAGGCTTGATACCGTTCCTCACAAGCGAGTATTAATCAAATTGCGTGCATATGGAGTATCGTCTCAGTTGTGCGATTGGATTCGTGATTTCCTCTTCGAGAGAGGTCACAGTTCGTGGCGATAGACGGTAAATCATCGACTAGAACAGAAGTGATATAAGGCGTTCGCAAGGTAGTGTCATAGGCCCTCTGCTGTTCCTGATTTACCTACACGATCTAGGAGATATCTGAGCAGTCCCCTTAGATTGTTTGCAGATGACGCTGTAATTTACAGTCTAGTAAAGTCATTAGACGATCAATTCCAACTACAAAATGACCTAGGGAGAATTTCTGTATGGTGCGAAAAGTGGCAATTGGCACTAAGCAAAAGAAAAGTGCGAGGTCATCCACATGGGTACTAAAAGAAATCCGAGTAATTTTGGATATACGATAAATCGCACAAATCTTAGGGCTGTCAACTCGACTAAATACATAGGACTCACAATTACGAGCAACTTAAATTGGAATGACCTCATAGATAATATTGTGGAAAAGGCGAAACAAAGACTGCGCTTTGTTGGCAGAACACTAAAGAGACAGCCTACATCACACTTGTCCATCCTCTGCTGGAATATTGCTGCGCGGTATGGGATCCTTACCAGGTAGGATTGACGGAGGACATCGAAAAAGTTCAAGGAAGGGCAGCTCATTTCGTGTTATCGCGAAATAGGGGTGAGAGTGTAACTGATATGAGACGCGAGTTGGGCTGAGAGTCACTGAATCAAAGGCAGTCTTCATTGAGGAGAGATCTATTTACGAAATTTCAATCTCCAACTTTCTCTCCCAAATGTTTAAATATTTTGTCGACACCCAACTACGTAGGAAGAAACGATCATGATAATAAAATAAGAGAAATCAGAGCCCGAACGGAAAGATATAGATGTTCCTTTTTCCCACGCGCCATTCGGGGCGGAATGGTAGAGTAGTATGAAAATGGGTCGATGAATCCTCTGCCAGGCACTTAAATGTGAATTGCGGAGTAACCATATAGATGTATATGTAGATGTGATGAGTTTCATATTTATATGCTTTAGGTATTCAAACCGAACAAAGAAAATCACGCACCACGTGGAGCGTAGAACCACCGCCCGCCGGCACACACGATGGTCAGTCTACGACCGTGTCTATCACGCCACGCATACAGTTCACACCTCCCTTATTTCTGATACATAGTCCTACTCGAAAAAGTCGAAAGCTGATTCTTGTCTGTAATCTTCTGAAGAACACTAACTACTTGTTTCTCGCCATTAACGGTGTTCCACGCGCCTGTTTCACTACGAAGCAGGAAGCAGTGTGGTCCGTTTTCGCGGTACGTATGAACAGCGAGACAATCAGAGCACAAGTACTGGTTACAGAGACACTGACTGTACACAATTTTTAAGATAAAAGTTACGTAGGTAAAGTACGATTAAGATAGACGTTGATGGCTGTTAATACGTCAGAATCTCTGAAAGTTTCTTCCACACTGACATAGTAATAAGCTATCGAACACTTAAGTTGGACCTCCTTCCAAGAGCGGAGCACCACCAATGGTTAGAGAGCTACGGCTGCTGACCAGTCAGCGCGCTTGCGTTTGTTTACATCTGGTTTGCTCTTATGATGAAGTACATGCTACATACGAACCCCGTAGCCCCACCCTTTATTTCGCATTCACTTTTATTCTCTTGTCCGTCTCTCAACCGTATCTGCTTATTGCACACCAACCTACACCTCTTGCTGTGCTACGGAGTACTGAAAGCTTGTTCCAACAAATAAGTAGGATTCTCAGCCACATATTAATTTTTCCACATAGACTGAAATACGCTGTTGTTCAACAACGGCATAACAAAGGGGGATAGGTCTGATGCTAACAACTACCACCCAGTCTTAGTTCTGACATCTTTATCCAAAATTCTTGAAAACTCATGTATTCAGGAGCAGAATCTCCTATCTGTAAAAATGACGTACTAATTAAATGTCAATTTGGTTTTCAGAAAGACTTTTCAACAGAAGATGCTATATATGTGCTTTCACTGATCGAATATTAAATGCACTGAATATCCGAACTTAATCCATTGGAATATTTTGTGACCTCTCAAAGGCTTTTGATGGTGTGAATCATGAATTTCTTCTAGACAAGCTTAAGTATTGTGGCATAAGTGGGACACTGCACAAATGGTTTAATTCATATTTAACTGGAAGATATCAGAAGGCTGAAATTAACAACACAAAGAGTCTGCGAAAACCAGCGGAGTCCTTTAACTGGGGAGTTATCAAGAACGGTGTCCCACAGAGTTCAGTCTGTTTCCTTATTGGTCTTAATATACATTAATGACTCGCCACTATATTCATGAAGATGCAAAGCTAGTTCTTTTTGCTAATGATACAAGTACAGTAATCACACACAAGGAAATTGTAAATAATGTCGTTCACTAAATTAATAAGTGCTTCTCTGCAAGTGGACACTTATTAAATTTTGAGGAAAAACAGTGAATATAATTCTGTGCAGTAAATGGCATAACAACACTGATAAATATAGGCTATGAACGCAAGTCTGTTGCTAGGGCAGGGTATTCAAAATTTGTGGATGTGTACACTTATGAGAAATTGAATTTGAAGAAACATTAATGATCTGCTGAAATGATTAGGTTGAGCTACTTACGCTACTGCGGTTATTGCAAAATATTGGTGATGAACATTATTAAATTAGCCTACTATGCCTATTTTCATTCACTGCTTATACATGGTATCATATTTGGCGGCAATTCGTCACTAAGAGGAAAAGTATTCATAGCACAGAGGGGTGTGATCAGGCTAACAGCTGGAGCCCACCGAAGATCACCTTGTGAACATTTATCTAACGAACTCGCGATATTCACAGTACCTTCGCAGTACATATATTCATTTATGACATTTGTCAATGACCCACCCCAGTTCAAAAATAACAGCAAAGTGCATAGCTACAACACTAGAAGAAACGAAGATCTTCACTACTCTGGATTAAATCTCACTTTGTCACAAAAGGGTGTGAATTATGCTGCCACAAAAATATTTGGTCATTTGCCAAATAGCATTAAAAATCCGGCAGATATCTAAACAAGATTTAAAAGAAAATAAAAGTATTCCTGAATGACAGCTCCTACTGAATAGATGAATCTTTAGACATGAAGTATTACCTATAAAAATTTTTACTATTTTGTATAAAGAAAACTTATGTTAAAGTGACACATCCCACATCATTACGAAATGTATTAATCCTCTATGCAACAAGGATCAATGTATGTATGTATGTATGCAGACCAATTTGTCAACACAACCCATATTTCAGGGAGGTGAGGAGGTGGCTATCGTATCAGCCCTTCTTTGTGGAAGTTTGTCTACAACCATCTGCATTGCTATTTTTCATTTACTTACACAAAAGACGATGAAATTACTCCCAACGTATTAATGTCAAGAGATCCGCTTGCTGTGATATAAACTGTGTATTCCTTTCTCTACGCAACAGCAACACACTTTATACTGTAGGCAACTACAGATTTAACAATGCGTTCTTAAAGCCACAACAGTTGAATAATTCTTTATTTGTCGTAATAAAGTATTACTCAGCAGCACCCGTTTGGTTTGACAAGAACACGTGTGTGAACCTTCAGTTTCTCCCAACTTATTTTTTGATGGAACAGTCCACAGGTGACCTGCCTGTTCGTAGTGTTCGACGTGCACGCTATGAACCGAAAGTACTGCTATGGACTGTTCCATCAAGAATATGTATAATAGTCGAGTTCTGCAGCGAGATTTGTAGCTGATACTCTGTACTTTGATATCGTTCTGAGCAATGACAAACACTTGTCAGAAAGGATTCTGAGGATGGCTGGTTTTACTGCCAAAGTGTTTCAGTGCTGGTCCTTTACGTGGGGCACTGCTTCACGCATCCAGATACCCGCTTAGCAGAAAACCGACTACTTTTTTGGTAACTGTACGGCACAGTCACTGCCTGGAGATGCACGATTATTAACAGAAGTGAAGACTAAGCCCCTAACGCCGGGAATTTTGACAACTTTTCTAGCAAGAGGATCAATTTTAGGTCAACGTAAGAATTCATTCATTTCAGCACTTACACATATAGAACAAAGACGAAATGGACGATAACATTATCTGTCTTACTGACTACCCGACAGACTACCTTGTCACCAAAAACATTACTTTAGAAAAGTGAAAATATCTAAATTCAATGGAACAGCGTTCTGTACTAAAACACATTTGCGTGACTTAACGTGCTGACGATTGCTAATGCAGGACTTGGGGAAAGACGCTAACAGATTAGTTGTGCTAAATTCGGCAGCTTTCGTGGAGCTGACTGCTTCGGGAAATACCGGATTCAGTGCTACGCTATCGAACTGTCAAAATGCGTCTAGCTTGGTTTGATTTCAAACCATTAGGAATAGGATCAGACTGTCCCAAGGTCTACGCAGTATCGTCACAGAAAGTAATTGTTTAATTCCTCAATAGTGGAAGTTGCCATAGCATCTTATCTACTTGCACATGCAGTGTTCCATCATTCTGTTGTGTTATTCCTAACACGCAGAATAATCCTTTTACGGATCACATGTGTATAAATACAAGCCTATATTTCGAGAAAAAAAATTCAAAAAATTGCGCGCATACGAGGAGAAATCTCGTCCGAGACACTATGCTTTTCACTCATGCCTAAAGTCCGTAAAACTGCAGAATTAATAGGAATGTCGGTACCAGAATTTGTAATACGAAATTCGCTAATATTCTGAGAGTGTAATAACCGAAAGCGGTTTGCTTTACTCGCGATAGTCTCCATAGTGAACCTGAATGAGACCTTACAGTTACCGTGGCTTTGCAAAAACAAACCAAAAGAAAACAAAGAAAATAATTCAAAACTGCGGGAACGCATGAAAACAGTCGTCCTTACCTTATTAAGGGTGTGGGTGTAGCAGAAGAAATTCTCGGTGCAGTAAGAGCAGCACGAAATCCCAACACAGAACGTCGCACAGGACACGACTGGCTACAAATGCGATAGAGGTGGGCAAAAAATAACGTAACTGATAGAAATAACCGGTTACTGAGAAGTAACGGTTACTGCGATAACCGTTCCTCTGATTCTGGCAGTTATTTCAATAACTGTTTAGTGTCAACAGTGCCTCGCGCCATCTGTTGACCGAAGATCGTACTGCGCATTTGGAAGGCGTTCTATAGACCATGGGAATAACTGTGAGACTGCGCGCCATCTGTTGATAGGAACTGTGTACTATTTCGTGGGCCTTCGTTACTTTTAGTATAAACAATTAAATAAAGTTAATGTCCGAGCCGTGGCTGATAGGAGCTGCAGTACAGGCATTAACAAGTACAGTCGATACCTTGAGCCACCGCCTTACGCGTTAATTTAGCTTGGAGGGGTAGTACAAGGAGAGTTACTAAGGAATTCGAGCGACTATGGAAATAACTGTCAGAGATCGGTATTCTCCTCTGCTCTGACAGTTATCGACGTTATCGTTATTGGCTCGCAGTTCTAGTTCTCTGGCAGTTATCGGGCTACCACCACAGATAACCTGGAAGTTGGTAACGGAATAACTGTGTGTCTAGACGTTCCTGACTCGGTGACTTCAGTTAAAGGTCGTAGATCCCGGTGATATTTCCAGAGGGGGTAGTAACTGGAGCGAACAAATATTTTCGTACTGGGCCATCGGGGAGAGGGGATGGCAAATAACGGGAATCTATTGTCTCATTTCTCTGCAATTCTTGGTGTTCCGGAACACTGGAACAGGTGTCACTCTCTTTCCGGCCTTTGGTTGCGTTAGAGGGTATTGACTTTCGTTCCGCGTTCTTGTTTTTCTTTGTGTTGTTGCTTACTACCAATAGTTGCCAACATGAAGAGGTCGAGGACAAGCGAAATGTGGTCATATTTCGAAATTCTTGATCGAGAGTTTGCGAAATGTACTTTGTGCGGTAAGAAATTATCGTACAAATCGACGACGACGAATTTAAAGAAACATCTCCAGAAATCACATTTAATTGTGGATTTCTCTTCACAAAGACCTTCGGAGCTAGATTTGGGTGAGTAATGAAAAAATATATTTATTGCAATTACGGTTATTTCAGTGCATGCATAATCATTTATTTTTTTATTTTATTTTTTTAAGATAAGAGCATGCTATACAGTGTGGTGCTTTGTGCATTTTTACACGCAAGTTTTCATTTGTCGTGACTACTTAAGCTGTCGATACCACCGCACCTGTTTGCCTTGACATTTTCAAACATTAAATTATGTTGCATATGGTGCCGGAATACTTAATTATTTAATTCGAAGTTATTGTTACAGGTGTAATAACGATAGTGCTAATAAAATTCCACTGTGTGATATATGAACTGTCGTCTCGCAATTATTAGTAACTAATCGGATAGCGGATTGTATCAGCACTCATTCCTGTGTATCATTTGTTTGTAACCCTGACGATGCCCGTGGGGGGGGGGGGGGGCGGGGGGGGGGGGGGGGGGGGAAGAGAATTAGATACCGTTTCATATTTTAAAATTTTGAAAAGGATAATTGTTTTTAATGGAGTCTTCAACTGAATTCCATAAATGTTTTAAATTTTGTGGTGAAACTTAACCCAAAAATTTGACACATTAATAGTACATGTGACTTTCCACAGTGACAGTCATATTGAATATTTTGAAGTTCAGGGCCCTACTTATGCATCAGTATTTGTTTAAAATATGATATGTCAACAACAATTAAGATATTTTTCAGGGTGGAAATACAGTACCCTCCCTTCCCCCCAATACACATTATTGAAAATGAAAATGTGTTGGTGTTGCTAGGATTAAAGAAGAAACTTGAAGCTATAGTCATTACTAAAACTGAGTCAATTGTCAACTTGCATGAAGTAAATATTCAAGCTGCAAGTACCATGTAGAATACTGTACGCAAACAATGTAATATATATCACCAAAAATATGGCATCATTTCTATTGTGCTTATGCTGATATGAAACCTATTTTTCTCTAGGTGAATCCCTTCCTGTAGAGGTGATCCTTGGCACCAGTAGTGTGGAAGAGGAGCGAGCTGCTCCAGCCCCCTCAATGCAGCAAGGTGTTCAAAGTTCTATGACATCGTACCTCTCCAAAAGGATCGGAGTGAATCAGAAAAAGAAGATAGATGAGCAACTTCTTCAGCTGTTCACTAAAGACTTCCAACCATTTTCAGTCGTTGAAGATTCGGGGTTTCGGGGTTTTGTGCGGGCCCTTAATCCTGGTTATGAGTTACCAAGCAGGAAGCATATTTCAGATGTAATGCTGCAAGCAGCATACACAGCAGCAAAAGAGAAAGTGGTAGACAAACTGTCAGCTGCGAAGACAGTTTGTTTGACCACAGATTGCTGGACATCGGCAGCAAATGAAGGTTACATGGCGGTGACAGGGCATTTTGTGTCTGAAGATTTCACCTTGCAATCGGTGTTGTTAGGATGTTCCCAATTGTCTGGTGCACATACTGCTCCAAATCTGTCGGCATCTCTAATAGGCACGACAGATAACTTCAGGCTGACAGACAAAGTTTTGCTGGTTGTGACGGATAATGCACCAAATATTAAAAATGCAGTATCCATTTTAAAGTGGAAACACTTTGGGTGCTATGCACATACATTGAATCTTATTGTTCAGAATGCACTAAAACATTTTGTGTCAATTCAGCAGAAAGTGAAAACTATTGTAGCATTCTTCAAGAGAAGCTGCAAGGCAACAGAAAGACTGCTGACATACCAACAAAATAATGGGGCAGGTCATGTTAAAAAACTGGTGCAGGAGGTGCCAACAAGGTGGAACTCTACTCTGTATATGTTGGAGCGAATAGTTGAAATTAAAGATGCAGTGAAGACTTCACTTGTACTATTCACAGTTGATTTTGAACAACTTACCGACGAGGAATGGAACATCTGCTCAGAACTCTGCTCTGTGTTGAAGCCATTTGCACAGGTTTCAACACAGCTTAGTGCTGAGTCATATCCTACTGGCAGCCAAGTAAGTTAAGCAGCTTTTTTTCTTGCTAAAATGTTAGCTGTGGTATTATGGCATAATCATTTCTGAGATACTGTACTGTTTGTGTTACATTGAACTTATTCCAATTTTCAGGTTATTGTTCTGACAAGGGGATTATTATCAGTGTGTGCAGAACTTTTGAAACGGCCATTTAACAGTGTGACAAGGACTATCATTGAAGAATTAACAAAAGGCCTGAAGGACCGTTTCCACAATGTAGAGATGAGCAAATCTATAGGAGTAGCCACTCTACTAGATCCACGGTTTAAATCTCTTGTGTTTGAAAGCCGAGTTGCAGCAGATAACGCAAAGAAACAGCTTATTGAACTAGTAGCACAAAAGATGGGTGACAGAAGACTGACAAACACAGGCCAGAGCCATGAAACTGTGTCAACTTCAACCACCACTGATCCCTTGTCAGTATGGGGTGTCTATGATGCAATTGTAAAATCAACACAGCCCCAGGGCACTCCTCAGTCAGCTGCTATTGTGGAAGTACAAAGGTACATGGACAGCCCAGTTATTAGTAGAAGTGAGGATCCACTGGCATGGTGGCGTGAAAATCAATATATTTTCCCACATATTGCTAAAGTGGTGAGGGAAAAATTCAATATAGTGGCCACTTCTGTGCCGTGCGAAAGAATATTTTCTAAAACTGGTATCATTATAAATGAAAGGCGAACACGGCTGAAGGCGTCCAAAGTTGAAAAACTTATATTTCTAAATATGAACAGTACTAACTCCTGAATTTCCTGTTACAGGGTACGTGTTATTTATTGTATTTAATGAGAGATTACTGGTCCCAAAATATGGTTTTCTTATCTTAGATGTTTGTTTCAGTAGTGGATTCGAGAGGCACACCAACACCAGCAGATGAGTCTCAGTTTAATACTTGGGATATTATAACAGTAAGGTAATTCTAGTTTGGGTACATTTTTGGCATATTTAATCTCTCCCTTAAAATGGAGATATAACTGTACGGCATAGCATATATTTGTTATGCTACATTAAAAGAGTACTAGTGGTTTTGTGTTGAAGTGTAATGTATATTGTCAGTCAGTAAGTCAGAGCACTTTGTTCCAGTTATAGCTCCAGAAGTCAGTCACCAGCAGCAGATGTCACACAGTTATAAAATGGGAAACTTGAAGAATAAGGTACTAATGGTTTGGATACACATTTGGCAAATTTCACCTTTCACTTAAAATGAAGGTACAGTTACAGTCCTTAAGAGCAAACTGGCAAATGGTAACTCAAAGCTCTTTGTTCCAGTTATAGCTCCAGAAGTCAGTCACCAGCAGCAGATGTCACACAGTTATAAAATGGGAAACTTGAAGAATAAGGTACTAATGGTTTGGATACACATTTGGCAAATTTCACCTTTCACGTAAAATGAAGGTACAGTTACACTCCTTAAGAGTAAACTGGCAAGTGGTAACTCAAAGCTCTTTGTTCCTGTTACAGCTCCAGAAGTCAGTCACCAGCAGCAGATGTCACACAGTTATAAAATGGGAAACTTGAAGAATAAGGTACTAGTGGTTTGGATACATGTGTGGGAAATTCAACTTCCACTTAAAATGCAGGTACATTTGAAGTGTGTAATGTAGTTTGGCAGTCAGTAACACATAGAACTTTGTTCCAGTTATAGCTCCAGAAAACCGCCACCAGCAGCAGATGTCACAGTTATAAAATGGGAAACTTGAAGAATAAGGTACTAGTGGTTTGGATACACATTTGGCAAATTTCACCTTTCACTTAAAATGAAGGTACAGTTACAGTCCTTAAGAGTAAACTGGCAAGTGGTAACTCAAAGCTCTTTGTTCCTGTTACAGCTCCAGAAGTCAGTCACCAGCAGCAAATGTCACACAGTTATAAAATGGGAAACTTGAAGAATAAGGTACTAATGGTTTGGATACACATTTGGCAAATTTCACCTTTCACTTAAAATGAAGGTACAGTTACAGTCCTTAAGAGCAAACTGGCAAATGGTAACTCAAAGCTCTTTGTTCCTGTTACAGCTCCAGAAGTCAGTCACCAGCAGCAGATGTCACACAGTTATAAAATGGGAAACTTGAAGAATAAGGTACTAGTGGTTTGGATACATGTGTGGGAAATTCAACTTCCACTTAAAATGCAGGTACATTTGAAGTGTGTAATGTAGTTTGGCAGTCAGTAACACATAGAACTTTGTTCCAGTTATAGCTCCAGAAAACCGCCACCAGCAGCAGATGTCACAGTTATAAAATGGGAAACTTGAAGAATAAGGTACTAGTGGTTTGGATACACATTTGGCAAATTTCACCTTTCACTTAAAATGAAGGTACAGTTACAGTCCTTAAGAGTAAACTGGCAAGTGGTAACTCAAAGCTCTTTGTTCCTGTTACAGCTCCAGAAGTCAGTCACCAGCAGCAAATGTCACACAGTTATAAAATGGGAAACTTGAAGAATAAGGTACTAATGGTTTGGATACACATTTGGCAAATTTCACCTTTCACTTAAAATGAAGGTACAGTTACAGTCCTTAAGAGCAAACTGGCAAATGGTAACTCAAAGCTCTTTGTTCCTGTTACAGCTCCAGAAGTCAGTCACCAGCAGCAGATGTCACACAGTTATAAAATGGGAAACTTGAAGAATAAGGTACTAGTGGTTTGGATACATGTGTGGGAAATTCAACTTCCACTTAAAATGCAGGTACATTTGAAGTGTGTAATGTAGTTTGGCAGTCAGTAACACATAGAACTTTGTTCCAGTTATAGCTCCAGAAAACCGCCACCAGCAGCAGATGTCACAGTTATAAAATGGGAAACTTGAAGAATAAGGTACTAGTGGTTTGGATACACATTTGGCAAATTTCACCTTTCACTTAAAATGAAGGTACAGTTACAGTCCTTAAGAGTAAACTGGCAAGTGGTAACTCAAAGCTCTTTGTTCCTGTTACAGCTCCAGAAGTCAGTCACCAGCAGCAAATGTCACACAGTTATAAAATGGGAAACTTGAAGAATAAGGTACTAATGGTTTGGATACACATTTGGCAAATTTCACCTTTCACTTAAAATGAAGGTACAGTTACAGTCCTTAAGAGCAAACTGGCAAATGGTAACTCAAAGCTCTTTGTTCCTGTTACAGCTCCAGAAGTCAGTCACCAGCAGCAGATGTCACACAGTTATAAAATGGGAAACTTGAAGAATAAGGTACTAGTGGTTTGGATACATGTGTGGGAAATTCAACTTCCACTTAAAATGCAGGTACATTTGAAGTGTGTAATGTAGTTTGGCAGTCAGTAACACATAGAACTTTGTTCCAGTTATAGCTCCAGAAAACCGCCACCAGCAGCAGATGTCACAGTTATAAAATGGGAAACTTGAAGAATAAGGTACTAGTGGTTTGGATACACATTTGGCAAATTTCACCTTTCACTTAAAATGAAGGTACAGTTACAGTCCTTAAGAGTAAACTGGCATATGGTAACTCAAAGCTCTTTGTTCCTGTTACAGCTCCAGAAGTCAGCAGCAGCAGACATCACACAGCCATAATGCGAGAAGCTTGAAGAATAATGTGGTAGTGGTTTGAATACATATGACATATTTCACCTTCAGTTTAAAATTGAAGTTTGTTTATATTGGCAGGTGGTAACTCGGAGCTCTTTGTTCCAGTTATGGCTCCGATAGTCTTCCAGCAGCAGCAAATGTTACACAGTCCTATAGAGGCAAACTTGAAGTATGAGGTAATAGTGTCTTGCATAGAATGGCAAACTTGACCTTTCACTTAAAATGGAGGTACATTTGCACTGAGTTTAATGTTATGACACGTGAATGGATTACCAGTGATGTATATGTAAATACTGGAATTTGTAACTTAGAACTTAATTTCAGTATCGGCTTTGAAATTTGGTCACTGGATACAACTATATTATCTTTCATGTTGATAGCAGCAATCATCAGATTGCAATCCAGTTTAGTACCTGTGAGGCATGAGATGTCAAAAATACTTGTGGGTTATTGGTAGCCTGTGTCGAGGCATGTGGCACCTCAAAGTTTGTAAGTACAGTAGCATTTTGTTTTCTGCTGTACTTAAAAATTGTTAGCTGTAGCACCCATTCTGACATTTAATTATTTTGAATTTCAAGTTTCTTAAAATAATACTGACATCAGTTTCATGTGTGTTAACACTAATCCATATATTATTGTTAATATGCTATTTTCCTCAGATATTAACTGAAATTGTTTTATTATAATGATAACAACACTTCAGCCTTTGTAGACTTGCAGTATAGGTTACCTGCTGAGAAATATTTACTGGAAGAAATGGTTTCTTTGAATAGGACCGAAAGGAATACCACTGAAAATGCCAAATGTGAATTGGTGAAACCTCTTGTGCTCAATACTAAATTTCATTTGCAAAACACATAAGTTTTCCTATCTTTGTGGTGGAACACAACAAACTCTCATAATTTTGCTAGTTTGTATTCTAGAAAGGGTGCCAGAAATGGAAGAGTATAATTTTTATTAAATCGGGCATTAAATGTAAGTACGTTGGAGTACAGAAAGGGTGCAACTGGCCTTTCCCACTGTAGCCTGATGTGCTCCAACATGCATTTGTACTGATGTGCAGGTGGTTATAACACTAGTATCAAACTGCATGGTACCCACTTACTAATGTGACCTACCCTTGCATGATCTGCTGCAGACAGCAAGATATCCACTACTGCTCTTACTACCTGTCCAACAGTTGTGGAGGATTTTTTACCCTTGGTGCTTGCCATGACATGTTTTGCCCTCTGCCCTTAAAATCTCAATTCTTGTTACATTTTTCATCCATTTTCTATCTCCTGATGGACCTGTATTGATTAAAAAACTAATCAATGCAGAGGTGATTGTAGAACTTTTGTTAGTGGCAGTGTGGAGGGGCTCCACTCTTTAAAAAAATGAAATTACATTGTGGGACATGGAATTATTATTAGAGGCTTTCATGGACATTTTGTTTACTTAAAAAGTCAGTCATTATGCGAGGTATTTAAATGTTAACTTCAAATCTAAAACTGCATCAAAAGATAAATTTCAGTAAGTCTTTAGCAAGTTTCAGTATCTTACTTCACATGCTGGACCCTCCAACTATAAAAAAGTGTTTTGCAGAGAACAGCTATTCAGATGTTAACATCCCAGAATTTGTGTAAAAGATATCCCTTACATTGTTAGTTTCATTGTGGTCACACTCTAGTGTTGTTTTATCAGCATACATTTAGAAGTTTGAAGAACATATTAAATTAATTGCTAGACATGCCTTAAGTGAATATGTTTACTACTAATGTGAGTCAGCTAAGTAGTTGATGCAAGTTTTTATGTTGTTTCTAAAGTGTCTTTAGACAAGGATATTTCTGCTGTTTGTTTCCTGCTCTTCTGTTTCAGATAACTTCTCATATATGCAGCAACTGCTGAAGCAGCCTCTGGCAGTTTATTGAAGTTCCGTGAACAAAGTGTTGTGTGGTCTGTTTGTGTAAAGTGATAAAGAAAAATGTTAAAGTGTAATTGCATATATATTTAATCATTATTTTTGCTAGTGGTAAGATCTATTTTCATGTAAATCAGAACATTGTACAATAGGTAACAACTGAATGAGGCAGTGTAGCTATTAACAGCACTGACCATCATATTCAGGAGGATGGGGTTCGCTCTGTCTGGCCATCCTGATTCGGGTTTTCCATGGTTTTCCTGGATCGCTAAGGCAAATGCCGGGATGGTTCCTTCATCAAGGCCACGGCTGACCACCTGTCCCAACCTTAAAGAGATCCTTTAAACATTGTGTGTATACCCAAATTTTGAATTATTGATGTTTGTTGTATTATGTTGAGATATTCTTGGATGAAATAAAAAAGTTCATACATTTGTATTTGTGGTCACATGTTAAATTACTGAGAAAATTGTACTGTGGTTCTGGCACCGAATTTGCATTCAGGTGCATTGGGACCCTTCGCCTGTTTGAACATCCAGATTTACATTTTATGTGAGTACCCTAAATTCCTTTAGGCAAATTCTTTTGTTGGTTCCACTGAATAGGCCATTGCAGATTACCTGCCATTTCCAATCTGAGTTTCTGCTCAGTCTCTGACATGTTAAATATTTATTTATTCATTCTCTTTATAATGCTGCAATGTTTTAAGTGTTACATATCATTGTGGAAAAGTCAGAATAAAATTGATCTCACATGTACATACATTTGTGTTGGTTACCATTTTTTGTTTTAACTTATCTTCCTTCCTTTTGTTCCCTGTACTCTTTAAGTAATTTGTTGAAAACCCATGAGCTCAAAGACGAGCACTTACTACCATTTTAGGATATATTTTATATACAAATATGGTAATCTCTCATGTGGTGTGGTAATGTCTTTGTTGAGGTGATATTACTGTCTCATGAACATAGGTGTCTTACATAGAACATACAGAAATTAAACAGCTGTGCAGTAATCTTGTAAGAATATATTTTAATTTTGGAGCAGGATAGGAAACTTATCTCAAGTGATACATGTATCACATCTCCTACCTTCTCAAGAAATGTCAATTTGTGGCACTACTGTGAGCACAAACACTTGCTGTCTCATACATAGTATGGAAAGCTATGAAGTGAAGTGTAGTAGTGTGTGTGCAACATGTTAATACTTTCTAGGGATTTTAAACTTACTGAAATGCCTTGAGTATTGGCGGTGATCTAAAAATGGAACATAGTTGAGTATCTTCTCCAAGTATACCCCATCACTAATGCTTGGTAGCATCATGATGAAAAAGTGCCAGTGCTGTATCAGGTCAACTTGAATACAAAGAAACTTAAGTAATTTGGTGAGACTTAGCTTTGTGGCATTAGTGAGAGAAAAATGAGTTTCCTCAATTTGTACACATCCATTGCAAATAGGCTTTTTTTCATTTCATTAGTTTTTGGCCATTGACTTTGAAACATTTTATACATAGTTTGGAGCATATCACTTTTATGCAGGAACATTGTCCAGTGTACACTTCAAACATATGTATTGCAATTGAAGCATTTCACAGAGGTATATTTGGCATGAATACAATATGCTTACAATAATCACGTCAGATACTTTGTCAGTGTATTTAAATAAAAGTATAGATTTACTTACATTTGGGCCTATTAACACTTGTGCATACTACATGAACATTTTTGAATAAAATATGCTTTTTTGTTTTCAAAGAGCTCAAGTCAGTTTATTTTCTGTTATGTTAAGCAACACTGAAAAACTCTGTTAGGTGCACTCATTGCTATGTTGAGGTTGTTATATGCAAGACTTAGCCCTTCATTTTGAGTGCTAATCTTGTCTTGTTCATGAATTAGTCTTACCTATTCAGACAGTTAACTGTCATGATATTAAACTGCAAAAAGATCAAAGCAAGCAGCTGGCATTGACAGATGAAGTGTTTCGAAAGGATTCGTGTTATTGCCTCGTGTGAGACAGAAAAAAAAAGCAAAACGTGGAATCCACAGGTAAAGCATTCCCCAGGAAAGGAAATTTTGTATTTCCTGTAGATCAATATTTTAACAGGGTCTGGTAGAGTAACTTAAGTAAAAAGTATTATTTCAGTTTTGACAGCACTTTACTGCAACAGTCAAGATCAGATTTCTGAAAAATTACTGCAAATTTGTTTTACCTACGCAATACCATTAATTCATACTCTCACAATCTGGATATCCAAAGAAGAATTGTATAAAAGAGTGAAAATGTATTGTAATGACATCTGATACATTAAGCCTTATGAGATGTTAATCATTCAGAACTGGAATTCTGTATACAATAATGCCAAACATGAGAGATACACAACAAACTGAAGGCTTGGGCATACGCATTAGTCATTCTCCCACCACAAAATCAAAACCCTCACTGTAGATTAGATTAACCTGTTTTTGTCCCAGGGACACAAAAATGAGATGATTCTCATGGATGTGCAACATGTCAAAGTATAACATAAAGCATTTGAGTATAATACTTACCACCATCATCATCTGTCACAAGATTGTCAAAATATTGCAGTAAACTGGAGTTGCTAATATGTACAGTATTAATACACTGCCAGAACAAAACATAGTTATGCACATTTAATAAATTTATCACACACACACACACAATACCTGATCTTGACTGTTGTGACCAAGTGCTGTCAAAACTGAAATATGCTGGTAACAGAATTTTTACTTAAGCTGGTCTAACAGTCCCTGTTAAGATATTCATCTATAGAGTAGGAGTTGCCTATCAAAAAGTCTTTCAAACTCTCAGTAAACCGTGCTTTATCTGAAACCAAGTTTTTAATGGTTGCTGGCAGTTTATTGAAAATGTGTGTTCTTGAATATTGAACCCCTTTCTGGTCCAAGGTAAGTGATTTTAGATCTTTATGTAGATAGCTGTTCTTATTCCTAGTATTGATACTATGTATTGTGCTATTGGTTGGAAATACTTGCAACAAATTTTATTAAAGAATAAATATACTATAAAGCAGTGGTTAGAATATGAAGTTCCTTGAACAGAACATGGTGTTCTTTTATTTATACCACAAACGATTTTTATTAGGCCTACACGCTTTTACATGCTAAAAACTTTTGCTCCGTTGATGAGTTGCCCCAGAATATGATCCCTTATGACATAACAGAATAAAAGTATGTTAACTTTTTTACATTTGTGTCTCCTACATCTGACACCATTCTAACTGCAAATACAGATTTGTTTAGGAGCTTTAGCAATTCTGTGGTAAGCCCGTCCCAACTGAATTTATTATCGAGTTATAATCCCAGAAATTTAACACTGTAAATCTTTACGATCTGCATGTCTTTATATGTTATGGGATTACAGAACCTTACGTCACAGGTCAAAGCAGACGGGTGGAATCGGACGCTTCCATTCATCCTATGTTATACACATGCTGCAGCTGGAGAAATCGAGCAGTTTTCCAACTGGCGTACTCACACTTTCAACCATATGACTATCTTTTAGAGGAGTAAACGAATCTTTCACATTACGTATATTTTTGTGTTGTATTACAAGGCAGTACACTTTATTCTATTAAGTAAACAACACAAGAAATTAAGCTCCGAATTTAACCTAAAGTATTCAGTTTACATATTTCTTCAAACTTAAAAACGCACGTTGTTAACATTTTACTTAAACAGTGCTGTGGCGAAGTTCCGCGTACTTTCTGTTGCAGCTGCGAGGATAATATTTCTTATAGCGGCCGATAACCTACATACATTTAATATGAAACACTAATAATCGTTCTAACATCAACTAAAATGTACCCGGAGTTAATAAGCTGAGGTTATGACACGATTCATACGACATTCCTGCTATTTCACACTACTCGCAGTTATACTGATAACTAAACTGATGGATTCCAACTATGTCGTTACTCGTTATTTAACTGTCGGAGTTATCGGTATTCGCTAGCGAAAAATAACTTGGCAGTTATTAATAACCGTTAACGATAACGGTTATCAAAGAATAACTGGAACTGTGATAACGGTTACTCCAGAATAACCGTTTGGCCCACCTCTAAAATGCGACAGACGCCTGAAGCGGCAGGGCTGTGGCACGCAGTCAGTGCTGCCAACGGCTGCGAGGCCGGCAGGTACCAACTGCAGCCTGCTACGGGGGCCTCACAGGGGGCAGCGCTTCCAGGACCCCGCGCAGAACATGCGAATGTAATACGAAGGCTGTCGCCCTAATTTTGTTACTGCAGATAAATTGAAAAAAGAAAAAAGTAACATGTTTGTGAAAGTACTTTTAACGTAATGTAATCCAATTTTACGCACACTGTGAAACGACTGTGGCCACTGGAGTAGGCTACCTCGCAGAAAATTATTCCCGCACCGGAGTCAAGGGAACCAGGGTTTTTGTGATACCGACGCGCTACACTACTGTTTATTGTCAACACATGGCTGTTGCCCAGGCCTAAATTCGGCTCATTGCTTCTCATCCCCTGTCCGCGCCCATTCTACTCACTGTTGTGTCTAACAATCAAGCGTCACAGACAGTACGTTAGCGTCAGGTTCTAAAAAGCATTACACTCATCATCAGGTACCTAGTTCAACGTAATTTGGCCTTAAAGGGAAGCAGCGAGAAGCCCTATCAAGAAAATAATGGTAGTTTTCATGGTTTGATCGAATTGACAGCAGAATTTGACCCCGTTTTGCATGGACATTATAGGTGGTAAAGGCCCAAGAAAATCATGACCATTTTCTTGGAAAAAACATTCAAAATGAACTCATAAATTTGCTTGCCAACAAAGTAAAAAACAGCATTTTTACTTCTGTAAAAGAAAGTAATTATTTTTCTGACATGCTTGATTGTACTCCTGATACATGCCACAATGAACAAATGACATTGATTGTTAGGTCTGTAAGTTTATCAGAAGACGCAGCGACTGTAGAAGAACACTTCCTCGACTTCCTGAACGTCACTTCAACAACAGGAGAAAGTTTGACTGAAACCGTTTTGTCGAAATTAGATGAACTAGGGCTCGATATTCATGATTGCAGAGGTCAAAGTTATCGAATATGAAAGGTGATCGAACTGGTGTTCAAGCCAGAATATTAAGGTGCAAACCAAGAGCATTCTATAGGCCATGTGCCAGCCACAGTCTTAATCTTGTGTTATCAGATGCGGCGGAATCTACTGCAAAGGCAGCCACATTTTCTGGTGTAATTTAAAGAATATACGTTATTTTCAGTGCATCCACTCAGAGATGGGAAATCTTACTGCGCGGGGCAACAACTTTAACAGTGAAGAATCTTTCAGATAGTCGATGTCGAAGTATGGTGTAGAGTGTCAAAGCTGTTAAAGTGCCAGACGAGAGAAGTCAGAGGCGCCCTTCTTGAGGTCAGCAACAGCGCTGTTGAATCGAAAACAAAGAGCGGAGCTCACTCGCTTGCTGTGGACGATTTGAAAAGCTTCGAGTTTATTGTAGGCGTTGTCGTATAGTACGGCCTTCTCTTTGCCATTAGCGCAGCAATTAAGGCAGTTCAAGCAGCAAACGTTGACGTGAAAGTGGTAACTAAATCCGTTGAAAGTCTAGTTACGTTTATTGAGAATTTCTGCGGAGGACGTTTCGTTAATATGCAATTAACAGCGAAAGAGATACGTGAAAGTTCACAGACTTATGCAAAATTTGGAGAAAGGAGATCTGCCGAGAAGGCGAAGCAATTTGGTTATGGTGAGGACATGGTTTGCATAGCTCAACCTTCAGAGGAGAAATATACAATCGATTTTCTCTAGTCTGTCGTTGAGACAGTGTTAAAAATTTTGAAAGAAAGGTTTGGCCAACTGGCTAAAAATGGTTCAAATGGCTCTGAGTACTATAGGACTCAACTGCTGAGGTCATAAGTCCCCTAGAACTTAGAACTACTTAAACCTAACTAACCTAAGGACAACACATACATCCATGCCCGAGGCAGGATTTGAACCTCCGACCGTAGCGGTCGCGCGGTTCCAGACTGTAGCGCCAGAACCGCTCGGCCACCAGCGGCCGGCCAACTGGCTAAGTATTCCGAAATATTCGGCTTTTTTTTCCTCCAGACAGTTTAAAAATGCGTACAGGACGAAGAACTGAAAATGCTATCTAAAAACCTTGGGAAAAAGCTAAGTTTAAACACAAGTTGTGAATGTCCGAAAGACATTCTTGCACCATATTTCTTGTCAGACATTAATGTGCTCAGACAAACGGTGCCTGGTGACGTGGAAGCTCCTACGTTAATACTGAAGTACTCTAGTGACGCTGCATACCCGTTTCCCAGCATTTACATCGGCCACAGAATTTTGCAGGCGTGCCAGTAACTGTCGCCGTAGTTCCACAATTAAGTTCTGAACATATTATGCATGAACGTGCTCTTCAAAAAGCGTGGAAAAAAGTTCTGTGTAAAGTGTGAATACCATTAATGTTTATAACCTACAACTCATTTAATATCTTGTAAACACAGAGCACAGTGGAGTGATGAAATCATTGAAGCGTATATCTCAAACAAAATTTGTGAAACTTATCTGATCCTGTAGTAACAGTTCAGATGGTTCAAATGGCTGTGAGCACCATGGGACTTAACATCTGAGGTTAGAACTACTTAAACCTAACTAACCTAACTGTTGTGTTGGCAGAAGAGCCAGCACCGTGTTACTAGACGAGGCCGAAATGCACGCGTTTTAGCTCACGCAGGCTGGCGTGAGGAGGGAAAGACTATACTGACGTGAGGTCTGGAACATGACAAGGAATGAGAATTCAGAAAGTGGGCGAAATTAGTTTGATACTTAATTTTAACCCGTTAATGATGAACGTCGCTCTTGACGGTACATGATTCACAATATTATCTGTTCTTATAGTAACTCAATATGGCGCCTTGCTAGGACGTAGCAAATGACGTAGCTGAAGGCTATGCTAAACTGTCGTCTGTGCGAATGAGAACGTATGTAGACGGTGAACCATCGCTAGCAAAGTCGGTTGTACAACTGGGGCGAGTGCTAGGGAGTCTCTCTAGACCGGCCGTGTGGCGGCGATCGGTCTGCAATCACTGACAGTGGCGACACGCGGGTGCGACGTATACTAACGGACCGCAGCCGATTTTAAGGCTATCACCTAGCAAGTGTAGTGTCTGCCGGTGACACCACACTAAGGACATCACACACATCCATTCCCGAGGCAGGATTCGAACCTGCGACCGTACCGGTCGGCGCAGTAACCGTTTGGTGATGCATTGGTACTACGTTAATGACGGAAGTTAGAATTCTTTTGAACGTCACGGAGGTTTGTGACCTGTGTTGGAGGAGGGGCTGAGAGGTAGGGGGGGAGGGTGTGGGAGAGCCCCTCGCACAACTTGGGCACACGTCCCCACGCCGGCTGAGCCCTTCTCACCCACTGCTGGCTCTGGAATTTTCTGTAAGCAGGCTTTCACGCAAACACTACTTTGTCTATTCGCATTACCCTTCTCTGTACACGTTCAATATTCCCTGTTATTTCTTTTTATAATGGGTCCCACGCACCCGAGCGATAGTCTAGGATGGACCACACGAGTGTTCCGTAAGCTGTCTCCCTTGTAGACTCACCGCATTCATCCAGTGTCTCGTCCACTCTGCCATCTAGTTTACCTACAACTGAGACTATGTGATACCTCCATTTTTTATCACCTCAGTGTGCCACACCCATGTCTTTGTATTGGTTGACTGATTCCAAAAGTGACTCACTAATATTACAACAACCACAGAATACACGTTTCTGCGAGTTTTTAAGTGCACAATTTTGTACGTAATTTCTCTGCCAAACAGACTGAAGTGGATGGCAGGGTGTTCGTCTAGCCACCATCACAAGATTTTACATTTCTTCCCGCTTACAGCAATTTCTCAAAGCCTCCTTTACTTTGAAATCATGTGAAAATATGAATAAATATTTGTACAGCTTCTTTCAGACACTCCTTCGTTATCTATAATGTATCATCTCCACAAACTGTAACCTTACTGTTAACATTGCCTCCAAGGTCAGTAGCATACGACGTGGACAGCAGTGCATGCAACACACATCCCTGAGGCGTGTCTCAAGCTACTCCCACACCTGTTGGTAAGTCTCCTTCCGAGATAACATGCTGCGTCCTCCAGATACCTAGACAGATAGACAGGCAGATGGACAGAGACGGGGAAAGTGGGGGGAGGGAGGGAGAGAGGCAGAGCTGGAGACAGAAGCGCCTCATTTGCGTGCAGGGGGCGGCCCCCGCCTCTCCACAATGAGGTTCAAATGGCTCTGAGCACTATGGGACTTAACTGCTAAGGTCATCAGTCCCCTAGAACTACTTAAACCTAACTAACCTATGGACGTCACTCACATCCATGCCCGAGGCAGGATTCGAACCTGCGACCGTAGCGGTCACGCGGTTCAAGACTGTAGCGTCTTTAACCGCTTGGCCACCCCGGCCGGCGCGGAATGAGGACTCAGACAGCTGGTTGCCCACTTTTTTGTCAGAGTCTTTTAAACACGAACATATTTGCCTTTATTGTGCTCCAACAGGAGCATTTTTCAGCTGATTATTATGTAGTTCATTTTATAAAGATGAAATTCCAACTAGATGAACTTTGGTGGAGTCATCTGTATTAAGCAACGAATTTTATCATATGTAGACATCAAGAACAACACTCTAGTTATCGAGACTTTAAACGCCTCATCGAACCATAGGAAAATATTCTGTAATTTCTTTCAGATGAACACGCCCATTGTCACGTAAATCTTTATGTAACTACTAACAGAAACCCGGCGTTGCCCAGATATTTATTCATCCCAGTTTTATGTCAGTTTATCCCCTCTTCCCTCATCTCTCTTGTCCACTTAGTCCTGCCTCGTCTCTCTATCCACCTCTTCCTTCCGCCCATCCGTCTCCCTTTCCATCTCCTCCATCTGCCCCCTCTCTCACAACACATCCTCCTCCTCTCCATCCTCCTCTCCTTTTCCATCCATCTTCCCGTCTCTGTCCACCTCCTCTTCCGCTTTTTCTAACAAGACATCAAATTCACAATAACACCCCTTATTACAGTGTTCCATTAGTCATTCACCACCTTCCCCCTTTCTCTGTTTACCTGCTGCTCCCTCTCTCTTTTAATCTGCTTCTCTCACTTCTCTGGATACACCTCCTCCCCCCTCCCCGCCCCCATCACGTTCTCCTCACTCCGTATATCTCCTCCTCCGCCTGTCATGCCATCTCCTCTTTCCCTGTCTATGAAAAAATACGTATATCTGCCAACTTTCATGCTGCCTGACGAAACGATGTTGAATTTATTTAAAGGTAGGCCAACCCTCCGCCATCCAGCATACGTTGGCTTTTATAAATGCCTTCACCACGAAAACATACTTACATGAGCCAACTCCCAAGCTGATCAGTCAAACGGTTTGTAATTACGTTGTAAGGTACCCTCCATCCACCATACACCGTATGAAATTTCACGTAGACGGTGAGGTTCCCCTTGTTTTGAAGATCAAATGTACAAAATTTCATCAAGATCGGAGCAACACTGTGGTTTTTGTTGAAATCCGTAAGTAAAGTACCCTCCACCATGCACTGAACGAAGTTTTATGTAGACAGTGACCTTCCTCTTGGTTTGGGAAATAGGGATTCATTTTTATACGCCCCGCTCGCTCTATGCCGACTTAGTCGCGAAACATAAATAATAGATTCGAACAACAGAAATCATGTAATGAATTCTGTCGTATAAGGGGCAACATAGCTATTAAATAATAGCAACGAGATTACGAGAGCAGTCACTTTTAGTGTTACGTAAAATAACGTCATACGTTGTAAATCATCACGACACAATATGAAGATGATAAGCAATGTGGGACTTCCTTCCGTTTGCGTTTGAAACTCTCGGAGAACTCATGTGTGGTGAGGAGGGTGGGAGGGGAAACCAAGGGGAGCCTCAATTTGTTTTGCCGGCCCGGGCCTCTGACAGGTTTAGTGCGAAACTGCTCCTAGGAAACCCCACGGTAGGAAACCCTACGACACCGCCTGTACGACGCCTGCAGCTCGTGGTGTAGTAGCTGACGTTGCTACGTCTGGATCACGGACCCCCGGGTTCGATTCCAGGTCGGCTTGGTGATTTTCTCTGCCCGGGGACTGGGTGTTTGTGTTCTCCTCATCATTCGTGAAAGTGGATAGACTGGACTGTGTACAGATTGGGAATGTGTACGGGCGCTGATGGCCGTGCAGTTGAGCGCCCCCCAAACCAAACATCATCATCATATCTGTGCGACACGCGGGACGAAGAGTATAAAAACAAAGACAACAAGAGAGAGTCGCGGCGAGCAGTTACTGCAGCAGTTTTGGCAGAAAGGGGGATGGTCTAGATGACAAGCAGAAATCAGATCTTGGCGAGTACTAACAGTAAAATGTTTTTTTAGTATCTATAAACAGTGTACAGATTCACGAATAAAATGCCAACAAGTGAATTGCCACACTAATAAAACTACGTCTTTGTTCGAGGATGTTACCGCAACGATCTTGCAGCGGTACATGTCGAAGCCATGATACAGAAGTAATCAGCAAAACGATCTCTGATACTTTTCCCATTATTATTTCCTTTTGTCTCACGTGCAGGAATACTTTCCATACTGCACGTCAGTGTGT
Source organism: Schistocerca americana (assembly GCF_021461395.2). Lineage (NCBI taxonomy): Eukaryota > Metazoa > Arthropoda > Insecta > Orthoptera > Acrididae > Schistocerca > Schistocerca americana. The sequence goes on from NC_060129.1 coordinate 154,502,410, forward strand.
CACTAAAACCGTAGCCATCATGTTTGTGAATTGCGCAACATGCTTGAATGACAGTATCTGCCACATTCGCATTAACTTCGGTTGGACGACGAAAAATTCTCCATTTATTAACTAGAGTCCCAAATGCACGTCCTACATGACGACGTCACCGTGACATCCTCCAACTGAAGACTTTTTGTTTGTTAGTCAGGTTTTTTGTGGGATATGGTCTCATTAAGTTGTTACTCATTGTGAGAACCTCATAAGCTACCAACACGTCACGTATTTTCGGCCACAACGATCACTGAGAAGTGGTGAAGCAGCTGGCAAATTCAAAGTTTGATTCTAATTTTTTTTAGCTAATGCAATAGCTTTGAATATGTTAGAGTCTCCTTGATAACCAAATGACCCAGCGTTTATGAATCTGATACTATAATTGCTGTCTGATATGGCCGTCAGTACAACAGAAAAGTACTTCTTGTAATTGTAATAATCGCGGCCTGATCTGCACGGTTTAACGATTGTGACGTGTTGTCCGTCTATGGATCCCGTACAGTGAGGGAAGTTTGCTGTCTTCTCATGTTGGTCGCTAATATTCTTCCAGTCTTCTGTGGTGAGTTGTTTCAGGTATTCCTCTTTTAACATCTGCCAAATGATCGTGCATGTGTGCCTAATAATGCCAGCAACTGTAAATCGGCCGAGCAGAAATTTAAAATGTAGAGAACGCTTCGAATTCCCATGCCCTAGGTACCTGTAAAATTTGACTTGATGCATTTAAATGGTTGGCGAAAGCCTGCGGATTTTCTTTTTACTAATTTTTTGCGCTTTGATTTTCGGGAAATCAGTCCCATTTTAAAGTGTGTTTTCTGTGCGCTATTGCCATTTATTTGTGATGATTTACATGTGTGATGTGCTAAGTAATTTGTTGTCTTTACTGTAATGCATGAAAGCCAATGAAATTTTTAATTAATGATCGATCTGAATATAAAGACCAATTAAAAATGGCACTTTTTTTATACGTTACAGTAAGGACAACAGAACAATGGAGCACTTCACACATGCGAAACATCACGAATAACTGGCGTATCACAGAGAAAAAGCAACTGAAAATAAGAACCGTTCCCCGAAACACGTTGTGGACAATATAAATAATAAGAACATTGTGTTTCATGAAAGGGCGTAAGGGAGAATTACACATTATTGACGTTGGATGTACAACTCCACTGGTTGAGCTGTAGTAGCTCGTTCAGTTAACATACGAGGTGTACAACCTAGCTTCCGCCGTTTGCCGATAGGTGGCGGGCGACAACGGTAAGTAGCGGTCGAAAGAAACAGATCGCAGACGACAGGCAGTTAGCTCTGTCGACATAACCTCATTCAAACATTGGTCGATTTGTGTCTGCATCATAAAGTTGTTCTTGATTGAAAATGTCAGTTTACGAGCCTAATCCTCGTCATTTGTGGGAGATGTTACTGTTTGTTCCAATATGAAGGAAACAGCGGCTGAGTCTCATCTAATGCTCTCAAGTACGTACGGTAAGGACGCTATTAGAGAAAGAACGGGTCGCGAGTGGTTTCAACGCCTCAAGAACGGTGATTTTTAACGTCGTAGACCGGCCTAGTGGTGGAAGAGAGAATGTTTTCGAAGATGCAGAATTGGAGGCGTTGCTGAGTGAAGACTCGCATCAGACTGAAGAAGAACTGGCACGATTAGTGGGAGTGACACAGCAAGCCGTTTCAAGCGTCTCATGGTTATGGGCACGATTCAGAAAGAAGGAACTTGAGTCCCGTATGAGCTGAAACCGAGAGACGTTGAAAGGCGTTTGTGTGTTGGTGAACAGTTGCGTCAGAGGCAAAAACGGAAGGGATTTCTGCATCGCATTGTGACCGGGGACGAAAAATGAGTTCATTACGTTAACCCTAAACGCAAACAATCATGGGCATATCCCGGCCATGCTTCCACGACGACGGCCAAACCGAATATTCACGGCTCCAAGATCATGCCCTGCATTTGGTGGCACCAGCTCGGCGTCGTGTACTGTGAGGTTTTAAAACCAAGTGAAACAATGACAGGTGCTCGATATCGAACGCAATCAATGTGTTTGAGCAGAGCATTAAAAGACAAACGGCCGGAATACAGCGAGAGGCGCGATAAGGTGATTTTGCAGCAGGACAACGCTCGACCCCACGTTGCAAAAGAAGTGAAAACGTACTTGGAAACGTTAAAATGGGAAGTCCTACCCCAGCCGCCGTGTTCTCCAGACATTGCTCCCTCTGACTATCACCTGTTTAGATCAATGGCCCATGGCCTGGCTGAGCAACACTTCCGGTCTCATGAAGAGGCCACAAATTGGATCGGTTCGTGGATCGCTTCAAAAGATGAAATATTTTCTCGACGCAGGATTCGTACACTGCCGCAAAGTGGGAGAAAGTAGTGGCCAGCGATGGAAAAAAGTTTGAATGATAGATGTGTAACCAATTTGTTTCATGAAAGCTTCAAACGTTGGGTAAAAAACGGCGGAAGCCAAGTAGTACACCTTTTAATATTCGTTAAATTGTATAAAAAACGTTATTTTTTCACAGCTTGTGGGAATAAGAACACCATTGCAGGTGATCTGATTACAGTGATAACTCAGTTTCCATCTGGAGGAAGTACGCTCGTAAGGCGGCCGCTCAGACTGTCTCCCAAATCCTTTATACGTATAAGGAACAGCAAATGGCCTATAACACTACCTTGGGGAACGCCAGAAATCACTTCTGATTTACTCAATGACTTTCCGTCAATTACTACGAACTGTGACCTCTCTGACAGGAAATCACGAATCCAGTCACATTACTAAGACGATATTCCATAAGCACGCAGTGTCAAAAGCCTTCTGGAAATCCAGAAATACGATATCAATTTGAAATCCCTTGTCAATAGCACTCAGCACTTCATGCGAGTAAAGAGCTAGTTGTGTTTTAATATTACTAAGAACTGCAAATAAAATGTGTCAAAAAAAGGGAAAATCCAGGAATGACAAGTTCGAAACACTAGACAGCTGTATCATTCAGTTTTCGACCCCAATATGGATGCGTTGGAACCTGTGGCATGGGGAATGGTGGAGGGAGGGGCGGGAGGGGGGAGGGAGATTAGCACCCACCAAGGGCGCTCGTAGAGAGGGGGCTCAAAAGCTGACCGCCAAACATTAATACAAACAAGACTGTTTCACCTTGCAGTACTACACCCATGCGCAATCTTCCTGAACTGGGGAACAGTTAATAATTAAATATTAATGAAATGCAGTTGCAAATTGCGAATGCGATTGTACAATTACAGTCTTCTTCGTCTGCTTCGTTGCATCCACATTCGTCTCGTCCTGCAGCGTCACTTTCGTCGTCACAAAAGAGTCAGTCGAGAATCTACTCGTACGGCAATTTTTTCACAGCCATTTGCAGCAAAACTGTTTGATAAAATAAAGAAAAGCTCTATTATTCACCCCTTGGACTTGTGTAGTTTATAATTATTAAAAGTTCCTCATCTTTCCACTTTGCACTTTTCTTCCTTGCGTCCATATGTTTTTAAATTTCAAATTCATTCCTATTGAGTTCTTGGGTATGAAGTTATGTGCTCTGATTTTCTTCTTGTATATTGCACAAGTACTTGTCAGTAGGTCAATACCGATTTCCTGTAAAATCACTTCGGGTGTCTACCAGGCAACGTATTTTAGACAGTCGGATTCTATTGACGATGTGGAGGATTTTCTTGATCAGGCGAGAGTCGTCCACTCTTGCTATATGACCGTAGAATTCCATGCGCCTTTTCCGTGCAAGTGAGGTGAACCACTCCGTCAGCGAATATAGTTCTTCGGAGCGTTTGCGCTCCCAGATATCATTTGAATTTTTGTCTAAATATTTTCTGTTTTGCCGTTTTATTTTCTCCGTGTCTTTGACATCGGTAGGCGTCTCCGTCGCGTGGAGCTCTTCTGTGAGGCGACTGTGTAAATGCGACCTCCCACTCCTTTTTCCGCCATGATGAATCTCGAGCTGTGACGTCACCTGGCAGCTACTGCAGTTTGTTTACAACGGTGTCTCTCAGTGTTTCTATCGAAGGCGTGCATGCGAGTTCGTGTTACACGTTAGTTTGTGTGTAATTCTTGTCCTGCCGAGTGTTCAGTTGGAAAGGAATTGTTCCGTGAGTCTTGTAGCTTCGTTCTTGGAATTATGTCTACAAATACGTCGTATTGTGCAATTGCTGAATGTAGTAATAGTGGACGTAAGACTGAAGGCGTAATTTATCATCGTTTCCCAAAAAATGTTGAACTACAGCGTAAGTGGATTGCTCGTTGTAAACGAGAGGACAAAATTAATGTTAATAGTGCAAGAGTTTGTTCTGAACATTTTTGTGAAAGCGATTACAAACGAGACTTGCAGAATGAATTGTTAGGTCTACCTACACGGAAACTGCTACAGGATAATGCTGTTCCGTCTCTAAAAATACCAAACTGGCACGGAAATGTATTCGAAGTTCCAGGTCCCAGCACCGCGAATGTTACCGGTAGTGTTCTAACAGAGAGAGAACGTCGCTGTGACACTAGAACAGTAAAAAAAAGAGCTCTCTCAACGTTGAAAACTTTATCTCCCAAGAAAAGTAAGCTGGACAAATCCAGCAACACAGACGTTTTTACTGATCCGCTAATTTCATTTAAAGACCAGGAAATTCAAGCACTGAAGAAAGAATTGGTTAGTTTGAAGATTAAAAATGTTCGACTGGAACAAAGAATTAAGTCCATGAAAGAAGTTATAAAGCAAGCTACATCTGTAAAACCTAATGTGTCTCACACTAAGAAGCACAAATGTGTATGCTCGGATGTGAGAAGTACACTTTCTCAGTGTTTCACACCAGGACAAATTCGTTGTCTGTTAAAGAAGAGGAAGCAAGTAAAGTGGTGCTCAGAGGATATTGCAAATGCTCTCACATTGAGAGCTTTGTCTCCTAAAGCATATGCCTACCTGAGGAGGAAGAATTATCCTTTTCCCTGCAGGTCAACACTCCAGATATGGACGAAACAGTTCAAGTGCCGACCAGGTATTTTGAAACCAGTTTTGGAGTTAATTAAAAGTAGGTCAGAAATGTTCACATCATTAGAGGCGATTGGTGTCCTAAGCTTCGACGAGATGAGCATTGACGGTCGTGTGACTTATGATTCGTCCGACGATGTAGTACTCGGACCACACAACAATGTCCAAGTTGTCATGGTTCGCAGCTTGTTTTCAAAATGGAAGCAGCCAGTGTATTATGACTTTGATGTTGCAATGTCTAGCGATTTGTTGCAGAATGTCATAAAAGAAGTTGAAACAGCAGGAATCCGTATTGTAGCTGTTACGTGTGACATGGGACCAAAAAATATGAATGTGTGGAAGCAACTTGGTGTGTCTACATCCAAGACATTCTTTTCAAACCCTGTTGATCACAGCAGAAAAGTTTGGGTTATTTTTGATGTTCCACATTTGCTTAAGTTATTAAGAAATCATTTTCTTGATGACGGAATCACTTTGCCTGATGGTACTGTGATTACAAAAATGGTTATAGAAGATCTTCTTCGACAACAGAAAGGCGACCTTTCGATCAATCACCACATATCGGAGGTTCATCTCAACGTTAGTGGACGTGATCGTCAGAATGTCCGAAGGGCTGCACAGATATTTTCACGTCGCACTGCCCAAGCTGTGAGATACGTTCTGCAGAAAAATCGCGAAGGAAGCTTCATTGAGCTCGTGAACGATGTTTTCGATGTGCTGAATTCGAGATACCCTCAAGATGAGAAAGCTCCCCTTAGAAGTGGTTACGGGTTTCATATCAGAAGTCAGGAAAACACTCTAAAAAGATTTCTTGAAATGTGCTCTAGTATGCGAGTAGGAAAAAGAAACAGTCTTCTCCCATTTCAGAAGGGATTCATTGTATCAATAAATTCACTTTTTGGATTGTACAATGATATGAAAAATTCCGGAGCTACTTATATATTGACAGCCAGACTTAATCAAGATTGTCTGGAAAATTTCTTTTCCAGAATCCGTGGCCTTGGTGTCTTCTACAACAACCCCACTCCTTTTGAGGTGAAAAACAGAATTCGTTTATTGATACTGACTGGAAGTGCAAGTGAAATACCTTTGTCTTCAGGTGCTTCGACTTCAGAGGACAGAAATGAGAATTCTGTTTCTGAAAACTACCCGACACCAGCTGATGAAACTGAGGGAGATTTTGCACGTTTTCTCTCGAGTGAATTATGTATAAGAGTAACTGATAAATCATTTGACGTCGCTACAGATGACGAAAACTTGCTCTTACATTTCGAGCTCAGTGATTCAGTGTGTACCAGTGAAGACGTGAATGAGGATGCTCTAAAATATCTAGCAGGATATATAGCATTCAAGTGCAAAAACGTTGACAGTTCTTTGGGAAATACAGCAGGGCAGTGTGTTGTTGATACAGAACTAAGTCTGAAGGAAGACTGGATTACCATTATTTCAAAAGGGGGCCTCATTTCTCCCTCTACTGACTGGTTTGCTAAAATACGTGAGTTAGAAATTATATTTGCTGCTTTTCATGGATCAAATATTTCTCATTGTAATAGAGTGATGGCAACCTTAGCAGGTCATATAAGTGCGAAATTTCCCGAACTTAATAGCAAAATAGTTGAGTTATATGTCAGAACAAGAACTTTTATACGGATTAGACATTTAAACAAAAGAGCCAAAATTGATGCAATGAAACGGAATTCGGCAAGGAAGAATCGGCTCTGGTCAGCGTCGCCTTCAGCATCTTCGACGTAGCTTCTGCATCAGCTTTGTAAGGTAAGTTCGACGATTACTATCTTTTTATTTACAAAAACATGTGTAAAATCGGCAGTACCCAACTGTAAAACATTTACCATAGTCAGATGCCTAAAACACGAGCATGAATGCGGATGCGAACATCGGCCACTAGTTTTGCGTGGCGATATATCATCATTGCTACTAATATTTAACGCGTTTCTTTCGGAAACCTTGTATATAATATTAACATGAAGTGTGTTCAACCCTGTGAGCGCGAAACTTCACGTTATATGAGAAGAGAAGAGACGTGAAAACAGTTATTTTGCAATCACTCATATTCTACAAACGGAGACTGCTGCCGTCTGGCTGCCAGGTGACGTAACAAGTCGCTGACCAATGACAGCGCACTAAGCCAATCTGGCATACCTTTTTTATTCTATGTTCCTTGCTGTAGAGTTTAGTAGTTCATTGTCATGCGGTTGTACGGTATTCTATTGCGTTTTCTGTGTAATATGTAAGTGATTTGATGGTGGAGACAGGAAATCACGGAAAGACGCATATTGAGTGTGGTACTAAGTCAATACTTAATTATCATTACAGCTAACTGCCTCGAATGAAGTAGTTTGCCAATGCCTTGTAACGATGCTATAGTAACTGTTCGTACAGTTATTACAACGGTTTAATTTCATTTATTGGGCACATTTGAACGATAAGTTTGTTCCACATTTAATTCTTGTATCATCTTTGGCGCCTCTGGTTATGGTTTGAGATAGCCTTAGAATTTCGTAAGCGATTATTTCAGGTTATGTGTATCAGAACCAAACACTTGTTATTTTCAGTGAGCTTGTGTTTCCGCATAGCGAGCAGGAGGTGACTAGTGCTTAGACAAACATATTAGTGCACATTACGTACGTGTTCTGTTCGGCAATTATGAAAAATACCAGATCGACGTGTGGGTATGTAATATGCTTGCAGTTTTCTTTCTGTCCGATGAAATTGCTAAATGTTTCCCGTGATTTAGCTAAAGAACCACCAGAAATTTTGATGTGTTGTCTGTAATTACCGGCAAAGTGTCTATATGTGGTGGTTGGAGAAAGTGCAGGTCAATGTGAAATACTCGGTGATTGACGAATAAAGGCCCTCACGAAGTTCACACGTCCGCTGCATTCATATTGTTATATTTACTTGTGCATGCGAAGTTCGGTAACAATATTTGTGAAGGAAGGAATAGGGACAGTAAGAGTTCACTGTAATCTGATCTGTAGTTCGCCCGGGTTGTAGCGCAAACAGTTGTACTGACGATACATCAGATTCGTTAGCACACGTTAATGCAGAGTATCAGGGATTGGTTATGTTGGTATGAAAGAGAATGCTGTACAGGGAATTCATTGTGTTGCGTTTTCCATGGGTTATCAATGTGCCTATGTGCTCCATAGTTTAGTAAATAGTGTTAACTGCTGTTTGTAGTAATGTGCACGTTTGTCTATGGAAGGATATGGGAAATGTAATTGACTCTGTAAGGCCTAATGGGTATGTGTAATTGCCATCGACAAAAGCATCACAAAACCACAGAACATTGTCATGGGTACGCTTATGAGAAAGTAATTTCACTAAGTCTTGTTAGAGGAATGTAATCGGTGTTAAATCTTGACAGTCAAGAATCACTTATTTTTCCATGCAACGTGCAGGCAGCAGTGTGTGTTTTTTAGTGACTGGGTAAAGATTGCAGCATTGCTCTATATTGAGTTGATAACGTTGAATATAGATGACTGTATAAGGAAACAGTTGTTAAAAATACATACTAAACTGACTGAAAAAAAGAAAGTTCTGTCTGTATGGGTGGATTTTCATGTTCTGCTTTTCTGAATACCATGAACAAATATGGGTTTATAGATTGATTGAAAGTGCAGCCAGTATGATTGAGAAATAATTCTTTTCTGTCCTTGCATACGTTGCTAAGAACATAATTATAAACCTCTTACATTATTCTATATATTAAGGAATTTGCATGATACATTGACAGGCTTAGATTTACCTCGAGACACATTTTAATCTTTTATTCTTCATATGTAAAATTGTCTACAGTATATAGATTTGTCTGGTAAATTCACTTTATCTTAGTTGCTTCACATGAGACTTTGAAATTTACGTGGAAAAAGCAAGATAGGTCAGCTACCATATTCAGAATGGGATTGTATACCACAAGCAAATGCTACCAAGTAACAGCAGTAACTGTAAGTCATTTTTTTCCATTGTGTGTGGTTTTTGTTTTCTGTCAAATTGAGTTATGTTTTCCATTAATGACAGTGAGGCTTCAGAGTCTTTATAACTAGCAAGTTGTAAATCGGTTCTTTTTATCAGGTTCTTTGTTCCTCAGCCAGTTTTAAATTTTTAATATGCATTGACTCGTTTGCTGCAGCCAGAAAATGCTGCCTGTGCACTGTTGAATAGTAACAATTTAAACAATATCACTTTTGCTTTCTTGTTTTTCAGTGGATTAGGAGAGCACTCATGGACTCCAAGGGAACTAGTTGGCTGAAAAAAGGGAAGAATGAAGTATATGCTGAACCAGGCTCCTTGGTAAATAGCTTCTTGTATTTTTTACCATTGTTTCATTAATTTCTCTGTGCAATGTGGTGTGTAAACAAGTAGATTACCTTCCCTGTTGTTTGTCAGATGAAATATTTGGTACTGGCTGTTGGTTTTGATTCTTGACCAAATGAAGTTGTGACTCTTGGCTGTGCAACATATTTGCAATGGATTGGTATCTTGTAGTATATAATGCTGCTATCCAATATTTAATTTGTTTTAAAATTTCTGTAGCTTATTGTTAGTGTGATGTTGGCATGCCAGTAGTTAATGATTACAGGTTTGTTGTCTGCTAGGAACTTGTCACATGTTCTTGAACTATTGTGGTGTTTGCAATCACTTGTTACAAATTAATTTTCTACTTTGAGATTTAGTTTGGTGTGTTGTTAATGTCTAGATTTGTTCCTTTCTTAGAAAGTGGTATCATTAATGGATATGATAAAGTAATATATGAGTAGGACTTTACTTGCTAGAGTGCAGGTGATTCAGCTGCTACTGTAGATCAGTTGTACGGCTTGCTGGATGAATTGATCAGATGCTCTATTTGTAGTCAGTTTTTAGGTTGACCATAGTTGCTTTCACAGACAAGAGGGATATATATATATAATGTGGATTTATTGCAGACAATATTTGGCAGTCTATTTGTCATGGTGCCTGATGGAGAAATCTAAACTCATGACCTACAATATTGTTTTCCTGGTGTATTATTTTTGCTATTGCTCATCTAATTGGTTTTATGCACTCAATGTTCTTGTTAGCAATATTACTGTTCTTGATCAGTTTTTGATTTGGGGGTAGGTATTTAGAATCTATTAAATATAGGGAAGTGGTAGGTGACAAATAGCTGTTGTTGAAATCCTTTGAGGAGCTTAAATACTATTAAATGAATGAGCAGTTGGTAGTGTAATTTACAACCCTAAAAAGGAAATGGTGGTAATGCTGATACTAAGAGTAAAGGAGTGGGAAATACAGAAGCGTCCGATCCCGCCCGTCTGCTTTGACCCATTACGTCACAAATATGGCGGAAACAAAAACAAACACACACACTTTCCACAAGAAGCCTAATGACACTAACGGGACAAGCGCGGGAAATGGGGTGTTTTGGGTGGGGGCAAACTAAATATAAACAAATTTAGACGCCTTGCGTAGCTACAACGTGTAAGTGAAGACAGCCATGCATGAATACCCACCCACCTCCCCAGGGGTCGTAATCCCTGCAACCCATAGAAGATAAAGATGCTTCAGTAGCTGATTAGTGTTTTTTGTCTTTTTTTAAAAAAATCTCATGAAATAGAACGAACAGATCAGAAAGATAAATATAATAAAGTAAAACAGAAATTGGAGGAAACAGATAATTAAAATAAGTATTAAGTGTTTTTAAATTTAAAAAAAATCTCAAGAGATAGAACGAACAGATCAGAAAAATAAATAAAATAAAACGGAACTGGAAACAGCCACACTTAAACCAAACTCCGCACTGTCATGACGTCGCACACAACACCCTTACGTCACGGGTCAAAGCCGACGCGTGGGATCGGACGCTTCTGTCGACCCAAGGAGTGTTACAGTTTTAACTATGGAATGTTTGCAATGCTCTTTAACCAGTAGATTTTCACATTACCACTCTAAATATTTGGTAACTCATAAATTACTTAAATGTTAGTATAATCACAGAATTAAACTGTGTGGGCTCAAATATGACACTTCTGTAACACACAACATATGCCTACGGATTTGGTGCTCTTAAAATAAGTAATTATAGCAGAATGTCACTGTCAGCTTCTGGCAAATTTAAACATGCTAAAGCTACTGTTAGAGCTCACTTCTTGATTCAGTATTTCTGAGAACAGCAGGATTTGAAGTTGCCAGTGTGTGGCCATCAACATTCTACGGATAATTCTCTCCTCATTGAACTTGTTTTGAAAATATATTGTTCATTTCTTTCTTCATCAAAGTGCTGTAGTTAATTTGTGTTTTTGTAGCTAGATCAAAACACTTGTGACCCTGTAAAGATGTCTTTGCTCTGAATCATTCATCTTGAAAGTTTATCTAGCAGCAGTGAAAACACAAATGTATACCCATGCTAGACAATGTCACGTTATGAAAGTAGCCTTTACAGGTTTTTGTTAGTGTCAACTGCCAAAGTCTGGGTCAAGTAGGACCTTCCTCCCCCCCCCCTCCCAAAGGAAGAAAACCTTTGTACTTTCAATGTCTCACTTACCTTTCTTTCTATGGTGTGTGTAGTGTCTTGCTCATATTCAGGATGTTAATTCTTCTAGTGGTACTGTAGGTCTAGCATTGATCTCAAAATGTAAGCAGTTGGTAAAGGTAGGTCATCGTAGATTTAGCACACATGCCTTTGGTGTTCGTCGTCTTATCACTTCTTTTTGGAACAACTACAGAAGTGACGACTACAATGTACTTTCATATCATGTGTTACATCTATATTGTAAATGTATCTGTTTTCCCATTAGCTCAAAGCTGTGTGATTGAGCAGTTGCTGTTCCAGCTTTTCATGTGAGGTTGTATCTGAACTGGTCCAACGGTGAAAAGCAAAACTCAGTTGCCGACAACTCAGGTGCCTCAGTTACATTTTCCAAAGAATAGAGAAAGTAAAATCAAACACAGAAAATGTCAGGATAGAATAATGGTATACAAAGGGTACATTTGTACTCAACACATTGAGGAGGCCTTTGGTTGCAGGTAGGTAGAATCAATTGACCGCTAAATATTTAAGCTTTTGGACAAAGTCATTCATATGAAGTACAGAACACTAGAGCATGAATACATCTAATGCAAGCAGAAATCTGTTGGCGTGACTGGTGGCATAAAGAGGTGCTGTGGGGTGGGAAGTGAGGGATAGCAGGGTAGGGGTGGAGGTGATGCTGTGCTGCCTGTGGGATTGGTCAAGGACATAGGGTGACAGAATAGGGCTTCCAGGTGCAGTGAGGGCAGGCTGTATGGGGGGTGGGGGGAGTTGTGGGGTAGGTGTATGCACTGCTCAGTGCTAGAATGAGAGCAGGGTAGGGAATAGGTGGGGCGGAGCATACAGACTAGTGAACATTGAAGGTATGGGGGGTTATGGGGATGAGTGATATGTTGTAGGAAGAGTTTCCATTTTGCACAATTTAGAAAGTGCTATCACCCTCTATGATCACATCCCCCAACACACATGACTTTGTCACTGAACAGTACCTTCCCCAGTGTCTGACTGTCTCCTAACCTACAGCCCATTCCTGGTCGTCATGTTCAACTACATTCTCACAGACAATTACTTCTCTGTTGAAGGGATGGCCTACAAACAAATCTGCAGTACATCAAAGACCAACTGTATGTCACCATGTTCTGCAAATTTATTCATGGCCCACCTCGAGGATTCCTTACTAATCACCCAGAATCACAAACCGTTCACCAGATCAAGATTCGTTGATGACATTTTGTGATCTTATTGGTTTGTTTATTGAACCTGATCTGATTAAGTCCATCAGACCCTCTATTAAATTGGGCCATGGTTTCCCTTTTTATAGCATATTTTTCTGAAACTAAGTTTTAATATGGAAAATAGTATTACAATGACAGTGTCTGAAGTAACAGTGTCAGTGAATAATACTATGAACTAAAAGTTAATACTGGCAGTATTTTTACTACTGGAGTTGCTGCCACTAGTGGTTCTGGTAGTGGTGGTGATGAAAGAATTTGTAGGTGTGCAAGGTAGACTTTTTTCTGATGCAGTGTGTTACGGGGAAGGGAAATGTAAGGAGACTCCACCAGCTAAGAATATTGGGAAACAATGTGGTTTGAAGGAAATACTAAGGGTCACACTGAGGCGTGCATAGCCTAAAATTTCCTTTACAGCCTTCTCCCAGAAACGGAATCCCATGCCTTGCCTTGTCAGTCACAAATACAGAAGCGTCTGATTCCACCCATCTGGTTTGACCCATGCCGTCACAAATATGGCGGAAACGACCATACACTAAGACTCCAATATGGCGCCTATGATGTCATTACATAAACATGACCACTAACACGAAAATACAATTAAAAACCAACACACACGTTCCACAAAAACTTAAGGAAACTAACGGGACAAGTGTGGGAAAGTGGGGGTTTTTGGGTGGGGACAAAGTAAATACAAACAAATTTAGACACACACCACCATACTAAGCCACACAAAACGACAAAAAAAAAGACGGCACAAAACTACTCAAATTCCACTAAACACAATATACAGTGGAAACGGACACTTCGCTTGATCTACATAGCTCAACAGCAGCTCCCGATCCCACGAATTGGAATTGAACATTTCCCTTCACCTCTTATCTTTAAGACGCCTCCACATACAGCCATCCCTGATCAGAGATGCCAGAAGTTTAGTAAGCCGCGTTTCTTCACAACACACTGAACACTTAGACTTCATCCAAAAATCTGAATAGTTGAAGAAATTTTATTAGAGACAACGCACTGTCCCCCATCATCGCCGACAACCGAAAACTGTTGACCCTGCCAGTCATATCCATCACTCGTCGGCTGATACTCGTATCCGAGTTTTCATTTCTCTCCTGAGATTTCCTTTGTCACGGTTCAGGTGTGGAAGTGTCGTTGATGGCTTAGCAATCCAATCCTAGCGTGGAACAGGTGGCCACAGACATTACAGCTGATGGAAGGTGGAGGACGTGGCTGAGCCTGGAGGAGTTTACGTCTCTGGCGTTTGTCATTCTCCATTCTTCGACGTTCCAGCTCAAAGTTTTGAAGAGCATTTGAGGTAACTGAGCGCCAGCGACTTCGGTCTTCTGCTATTGTGGACCAGTTACTCGGATCGATGTTAAAGTTTTTCAGATTTTTCTTGTACTGATCCTTATAACGTTTGAGAGGGGCACCTCGTGGCCTTTTACCTGTGCTTACTTCGCTGTACAGCATTTGGCGTGGAAGTCTGTCATTTTTCATCCGCTGGACATGTCCGACCCACCTGAGTTGATGCCCAATGATAAGAGCTTCCATGCTACGCATTTTTGCTTTCTCTAGAACAGCCGTGTTGGATATGAAGTCATCCCATTTCAGGTTCATGATATATCTTAGCTTCTGTTGGTTGAAGCGTTCTAGTTTCTTCAGATCGCAGCGATACAACGTCCAGGTTTCGCAACCATATAGCAGGGTGGAAATGACTACAGCTTTGTACACCATCAGTTTGGTATACAGTGTTAGGTCTTTATTCAGGAAGACACGCTTTGTAAGACGACCAAATGCTACATGTGCAGCACGTACTCTATTCTCCACATCTTTTCCACATGAGCAGTTGGATGACAGTATGCTTCCCAGGTAGAGGAAATGGTCCACTTGTTCCAGGAGTGTATCATAGATGGATATGCTGAAGTCAGGAACGGAGGAGCCAGGAGTTGGCTGCGCCATCACCTTTGTCTTTGAAATATTGATGGAGAGACCAAATCGTTCGTACGCCCTGCTGAAGGAATCAACTGACAGCTGCAGCTCTGTCACACGAGTGGTACTGGTGAACCTTTTTGAATGGAGTCTGGACTGGTTGAATAATCCTCCATCAAACCTGTACTTTAGTTCTATTCCTGCATTGTTTACGGTTGTCTCGTAAAGCATAGCTGCCAGATACAATGCAAATAATGTAGGTGCAAGAACGCATCCTTGTTTAAGCCCACTTGTTATTGGGAATTCACCAGTCATTTCATTCTGGCAGAGGACCTGTCCAGTCATATCAACGTGGAAAGCTTCAATCAGGTCAACAAAATGTTCAGGGCAGCCGAAGCGTTTTAAGACCATCCACATGGCTTCTCTGGGAACTGTATCAAAGGCCTTTTCTAGATCGTAGAAAACAAGTAGTAAAGGCTTTTGCTGTTCTCTGCACTTCTCCTGTAGTTGTCGTGCACAGAAGATCATGTCAATTGTCCCTCTTGATGGTCGAAACCCGTATTGAGACTCAGGTAGTATAGTCTCTGAAAGTGTCTGGAGGCGATTTAAAAGGATTCTTGCAAAAATTTTTCCAGTGACAGAGAGTAGAGATATTCCCCGGTAGTTACCACAGACGCTTCTGTCGCCCTTTTTGAAGATGGTGACAATTGTGGAGTTCTTCAAGTCAGCTGGTACCTTGCGGGTTTCCCACATTAATATAATAAGTGAGAAGAGTCTAGTTTTTAGAGGCAAGCCGCCACCCTCAATAAGCTCCATCGGGATGCTGTCAGGTCCAGGAGCCTTCCCAGGTTTCACACTCATTGAGTGCCTTGCAAAATTCTTGAAAAGTTGGAGGATCAGCCAGCCAGGGTTTTGGAGGGTGCTGTGGGACATTTTTGAGAAAATCTCCAGCGGCAGTAGAAGGGCTGTTTAACAGTGAGCTGAAGTGCTCTTTCCAACGATTTAAGATGTCCTGACTTTCAGTAAGAATGGTGGAGTTGTCAGCAGCTTTAAGTGCTCCTGATGATGAGCGGATAGTTCCATACAGCTCTTTAATACCAGCATAAAAGCCACGCAGGTTCCTTGAATCAGAAAGATTTTGGAGTTCTGTGGCTTTCTGTTGCCACCATTTGTTCTTGATTACTCGTATTTCACTTTGACATTTCTGCTTGAGTTCTAGAAAGTGTGCTTTCTTTTCTGCGCAGGATGGATCTTGAGCAAGGGATAGGTAAGCATCCCGCTTTGCATTGATGATGGCTTGGATTTCTCCGTGGTTGTCATCAAACCAGTCACTTCTCTTCCGTGCACTACAACCAACAACATTCTCAGCAGTTTCTTTGATGTTCTTTAATGTGGTCCATTCTTGTTCGACGTCATCTGTGGTTGCTGGAGCTTTGTTAAGTTGTTCGGACAGTATGTCTTGGAAGTGTGAGCGAACATTTTTGTTGTTCAGGTTGCTTATGTTGAATTTTCTGCGTGGTGGGTTTGAAAAGTGGGATCGTGGCTTGCGATACTTTGGTACTCTCAAACTGCTGACTAAAAGTCTATGGTCCGTCCAGCACTCATCGATGTTTAGTGCTGCTTTTGTGATGAGAATGTCTTTCTTGTCACGCTGTCGCGTAATGACGTAGTCTATAAGATGCCAATGTTTGGAGCGTGGGTGCATCCATGTGGTCTTATAGCGGTTACGCAAACGGAATTGGGTATTGGAGATGAAAAGCTCGTGCTCAGCACATAGACCAAGAAGTAGCAACCCATTTGCATTGCAGTTTCCCACCCCTTGTTTACCCATGACATCTCTCCAAAAACGGTTGTCCCTTCCCACTCTGGCATTGAAATCACCAAGTAAAATTAATTTATCTTGAATGGGTATATTAGAGAGAGTACTGTTCAGTTGGTGGTAGAACTGATTCTTTGTGTCTTCATCACTGTCTAAAGTAGGAGCATATGCAGAGACGAAGGTGATGAATCTGTCTGAACCAAAGGGTACTCTAAGAGTCATCAGTCTTTCATTAATTGAGACAGATGTAAGTCGAAGATCTTTCACTATTTTCGTTTTTACGGCAAATCCTGCACCATGGATGCGTGGTTCTCCTGCATCCTTTCCCTTCCAGAAGATGGTGTACCCTGAACGTACCTCACTAATGTGTCCCTCACCTGAGAGTCTTGTCTCACTCAAGGCAGCTATGTCTATATCTAGACGGGCTAGTTCTTGGGTGATAAGAGCGGTTCTTCTCTCTGGTCTGTAATTGTTCACGTCCAGGAGGGTCCTGACATTCCATGTCCCTATTGTCATAATCATTTCATTCTTCTTTTGTTTACGTCCGCAGTATAAGGAGTGACCTACTGGGTGCGGATTCCCAGCCCGGTTCAAGTGTGACTTCCGATGTTTAGCCCACATTTTCTAGGGCCTTCCCCATTCAGGGTGGGCAGCGGTCATCCTAAATAGGCCTGCCCAGTCGCAGATGCAGGACCGGATTCCCGAGTAGTCACACGGGTTCTCAGGAAGGCGACCATCACACACCTGCCGCCAGTGTGCAGGTCCAGACTAGTAGCTTCCAGCCTCACTCGGAGCCTGCTACCATCGTCCTTATCCCATCGCCATTGGTCTTCAGAGAAAATGACAGGAGAAATTGCCATTTGCGTGAATTTCTTTAAGGTGGATTACAGCTTGCGAGGAAGTGACCCACACACTATAATTCTGGAACAATTCATCACGGCACATATGTATGTGACATGTGACTTCAGGTACCAGAACTGCAACGAACTGCCGCGAGCTCAATGATGGCTGAGCGGCGCCTTTACAGCCAGTTCGTCTGGCATGACCTCTTCCGCCTCCACGATCTTTGAGAACCTGGGATATAAGATTCTTCTTCCGCTCGCTTCGCCGTTGGGTCGGAGGGTAGATAATAGATACTAGAGAGGAAAGTGAAAGACACCCTTGGGCCTCGGAAACCTAATACCGTTGGGGTCGAAGAAACCAAGAGTTGGCCGAGGGGGGCCGGATAGGAAAGGAAACAGGAGAAGCCTGACACAAGTAAGTGGAAGTAATGCCAGGCTTAGCTAAGGGCTCGTGTGGTTGCCACCCACATACTCCCAAGACTTCCGATGTTTAGCCCACATTTTCTAGGGCCTTCCCCATTCAGGGTGGGCAGCGGTCATCCTAAATAGGCCTGCCCAGTCCATCACTACCAAAGGCATAAAAAAAGAAGTTTACCAAAACTCACACACACCAATAAAAAAAAAGTAATATTGACATGACAAAACCAAAATTGTTAACTCCCTGAAAAATATTCCGCTGAAAGCACAGTCACTACCAATACCACACACGTGCAATGCTACCACGCAAATGAACATCATACGCCACGTAACACGCTACCCATAAACACACCACCAGAGAGAACCACCAACCGCAACAATACACCACCTATAAACACGCCACACATGCAAACTAAACCAAAAACATCACCTAACACACAACACATGAACACACCACCAGAGAGCACCACCGATCGCATCAAAACACCTACAAATGCGCCACTCTCATAAACTAAATTCCACACTGCCATGATATCACACACCACAATAGCCTTAAGTCACGGGTCAAAGCCGACGGGTGGAGTCGGAAGCTTTGGTCGACTCCCATCTCCCACATACTCCTAGAGTAGCACTCCCCTTGCAAGTCAGTACTACCCATGACTGAAGTACTGAATCACATTTTCTGCCGAGATTTACCCTACCTCTCATGCCTTGAAATGAGGAATAATCTCTCCACCCTTCCCACAGTTGTGTTTTGTCTCCAATTGGACTGATGAAATATTCTTGCCCATCGCTACTCCAGTCCTGCTTCCAACCTCTTGCCTCATGTCTCATATCCCTGAAACAGAGCTACATGCAGGACATGCATGTTTCCTGCAGCCCTCTCAGACATCTCCAACACAAAGGCAGCGCTACTTGTCAAAGGAACCTTGTGATTGGCAACTACCCGCCTGCAGCCACTGTGCTGTATCCTACATAGGCATAACTAAATTGCTCTGTCTGCAGGAGTGACCACTGCCAAAGTATGGCCAAGAAAGCTGGACCACCCACTTGCTGAAAGTACCCCCAGCATGATGGGGTTCACTTCAGTGACTGCTTCACACCTGGCTCCAACTGGATTCTATCTTCTAACACAACATATTATTTCCTGTAACCCCTCTAGACTCAGCCTATGCTAGTCCATGTCCTCTACACATATCCCTTTTCCCTGCTCTAACTTCACCCCCCCCCCCCCCCCCCACACACACACACACACACACACACACACACACTCTCTTTCCTCCCAGTGCAATTACTATTTTTCCTTCCTCAATTTCTCTCCTCCCCTTCCCCTCCCCCTCCCACAGTACAGCTTCCCAAAACTACCTTTAGCAACTCATACTGTCTCTGCCACATCCTTGCATGCTACCACAGAGAACACATTATCTTCCCCCCACCCCTCCCACTTTTACACTGCTATCCCTCTCTTGCTGCCCTGCACCTCCTCATATTTCACAACCCACCCTAACAGATGGTTGCTCATACCAAAAGCAGATGGTCATTCCCAGTTCCTGGAGGCAGTGGCCATGTGTGTGTTGTGGTCCTGTGAATGTGTTCTCTATTTCAGAAGGGCTTTGTCCAGAACCTCAATTTTTTAATACTGTTTCATTGTATTTGTCTGCAAGTCAGTATAAAAAGTATACATGCCAAATTTCATGTTAATGGGAAAGTGAACTGGAAAAAACACACCAACCAATTCTGCAAGAAAAGTCCTCAAGATTGTTCTACCTCGTGTGTAAACTGAGAGGAGTGTTTGGTTCAGATATGTGTTAATTCCCCTGATATCAGTAACATAAAAAAAGGTCCGTGTGATATGCTAGGTGGAACATATGGTGCTGTCTGTATTTTGTTTACCAGGCTTAGAATACTAATAGTTTTTGATATCTCTGAATCTGCTGTTGGCATCAGGGAGAGTGTTAAAGAATGTGTTCCCAGAAAGCAGTTTACAAACAAGATACTGTAAGTAATGCAAAAATCCACATCCCAAGTCATAGGCTAGCAAGAACAGGAAACTCTCAGCAAGTGAATGGCCTCAAAAATCTTACTTATTATTCCCTCCCTGCTTCATCCACATCATTTTAATATTTCAAAATAAAACTGTGTGATTGGCTGATAGGAAATTCATGTTGCAATTAGTTGTACTGTATGGGTATTGTTGATTTTAATATTAAAGATTCTAGTTGTACCCACGGATTTCATTACACTATTGTTTTTTTATATGATGTGCATTTCGTATAAAATAGTTAATGATAAGTAAATAAAGATTATGGAAGTAGAAAATATGATTGAAAATAGCAGCATAGGAAAATGAAGTGCAAGATACTAATAAATTTTCAAACATGTTGTCACTGATCATTCATATAACTTTTCAATCATTACCATTGAAATGCACCTTACTGTCACTGAGAAGGCCACTCTCTGAAAAGAATGAGTCATTTATTCTTTAGAAGTGTCATAGACGTTACAATATGTGATACTTCTTTGTAATATATCTAAAATTGTCTTGTTAAAAGAACTCCTTGCAGATATTTTTTTACTATTCACCACAGGTTCAGTTACGCACATCCACCATGAAAGTAAAAGAAGAATTGGATGAGCAAGTGAACCAACAGGTAAGTCTAGAATTTGTGTGACTGTATGAAATTAAGCAGTGTTATGTTATGGCTCAGTTTTGGTGAATATAATATAGATTGACTTGATGCACTTGTCCACATTAGTCTACCCTCTACAAACCTCTTCATCTCTGATGACTGTCACCTACTACATCCATTCGAACTTTCTTCGTGTCTTCATGCCAGTCTCCCTCTACACTTTTTACCCTCACATATCCCTCCATTACCAAATTGACTATCCCTAGATGCCTCAGAATTTTTGCTGTTAACAGGTCCCTTGTGTTAGTGAAATTGGTCCCTATGTTCCTCCCTCATTTGTTTCGTCCACCCATCAAATCTTCAGCATTCTTATGTAGCACATTTCAGATGCTTCCATTCTCATCTTGTCTGAATTGCCTATCATTTATGTTTGACTTCCATACAGGGCTGCACTGCAAATATCTTCTGAAAATACTTACTAACACTTAAATTTACATTAGATGTGAACAGTCCTCTTTATTAGGCACATGTTCCTTGATATTCCTAGTCTTCACTTTATTTCTTTCTTACTTCAGCCATTGTCAGTTACTTTGGTGCCCAAATAGCAAAAGTTGTCTGCTACTTTTAGTGTGTCATTTTCTAGTTGAAACTCAACATTGACTGATCTATTTCAGCTAGATTCTATTGCTTTTATTGATGTTTGTCGTACAATCTCTTCTAGTAATACTATACAATTTTACTCTTCCAGCTTACCTCCCATACATCCCTTCATTGACAATTTCAAGATGCTGGTTTTGTTGATAGAATTACATTGTCATTGGTAAACACACAGTTTCCTTTACCTTCCAGATTTCCTTCATGTCTTCCTTGTACAGAGTGCATATCAGATGTAGGCTACAAGCCTGTCTCATTTCCTACGCAATGCTTCCCTTTCATGTCTTTCAGCTCTTACAACTGGAGTCTGGTTTCTGTGGAAGTTGCAAACAAACTTGGGCTCCCTGTCTATTCTGCTGCTGTCCAAATTCCAAAGAGTGCAGTCAACTCCACATTCTCAAAAGCATTTCAGTAAATCTGCAAAATCTGTAAACACAATTTTCTTTCTTTAACTCGTCTAAGGTAAGCCATAGTATCAGTATTGCCTTGTGTTACATGTTCCTGGTACCCAAAGTGATCTTACTTAGGGTTAACCCTCTAAAAGCTTTTCCATTCTTGCAAGCATGATATATCAATCTGATGGTCTGGTCCGATAGTATTCACACCTGTTAGCACCTGCCTTTCTTCGAATTTGAATGATTACATTCTGGTTGATGTATAACTTTGTCAGCTATCTCGTATCTTGCACAAAAGTGGAATAATTTTGTCATGGATGGCTTTCCCAAGTATCCCAATAATTCTGAGGGAATGTCATCAACTGCAATTGCCTTGTTAAGACTTTGCTCTTTCAGTGTTGTATCAAATTCTGGCCATATCATAATATCTCCAGTCTTGTCTACAACTACTTCCTTTCCCCACTCTGGAGCAAGTTTGTTCCCCTTTGCCTTACAACCATTCTTGTTTAGCCATATTGCATGTTCTGTTAACATCATTCCAGTAATGTCTGTATTCCCTTTTGTCTGCTTAAGTAGCCACATGTTTGTATTTTCTCTTCTCATCAGTTAAATTCAGCATCTCATGAGTTGTTAAGGTATTCATACTAGGCCTTACTTTTTACCTATGTTTCCTCCTGCCTTCACTGTTTCATCTCAAAGCTGCCTATTCATCAGCCAGTGTATAATTACCCTCTATTTATCACTTGTTGCCTAATGCTCATTTTCAAACTATCAGTGATTTTTGGTTCATTCAACTTACCCAAATCCCATGTACTTAAATTCTACTTTTACCATTTCAACAACATTACTCTGCAGTTAATAAAAACAACTCTAGCCAGAGTCCACATCTATCACTGGAAATGTTTTGTAGTTTACAATCCTGTTTTGAAACCTTCGTTTTTGACATTACATAATCTGCTTGAAACCTTTTGATTTCTCCATGTTATTCCACATACACAAGCTTCTTTCATGATACTTGAAACAAGTGTTTGCAGTGACTAATTCATGCAATGTGCAAAATTCTACCAGGCAGCATCCCTCTTTCAGTCATTTATGCCTTTGGATGTTCTCTTAACTATTGTGCATCTTGTTCCTACTATTGAATTTCATTACCTTCTAGAAATGGCTTTCTTCTCCCTTAGCTATTGAATAATTACTCATCAAACTTTTTCCTATTCCATTCTTCTGCTGGTCTGGTTGCCATACAAATTTCTACCACTGTTGTATTTCCTTCGTGCCTATTTCAGCTATGGTAATTCATTTACATTGCTGTTGATAATAGCTTACTCGTGTTTCTATTTTCTTGCTAATTACTAAGGCTCTCCCTGCATGACTCCTGTTTGATTTTTTGTAGATAATCCTGTACTGACCTGACCGGAAGTCTTGTCCTTTCTGCCACTGCACTTCAGCTCTTACTACAACTGAATACAACCTATCAATTTTTCCTTTTTAAAGTCTCCAACCTTCCTAGGCTGTTGTTGTTGTTGTCGTCGTCGTCATCAGTTCAGAGACTGGTTTCGTGCAGCTCTCCATACTACCCTATCCTCGGCAAGCTTCTTCATCTCAAAGTACGTACTGCACTCTACATCTTTCTGAATCTGCATAGTGTATTCATCTGTTGGTCTCTCTCTTTTTTACCCTCCACACAGCCCTCCTATACTAAATGGGGGATCCATTGATGCCTCAGAACATGTCCTACCAACAGATACCTTCTTCTAGTCAAGTTGCGCCACAAATTCCTCATCTCCCTGATTCTATTCAGTACCTCCTCATTAGTTACATGATTTACCTATCTAATCTTCACCATTTTCCGTAGCACCACATTTCAAAAGCTTCTGTTCTCTTACACACACACACACACACACACACACACACACACACACACACACACACACACACACACACACACACGCAGGGAGCTGGGACCACACTGCCAAGCTGTGCTCTCAGCTCTCTGAGACTGCGTGCGAGTGAGTGTCTACTGCTGACAAAGGCCTTAATGGCCGAAAGCCTTAATTGTGTGAATCTTTTTATTGTGCCTATTGTGACTCAGCATCACTACTGTATCATGAGTAGCAACTTTCCTTCTCTGGTATTGTTACATTCCATCCTGGATTTTCCATTGTTTGGTGTTTGCTTCTATTCTCATTTTGTTTAAACTGTTTGTCATCCATTTTGTCCACTTCCATACAAGACTACATTCCAAACAAATACTTACAGAAAAGACTTCCCAACACTTAAATCTATACTCGATGTTAACAAATTTGTCTTCTCGAGAAAAGCTTTACTTGCCATTGCCACCCTACATTTTATATCCTGTGTACATTGACCATCATCAGTTATTTTGCTCCCCAAATAGGAAAACTCATATACTACTTTGTGTCTCATTTCCTAATATAAATCTCTCGGCATCACTGATTTAATTAGACTACATTCCATTATCCTCATTTTGGTTTTGTTGATGTTCATCTTATATTCTCCTTTCAAGACACAGTTCCTTCTGTTCAACTGTTCTTCCAGGTACTTCACTGTCTCTGACATAATTAAAATGTCGTCAGCAAACCTCAAAGTTCTTATTTCTTCTCCATGGATTTTAATTTCTGCTCTGAATTTTTCTTTTGTTTTCCTCACTGCTTGCTCAGTATACAGATTCAATACCATCAGGGATAGGCTACAACCCTGTATCACACCCTTCCCAACTGCTCTTTCCCTTTCATGCCCCTCGACTCTTTATAACTGCCATCTGGTTACTGTACAAATTGTTAATAGCCTTTCGTTCCCTGTGTTTGATCCCTGCAACATTCAGAATTTGAGAGAGAGTAATCAAGTTAAAATTGTCAAAAGGTTTCTTCAAGTCTGCAAATGCTAGAAATATAGGTTTGCCTTTCCTTAATCTGTGTTGTAAGACAAGTTGTAGGGTCAGTATTGCCTCACGTTTTCAAACATTTCTATGGAATCCAAACTGATTTTTCCCAAGGTCAGCTTCTACCAGTTTTTCCATTCATCTGTAATGTATTCATGTTAGTATTTTGCACCCATGACTTACCAAACTAATAGTTTGGTTATTTTCATGTCTGTCAACACCTTCTTTCTTTGTGATTGGAATTATTATATTCTTCTTGAAGTCTGAGGGTATTTCACCTATCTCCCACATCCTACCCACCACATGGCAGAGGTCTGTCAGGGCTGGCCTTTCGAAGGCTATCAGTAGTTGTAATGGAATGTTGTATACTTTCAGGGCCTTGTTTCGACTCGGGTCTCTCACTGCTTTGTCAAATTTATCATGCAGTGTCATTTCTCCCATTTCATCTTCATCTACATCCTGTTCTATTTGCATGATATAGCCCTCCAGTATATCACCCTTCTATAGACCCTCTATATAATTCTTCCACCTTTCTGCTTTCTCTTCTTCGCTTAGAACTGGTTTTCCATCTGAGCTCTTGATATTCATCCAAGTGCTCCTCTTTTCTCTAAAGGTCTCTTTAATTTTCCTGTAGGCAATATCTATCTTACCCCTAGTGATATACGCTTATCCTACTACGATAAGTAATACTCCACACTCAGACATATAGACTGCCTGGCCTGCTTTTCCTGATAATATCCTCCTGAATGGACTCTGTCTGGAGATCTGAATGGGGGACTATTTTACCTCCTGAATATTTTGCCTAAGATAATTTCTTGCAGTAGAGCTGTATGCTCTTGAGAAGAAAAACAGAGAGCTACAGTTCGTTTTGCTTTCAGCCATTTGCATTATTGGCACAGGAAGTTGGTTAATGCTACAAGGCCAGGTCAGTTGATAATCCAGACCATTGCTCCTGCAACTGCTGAAAAGTATTTTGCCCCTCTTGAGGATCCATGTCTAAGTTTGATATCTCCTCAGATAATACTTATTTGTGTTTGCACCTAACACTGTTTTCAGTGTTGTTGACATGCAAGCAACCCTGCCTTAGCAGTGTCCATGGTTCATTTGGGGTGGGGACTGTGGACTATTGTTTAAAGTGCTGTCTTTGAGCAGCATGTATATGTGTAGAATTACTTCATTATCTATATGAAGATAAATAACAATTCTGTGAGACTGCATTGATACACATACAAACCAGCAGATGAAAACTGTTGCTAGGTCTCAGATTTGAGGCTGTAACTCCTAGTTTCAGGATCAGTTACTTAAACAATTAGCCTAACCAAGCATGCCTCCACCAAGGGGATTTCACTTGTGTGTCCTCATAGATTTTTGTCTTAGGTTCAGGATTTGAAGGTCAGTGGCCAGTCAATTATTTGGTAAAGCAGTAAGATACCATTCTCCATAAAAGTAGAAACAAGAAATGCATTTGGCACTTGGGTGATTTGTGAGTGCTGGCAAGTGTAAAAAATGTATTGTATAGTTGTCTGTAGCTGAGTGCATAGGATAATATTATAATAATCATAAAATTGGTGGTTCAGATCTCACTAAGTGCTACCAATTCTTTTAGTTTTACTTAAATTCCATATGTAAAACAACTGGTAATTTTAATTCATGCTGAGTCATACTTTTCTAATAGTTATTTTTAGTTAAGTTACATAAAAATGCGAGTTTTGTTAAAAAATTACATTTTGGTATAAAAATGGAGAGCATAAAATTGAAAATAAATAAATCTCGCGTGAATGTATCAAAATTTTTGTTTTAATATGTCGGATGATGAAAAAATATGTAATTTTTACCAAACCATTACAATTCAGTACTTGTTAAATTTGCAGTTTGTTAGTAGACATGGAAGTTTTTAAAAAGTAGTAGTTCCTACTAGGAGATTCGAACCAGCAACTTTTTCATTAAGGCACTTTTATGCTATTCTTCCAATTACCAGCAATTGTGTTAATAAATAGGAAATGTTTTGTAGTAGGCAGCACTCAGAAGTCTTCTGATCTTCAAAGTCAAATTTTTTTAGTTTGGTTGCTGCCTAGTGCTGGTTTAGGAAATTGATGTTCCAGCACTAAACTCCAAATACTGTAAATCTGAAGGAAATTGAAGAGGATGATCTGCAAGATACCCTTTTCAGTCAAGTTATTATTGTCGCAGGAATGTGTCCATAATTGTTAAGGGGGCGGCCCATAAAATGCAAGAAATCCAGGTTTAACTTATCAGCGCAGCCAAAATAAATTTTTACATCTGTTGTTAGACAAATCTCTAATATTAGACAATCACTAGACCACTATGTGAATGTTTCTGATTAGCTTAAATCACCCGGTATTCAAAATTGTATTTGCTGATTGCTTTCAGCAGAACAGTGAGTGAATAGAGCAGTCAATTTTACTTGATCAATGACTGTAGGATTCATTTTCATTCATGCAGAGGAACTGTTTTCTTTCCAAAATCATATAGGAGAACAAAATTATCTGATGTTTAGGTCTTTAGCTCCAAATATGTTCGCTGTGCCTCTTCTTACAACCTGAAATTACGTGTGCATTTTTCTATTCCCATGAAACACCACTGTTCCATAAAATAACAGTTCCATTGCCAGAGGTGATCCTGCAACATCCACTTGTTTTATTTCATCTGACGGCTGCCCCTTCAGGTCTAGTGGTCAATTGTGTAGAAAAAGTTTGGTTTTTCCTTCTCCCTCCTGTCCCCACTTTAGTCAATTATGTATGTCATTTTAGTATCTGTGCTGTAGTAAGAAATGTGAAATGCATTTTTATGTTCTTTAGTGGAGAAACTTTCTAAGGCAAAGCATTGTAATTATGTCTTTTCTGTTACTGTCTTCTGTTTTACTACCATCTGCATCATTGTCAACTATCAACTGTAGAGATGTCTTTGATCCCTTTTCTAACATTTTTGTTCAGAAGTTCTGGGGTTTTCATTTTTTGTTTCATGTTTTGCAAGATATGATGTTGCTTATAAATTAATGGAAGGCTTCTTATATAAGCTGTCTTGGTGGTTCTCGTATGTTCAACTTTTGGTTGGCCATGGGGATTCAGGGGATTTAGCTTCATTTGAATTTGCTGTTCAGATATCTGCTGTCATGTAACTATGTAATGTTGTTAACATTTGCAGGTCCTCACTGTATTCCACAACATTCCCCATGCTGGGTGTATTGGCTGTTATGTCATGTCTGATCACTTTATCAGGTTTGTTAGGCAAAAGTATGTTCCTGTCTTCCAGAGTTTGTTTTTAACAGTAGCAATCTGTGATGCTTCAGTAGTCCAGTGCTCATGTTCCAATCTCCGTATTTAGAGAATTTATTATTTTGGGCATGTCTATTACTAACAGAATAAATATTTTCCTGTTGTGTGGTTTTTCTAAACAGTTACACAGGCTAATTTTGGGAAAACATGTTTCATAGATTTTCACAGGAATTTTTGTTTTCACAGCTGTGCTAATGTCACAGGACATGGTTTTGAGATGAGAGTTCAGATTGTCCTCTCAAAATGTAGATCTACGTTTTCCATGGATTCTCTAAATCTCTTCAATGAAATGGATGGACAGCATGGCTCATGTTATCTATATTTGGTCAACCTCATGTCATGTTGTACTTTTCTGATGTAATTTTCCTCCAAATCTTTTTCACTGTTTGAATTCATGCATCTTCAATTACGTAGCTAACAAGTATATATATCCTGTCACTGCAGTATGATAGAGGATTTTGATTTGAATACAATATTTACCAGACTATTTCTTAAGCATTAATGTACTATGGTGGGTGGATGTTGGAACTCAAGTAGTTACTTTTTCCACATCACATTTGACACTTCAAAATTATTTTTTCCTCATATTTGATACTTACCTGCCTGCAGATTCCAAATTCCAGTAACATGCAATGAGATAAATGCAGATTTATCTCATTGTCCAATACTGATTTTTCATAATGTATTACTGCCTGTGTTCTGTGGTGCATCTTTCTAGTGGGTCCTTGGCATGGAATATCTGATTTTGTAGCTAATTATTTCAATTTTTCCTTCCAGTGTTGTGTACAATTCCACTGTTAGTTAATGAAACTCTGGATCTTGTCTTGAATGCATATGCACTTTTCTAAGAGTAAGAGGATTGCTTATTGAATGGGTGTGAGGCTACAAATTCAAGTGTTCTGGGTTCCATCCCAGGCATCATCTGTCATTTTTTCACATGGAAATTGTCTATGTGGAAAATGACAGTTTCCATTCCAGTGTGGAGCTCTAGGTCCTCATGTAACTTTTTACTGTGTCAGTGAGTTCAAAAGTTGGAGGAAGCCAGTGGTGTACCATATCCAGTAAGACAATGTCTAACAGAGCACTAAGGTGTTAATAACTAACTCCAGATAGTTGAAAGCTTTACTTTTACTTCAGGTTTGCATTAGTTTTTGTGACATTAGACATGTATTTTCCTCAGTACCAAACTTTGGTGACCCACACTTAGAGCTGCATTTACCTGCTTATTGTTTTTACAGGTGGTTTTATGACCTAAAAAAATGCATTCTGCATATAACCTGCTAGTTGCTTAGTTTCTTCTTGACCATAGTGCCCTCATTGGCTTTGCAGAGGTACCCTATCATCTTCCACTGAATAACATAGGTCAGAAAATAGGGATCTGAGATCATCATAAAATCAAAAAATGTTCTTATTGGAGCCTTCACCTTGGCACATTCATACGGGGGGGGGGGGGGGGGGGGGGGGGGAGAGAGAGTAGTAGTACTAATAGTAGCTACTTGGCAAGGATGAAACAATTTCTGTTTGGTTGATATCTGATGTGTCTACCTCCAAAGTAAACAGAACTTTGATTTCAAATGTTTGTCATGTTTTTCTGACATTTCCTACATCCTGTAGGACCTCCTCAGTATGAATCAATTGGAATGAAAGTAAATCTAATTTAATGTGACACATTTTCTTGTTGCCTAATGCTAGTAAGTGAATACATGTGACAAATAGCTTTTTAGCCCCACTTGATGTGTAACACAAGCACAAGAACAGAAGCTTTGAATGTGCCATTCTTTCTTTTTTCAGTTTCTTCAAGATCCACCAAGGATTGTAATGCCTAGTCTTCGTATAAAGCAAGACCTAGAACTGAAACGGGATTTAGATGGCATTGAGCATGATGTAAGTTTTCAGTTCAATCATGCATTGTGCATGAAGTACTGTATGAATATCATGAAATGCTTTGGGTGCAGTAAATTCCAGTGACCATAAATGATGAAACATTAAAACCGAGGATATTAGCACTTCTCCAGAATTTTTATAATATTTCAATTGACTGTAGGTATATTGTTCTGTTGTGTGTAATGGTATTTGAATGAAACTTGTAGGAAACATAAGTTTATTAACTGTAACACATGGTAATTTTATTGTACATGTAAATAATAAATGTCTCAAATTTGTTCATGGAACAAATGTACCTAATAAGACTTCTTTGCAGCAGCTGTCAATTTATTTGTCTCTGTCAGAGTTCTGTAATAGAAAAGATGTAAGAGGTAAAGCAATCAACTGTAAGCAGTATGTTATCAGATAAGTATGGTATTTGTCATACTACTTCTTTTCTGTGAAGTATTTAATGAAAAACATACTGCATTACTGGAATTATGTTTGCTCTGTGTAAAGACAATGGGTTTATCCAGTATGCATGACATAAATTTACAGTGTAATGGAACATTGCTTATCCCAAACTGCTTGCAAAGAGAAAACATTGTGATAGCAAGAATTCTTGTAAACAGCATTAAATTTAGCACGTTACAGTGATAGTGTGTGAAATTCCATATTCATTTAATTATCACCATAGTGTACTAATTTTAATGCTGATGAAGGTTTCTCAGGTCTTAAGCTGCATGGTAGTGTTGATATCTCGCAACGTTTCAGGAATTGTCATACTACCCATCTCCTGGCGAAGTGTCAAGATTGGCTGAGAGAGGGTTATTTATATGTGTGGTCACCCCGCTCCACTAGACCTTGGGTAGCCGCGGTGGACCAGTGGCGTGCACACGGTGATGGTGATGAGTCGCCCTTGGCAGCCATGTTTGGTTCTCGGTGTAAGCATCCTGTCTACGTCCCTGGCGGAGGACGTTGATGGGTAAGCTCCCGATGGACTGCCGCTATTGCAGAGTTCCATGCTGCTCCAAGTTGAGATCCCTCATCTCTGTTGACCAGATTGTTGTAAATCCTTATTTCTATGGATTCTTTGATAATGATTTCCCAGAAGCCAGATGCTCGGCACTGTACCTTTGTGTTTTCGAAGTTGAAGGTGAGTTTTTCATTTATGCTGTATTTTGCTTTGGCTGATTTTTCTGTGTGGCCTAGTCGCACACATCTGATACGTTCTTCACAGTGTTTAGATGTACAGTGCTATGTTTGCCCAATGTATTGTTTTACGCATTTGCATGGTATGCTTTATACTCCTGGTGTGCTAAGGATCAGCGGGTCTTTTGCAGTACCTAGGAGCTCCCTGTCTTTGGTGGTGGTTGGAGAATGGTTTTGATATTATATTTGCCCAGAAATAGTACAATTTTGGCTGAGAGCGTAACTGTGTATGGAAGGAAAGCGAGTCGTTTGTCTCCGTCTACTTCATCATAATCTGGGGTTCTCACTGCTTCCTTCTTCCTTTTAAGTGCCCTGTTGATCTGCGTTTCACTGTAGCAATTTTCGAGGAAGACTTACCTCAGGTGTTGCAGCTTGGATGGATGGCTGTCTTAGTTGCAGATGGCATGCACCCTGTGTACCAGCGTGGTAAGTACTGTTTGGCCGGCTGGAGTGGCTGAGTGTTCTAGGCACTGCAGTATGGAACCGCATGACCGCTACAGTCGCAGGTTTGAATCCTGCCTCGGGCATGGATGTGTGTGATGTCCTTAGGTTAGTTAGGTGTAAGTAGTTCTAAGTTCTAGGGGACTGATGACCACAGCAGTTAAGTCCCATAGTGCTCAGAGCCATTTAAGTACTGTTTGTCTTTGTGCTGGATGGTGGCAGCTTGTTGCATGAAGTGTGTCTCTTCTTCTTATGTACTGCATGGCCGAGTGACCATCTGCCTTCCTCTTAATTAAAATATTAAGGAAGGGGAGGCATCCATTTTCCTCCATTTGCATTATAAATTTGGTGTTCGAATGGATGCTGTTGAGGTGTTCATGAAACTCATCTAGCACCTGTTTGCCATGTCCGCATACAACAAAAGTGTCGTCGACATAGCGGAAGAAGTGCTTTGGTTTCTGTCTGGCACTTTGAAGGGCCACCTCCTCGAAATGTTCAATATAGAGGTTTGAATTCACAGGAGCCAGTGGGAAGCCCATGGCCACATTGTCAATCTGTTCAATGAATTCCCTGTGGTGCTGAAAGTAGGTTGTTAATGCTTGTTCGAAGAGGCTGACTTTGTGGTTCAAAGTGCTGGGCTAAAAGTGTCAAGGAGTCTTGAAGGACACTTTCGTGAAAAGCGGTGTCATGTTGAAGCTCACGAGTAGGTCCTCGATTTGTAGTAGCATGTCCTTGAGTATTTTTACGAATTTGGCTGAGTTTCTGACATGGTGGCTGCAGTGTCCCATAAGGGGTTGGAGCAGTGTTGCTAGGAATTTCACAAGTCCTTAACTGTGAGAGTTGGAGTCTGCAATTGGTTGAGAGGTACCCCTTCCTTATGGATCGTAGGGAGTCCATAGAGGTGTGGTATTGCTGGCACTCTAGGGTACAGCCACTTCTTCATTGGCTCAGGTAAGCCAGATTTCTTCAGCAGAGCTATCATCTTTCTACTCATCGTCGGGGTTGGATGCTTCTTCAGCCTCTTATAGGCCTCGTGCTGTGGCAGCAGGTTTATTTTCTACTGGTACTCAGCAGTCCTTAATAGCACTGTAGCGTTCCCTTTATCTGCTGGTAGGATCGTTATATCACGGTCATCTCTAAGGGACCAGAGAGCTGCTCGTTCTTCCGCAGATACATTATTTGTAGGCAACTGAGATCTGTCGATTGTTCTGGAAGTTTCCCACCTGACTTCCTCTGCTTCCTCCTTTGGAAGCCCTTACTGCTTCTTCCACACCACTATAAAGTCTCGTTTCGGGTTTGTTCTGGGGATAGGGGCAAAATTCAGTTCTTTCTTGAGGACTGCGATTGTGGCAGCATCCAGTTCTTTACCAGCCAAATTGATCATGGCTCCTGATGTCATTCATCTCCTTCTTTGTCAAAAACGTTGTAAGATATCAATGCTACCACCCGGCTGGAGACCCAAGAAACCTTCAACAGTCTTTGCCGGGAAAGCAAACAGTCAAATTTAATGCTGTTTACAGAAATTTGTAACACTTAGTAGAGATCTATTCTTTGTAACGGTATCCAGCTCTGTGGACTAAGATCAGTTGTGCTGAATATTGGAATTTTTACTGGGTAGGCGTGATTGGAAAATGAAAAGAAGAGAGCTGAAACATTTCAGATGTGGGATTAGAGAATGCCACTGAAAATTAAGTGAACTTACAAGGAATATGGAGTTCTCAGTAGAACTGTTAAGGAAAGACATGTACAGAAAATGCTGACTAAAAGAAGGGACAGGATGATAGGATAAGTTTTAAGACATCAGGTAGTGAACTAGTCAGATGTGTTTCCATCTCACTTGGGGAAAAATGCTAATATTACACATATCAAATACGAACTTTAATAGAGTGTAGTTAAATTTTATGTTGGTTACATAGTCAATAGTGGAACCTCATCGCACACTTGCAACTCTAAACTAGTAGATAAAGAAGTGCTTTTTTGAGGAGGATGTAGTGTAATTCAGTACACAGCAAGATTTGGACAATGTACTATTTATTCCAATATATATCTTGCAAAATGAGTGTGGCAACAAAATAGGAGGCATTAGAGCTAATATAGGTGCTTCCTGGCAATTGTTCTCCCCAAACACCATCTTGATATGGATTAGGAAAGAGTGAAGTAATGGATGTAGTGGTACCAGTTGTACCCTCTTCCATGCACCATTGGGTGACTAGTCTGGTGTAGATGTAGGTGTACAAAGAATTGGATATTAATAGGCAGGGTTATGGATTGTAATCACACATTTATTGTGAGAGAATAAGGAACCCATTTCTTAAAGATCACAGTACTCAGAGACAATGATTGCACAGCACTGTGAGGGTGTTTAAAAACATCATCATTGTTCAAGTGTGTTCAACATAATACTTGATAAATTAACAGTGATACATTGAATGGGAAAATCTGTGCTTGGCACTGTCATAGTAAATTCCAGAGCTAAAATGGTTGTCCATAGCATGCATGAAAGTTGGTCTGTAGAGCATTACCTGAGGAAACAGGTTGAGGACTGTTGACACATGAGTACAAGCTACAGCTGAATTCAAAGCACTAGAACATTAGTAGATCAATAACATTGAAATTATGAAAATGTTTGTGTGTAAAATCACAATCTACAGCAAAATTAAAACTGAGGCTTGTAACCTATACTGTCCTCAAAAGTACTTTGGTATTGACACTAGAGCAGGAACACATGGAGATGCAAAATGCAGTTGCCTCACTCTTCCTTGACTGTTCGTATGATCTGACATTTCATTGATCACACTCTAATTTGCATACTAATCAGTGTACAAAGGTGGAAGTGGGTTCTGGAGGAGTTGCACTACATTCTCATTTTAGATTTGTTTGTGGCAATAAATTTTTAGTTTTATATGCAGAATGTTTTCGAAAATCCATTATCTAATGTTCCTGAAAATTTGACTCATAGGGAAACTTTGTTACTGAGTTTAAATGACCAAATTGTGCTAACAAAATACTTAGAATATGTCTTATTTTCAACAGCTCCAAACTGTCAGAGATGTCTAACATAAGATTAATTTAAATTAAACATTATGTGTGATGCTCTGGTCATGTGATAAGGTATCAGTCATCTGTTTTGTTGAGAGAAACACAGCACAGGATTTACTATTAACATGACATTACATTTTATGATCAAACACTACAAATCCATGTAACAAGAAAGTCACCCATTTTGGTAGAGGTAAGGAAATTTAACAGTTTGAAAGTAAGAAGAGTAGTGATAACATCATTCACTACCTTCTAATTACAACAATGAGGAGTCAAAAAATTAAGATTTTGTTAGTGTCAAACTGCTGAATTCCTGAGTTGCACTTCATTTGATTGTAGTTGCCAATAAAAGCCTTCTTAGTAATGAAAATACAATCTGCTCTGCAGGTAAATACACCACACATTCTGTGGTAATTTTCGTAACAGCTTTATTATAGAGTTCCCCAACTGGACAGTGTACCTTTTTTACTTGTTTCATCAATGTTTTGCAACATAATCTTCAATTTAGGCCCATATCAATTCTGTTGGGTTGAAGTGCCAGTGAGAAGTTATCAGCCTAATTATTTTATGCCTGTATGTTTTTGTCAACCTGTAAGTTTTTGTATGTGGCCAACTGGTTTATTGAGAGGTATTCGATTTGTGCGCTCTATCTTTACAAATTTTTAACTTACTTCCACTTCCGGATGCTGAAGCCAATAATTTCCTCTTTTTACACTCCTGGAAATTGAAATAAGAACACCGTGAATTTATTGTCCCAGGAAGGGGAAACTTTATTGACACATTCCTGGGGTCAGATACATCACATGATCACACTGACAGAACCACAGGCACATAGACACATGCAACAGAGCATGCACAATGTCGGCACTAGTACAGTGTATATCCACCTTTCGCAGCAATGCAGGCTGCTATTCTCCCATGGAGACGATCGTAGAGATGCTGGATGTAGTCCTGTGGAATGGCTTGCCATGCCATTTCCACCTGGCGCCTCAGTTGGACCAGCGTTCGTGCTGGACGTGCAGACTGCGTGAGACGACGCTTCATCCAGTCCCAAACATGCTCAATGGGGGACAGATCCGGAGATCTTGCTGGCCAGGGTAGTTGACTTACACCTTCTAGAGCACGTTGGGTGGCACAGGATATATGCGGACGTGCATTGTCCTGTTGGAACAGCAAGTTCCCTTGCCGGTCTAGGAATGGTAGAACGATGGGTTTGATGACGGTTTGGATGTACCGTGCACTATTCAGTGTCCCCTCGACGATCACCAGTGGTGTACGGCCAGTGTAGGAGATCGCTCCCCACACCATGATGCCGGGTGTTGGCCCTGTGTGCCTCGGTCGTATGCAGTCCTGATTGTGGCGCTCACCTGCACAGCGCCAAACACGCATACGACCATCATTGGCACCAAGGCAGAAGCGACTCTCATCACTGAAGACGACACGTCTCCATTCGTCCCTCCATTCACGCCTGTCGCGACACCACTGGAGGCGGGCTGCACGATGTTGGGGCGTGAGCGGAAGACGGCCTAACGGTGTGCGGGACCGTAGCCCAGCTTCATGGAGACGGTTGCGAATGGTCCTCGCCGATACCCCAGGAGCAACAGTGTCCCTAATTTGCTGGGAAGTGGCGGTGCGGTCCCCTACGACACTGCGTAGGATCCTACGGTCTTGGCATGCATCTGTGCGTCGCTGCGGTCCGGTCCCAGGTCGACCGGGCACGTGCACCTTCCGCCGACCACTGGCGACAACATCGATGTACTGTGGAGACCTCACGCCCCACGTGTTGAGCAATTCGGCGGTACGTCCACCCGGCCTCCTGCATGCCCACTATACGCCCTCGCTCAATGTCCGTCAACTGCACATACGGTTCACGTCCACGATGTCGCGGCGTGCTACCAGTGTTAAAGACTGCGATGGAGCTCCGTATGCCACGGCAAACTGGCTGACACTGACGGTGGCGGTGCACAAATGCTGCGCAGCTAGCGCCATTCGACGGCCAACACCGCGGTTCCTGGTGTGTCCGCTGTGCCGTGCGTGTGATCATTGCTTGTACAGCCCTCTCGCAGTGTCCGGAGCAAGTATGGTGGGTCTGACACACCGGTGTCAATGTGTTCTTTTTTCCATTTCCAGGAGTGTATTTTAGCATAAGTTTCTCATCAACAATTGCACATTTGGGAGCACTATCAACAAAAGGTGTTGATGATGTAGGCAGATTATGCACAAACCATTTCTCTCAACTGATTTTATATCTCAATGCCTTGAACAAGAGTGATATTGATATGTTGTTGTTGTGGTCTTCAGTCGTGAGACTGGTTTTGTGCAACTCTCCATGCTAATCTATCCTGTTCAATGTTTTTCATCTCCCAGTACCTACTGCAACCTACATCCTTACAAATCTGCTTAGTGTATTCATCTCTTGGTCTTCCTCTGCGATTTTTACCCTCCACACTACCCTCCAATATTAAATTGGTAAGCCCTTGATGCCTCAGAACATGTCCTGCCCAATGATGCCTTCTTCTAGTCAAGTTGTGCCACAAATTTCTCTTCTCCCCATTTCTATTCAGTACCTCATTAGTTAGGTTCTCTACACCTCTAACCTTCAGCATTCTTTGTAGCACCACACTTCAAAAGTTTCTATTCTCTTCTTGTCTACATTGTGTATTGTCCATGTTTCACTTCCATACATGGCTACACTCCATACAAATACTTTCAGAAACGACTTCCTGACACTTAAATCTATACTGGATGTTAACAAATTTGTCTTCTTCAGAAACTCTTTCCTTGCTATTGCCAGTTTCATTTTATATCCTCTCTACTTCGGCCATCATCAGTTATTTTGCTCCCCAAATAGCAAAACTCCTTTACTACTTTAACTGTCTCATTTCCTAATCTAATTCCCTCAGCATCACCTGACTTAATTCGACTACATTCCATTATCCTTGCTTTGCTTTTGTTGATGTTCATCTCATACCCTGCTTTCAAGACACTGTCCGTTTCATTCAACTGCTCTTACAGGTCATTTGCTTACAATGTCATCAGCGAACCTCAAAGTTTTTATTTCTTCTCCATGGATTTTAATACCTACTCTGAACTTTTCTTTTGTTTCCTTTACTGCTTGCTCAATATACAGATTGAATAGCATTGGGAAGAGGCTACAACTTTGTCTCACTCCCTTCCCAACCACTGCTTCTCTTTCATGTCCCTCGACTCTTATAATTGCCATCTGCTTTCTGTAAAAATTGTAAATAGCCTTTCGCTCCCTGTACCACCTTCAGAATTTGAAAGAGAGTATTCCAGTCAACATTGTCAAAAGCTTTCTCTACGTCTACAAATGCTAGAAATGTATTGATATATCCACTGAATGACGTTTGCTGAAGTGGTCCACAACTGCTAAGAGTAATGACAGGTAACATTGCAACTAGAAGTATACGAAATGAATGCAAACAAAATACCATAGTGCAGTGAATGCTTCCATAGGACAGCGAGCTGCCTAAAACTGAACTGTACTGCACTTGGGAAATGTATTGGCAGTGTGGTGAAGGTATATCCCTTGGGATAGACTGAATGTGTGCTCTGAAGTCTTTGCATGTATCACCACACTATTTCATTTCTAGTTGCCAGTCCTAAAGTAATTCTGAATAGTGTTCAATTAAAGTACCCTGTTGCTTTCTAGAACCAGGTCCTTGGTTGTCACACAGGCAGTCAATGCAAAATAATTTTGGCAGGCTGAAAATCTTGGA
The DNA here is from genome assembly GCF_021461395.2 of Schistocerca americana. Taxonomy (NCBI): domain Eukaryota; kingdom Metazoa; phylum Arthropoda; class Insecta; order Orthoptera; family Acrididae; genus Schistocerca; species Schistocerca americana. The sequence goes on from NC_060129.1 coordinate 154,540,399, forward strand.
TGTTATCTTGGGTCCAGTGCAAGACACTACTGTTGATTGGAGAGGAGGAGAAGTCAAAGATTACTGGAACAATAATACATTGCCCAGAAATGGGTGTCAAATGCCTGAACTCATTTGCACTAAGGCTATGAGTGTGAGAACAAGTTAATTTGATAAATGCGGGCAACAATAGGCAGGTGAAGGCTGAAGACGAGTGATAAAAGTTGTGTGGATAGGAAAAGCACAACACTGCAATGTGAGGCAAACTTTTGGGTCACCAGACGATGGTCAGTGTCAGTATGTGCTATGCTGTGCTGTGCTGTGAAGTAACAGTGGAGCAGAGAGCTGTTAGTGTCTCTGCAAAGAGCACAGTGAAATGTACCACAAGGTGGAATCATGGGAATGTGGGTTAGAAAAACTGATCAGCAAATTATATCTTTGTATTACAGATTTGCACAAGCTGTATTAATTCGAACATATTTGTCATTTTTTTGAAGTTCTGTTGGGAGTATCTTGTCACAGTGATTGTATCAGTGAGGATCCCAGACTACATTTGGTGTGGGATGATCTCGAAAATATTGCAAGCATTTACATCACTAATATTGCATGTAGATTGAGAAAAGTTATCGGCTAGTTGAAAGCTAATTGAAATAATCATAGATTGTGAGTTTTCTAGAGATCAGCAGTATATTAGTAACAAGCTGAGTTCGTGGCATTGCCGGGGTAGGTATTTATTCCGATCTGTTAGTCCATCTTCTCCTCCCATGTTCATTCCATCTCCCCCTTTGCCACTCTTTTTGTCTCCCCCTCACCCACTATTTTTCCATCTTGTCACCTACTCTCTCTGCCTGTCTCATCCTTGCCCTTTCTCTCTGCCCCTCAACTTCTCCTCAAGGTGTCCAGTACACCTATGAGCTCCTTTGCAGGCAGAATGGCATACCTGTCTAATTACAGTGTCATGTAGCAATTGTATTCCAGCTACCACCTTGAAAAATAATGTATTAGTCAGCAATATGAAGCACATACCAAGCAGTAGTAGGAATAAACTATTTCTTATGAGTAGACACAGCCATGTTCCAGTTAAAGTTGTGCTCAATGCTATGGGATGTTGTTATTAACAAAATTAAATTTTTTTGTTGATGAGAATGCAATGACATTGCAGAGGCAAAGGGTGAAAGAATACACAAAAATATTAAATGTCCAATATTCTGTTTGCAAGTTGCGGCAAGAAGTATGTAATACTGAGATGAGTGGAATCGGAATATCTATGCCAAAGGAAAAGCAGTAACATGTACACAGTATAAATGCCTGGGAAATGTGATAAATGTGTTGTATGGCAGAAATTCTGTGAGCTTATGAACAATGCAAAAAAAGTACCAACTTCGCTAGAGGTTAACAGCTTATGTTGAAGAGAAATGGATAGCAGAGCTAGCAAACAGTCCAACGGGATAGGAAAACAGACTGCGGCTGCTGTTATTTAAAGTGCTCGGTATCCCATCCAGAAACCATTTGTCATGGTGGCATTTGTTGCACATGTATCGACAAATTTAAATCTGTTTAAAAGATTACACCTCATTTAGTATAACAGATGAGGTTTGTGGTTCAGATCCTACTACACAATGAATTTTCCTTCTCTTTTCCTCTAAGGAAAATCAGTAAGATACGTTTCATTGCACCATGAACGTTAGATGGACAGCTTGCCACAGGTGCATTTAATTTACAATAAATTTAAGAAACAACTTACTAAGGACATTATGCATCATTTGTTTTTTTATATTAATTTTACAGCCATTAACCAGTATAAGATTTAAATTCAGCTTTCTTAACCATTATTTTCAGTCATATATGCCAACACATGCTGTCATCAACAAAAATATAAAAGTAAGTATGAAAGTAGCATCAAACCTACGAGCTGTGGAGCCCCATTGTGATATTACAGCACTCTTACCAATGTTAATGCATTTACTGTTCTAGTAGGTGGTAGGTAATTCCATCTCATGTGGTTACCATGCATGAAGTTGGTGTACAACAGCTCAACAGTGTGAACAGCTTCACTGTAAGATAGCTGACAGCTTAAGATAGGTTACCACTATTCTTCTTCAGCCCCAATATGATGTACATCCTCCACTTCTGAGGAAATTTGTTCCCTGAATGAAATTCCTTTTTTCACTACACTTGTGTGAACAAATTATCATGCGTAAACAATGCAACACAATTTCCAAATCTACTTATCAAACAGATTTTTATGAAAATGAGGCATATCACTGAAGTGGCAAGTGGATTATTTTCACAAAGCATGGATTTATGTATATTGTCGTATGATTTGGTACTGCCAGAGCAATCTTGTCTAAAGAACATTGCCACAGTGCCTGTCTTCATTTGTGTTCTGCAGTGATTGACATGCAGATGTCTAGGGTGTTGCATGCTTTGCTTTTTACGGATACCACAGTTTTCATCGTTATGTTCACACAATTCAGTTTCTAAAGCATAAACGTGGCAGTACTGTGGAATAGCCTATGACATAACTAGATCTCTCTTTTCTCAAAGGTACTAGTGCTGTAGACACAGTGCCTGAACAGTTGCTTGCATATTAATGAGTACAGAATATGGCACTGCGTTTCCAGGCGACCGACATTGAACTGAGGATGACAGTATTTCCAAAATGCAGTGCAACTGTGGCTGTGATCTGCTATGTGCTGCAGACAAATAAGAATTGAATATGGGAGTACACAGTAAGTGGACCAAACATTGAATGTAAGATTACAGTTATTGGAAGAACTGTCATCATCTGTTGGAGATTACACAAGATTTGGGGTTTTTGACATGAATCGCATTTAGGGCAGATACTCACTATTACCAAGAAATAAATGTAAAGGTGACCTCAAGTGTTCAGTGAAGAAATGGGACCTAGAAAAGGGCTATGTGGGGTGATAAACATACTACTGTGAGTCAGATGATCACCAGTTTGAATTTGAAGGCAGCAGGGTCTGTTGCTATGAGAACTTTACTGAGACAATTGCAATGCATAAGACTTGGCACTTAACCACATCCAATGCCTACTCATGACTCTTAAGCTACTCAGCATATATGAAGATACCCATTTGGTAAAATCTGTAACAAGGTGTTCTTGTTAGTGTTCAATGTAAAATAATTGCCTTTCCTATATTGTTTGTGTTGCAGCCATCTGGTGCATGTACATACCCATGATTAATCTTCATTCTGTTTATACATCTGTATCTGTACTCTACTACATATGAGTGGCAGTCTTTAAAAAAGTTGGTTACATAATTAAATTTTGCTTTGTTTGCAGGTACATATCGGCCTTGCTGGTACCCTTTTTAATTTCCGAATTACAGTAGGCTGCTTTATGACGAAAAAAGAAAAATTATGGAAAAGCTTAGTGTAGAGTAATTCATTTCCGGCAGCAGCAGGAACGGTTGAGCTGTGTCCAGCTTATCTTGGTGACTGACTTAGCTGTGTGGATTGGCTCCCTTAGTGAGGAGCCCCCCCCCCCCCCCCACCCACCCACCTGGGTCTTGCCACTTGACCCCACTTGCCACTTGTGCTTGACTATGATTGGACCCCAGTCTATACAGCATCTTTTCCCTTTGGTGCTGCATGTCTATCCTCTTGGTATTCTTTTTCTGCTCCTGTGGGGAACAAGTCTGCTGTGTTTCTGGTAATGTTCCGCACTATCCACAGCTGACACAGAGACAATCTCACACTGTTTTTCGTTCCCTTTTCCGTTCATCATTCACCTTCGCCTATCCTTCTCCACTTTGGCATTTGAGGCTCCTATTGTTATTTTTCTTCCCAGTGTGCTCCTGATGCCGGCCCATCTGTGTGACACGTAACAGGTGACTTGATAATGTGTAATTCCCAGCCCCGGTTCAACATGTAGGGTTCAGAAGTAGAAGCCAGGCTCAGGGAGGGGAGATTGCCTGAGCTGCTAACTTTCCAAATTGCCAGTTGGTCGTATGTTTGGGAGGCGTGACCTGTTGGGAGGTGTGACCTGAGTGAGGTATGAACAATCACCTAAGGCGAGTGTGCCCACTTGTGAAGGGGACCTCTAGTTGAAAAGAGTGTTCCCTTGGAGGCACTTGCAGTCATGGGGGTGGGGATTTCCTCACAATGAGCCAATCATCTTCACAATAAATGTCTGTTGTTTGTTGTTGTCGTCTTCACTCCAGAGACTGGTTTTGTGCAACTCTCCATGCTAATCTATCCTGTTCAATGTTTTTCATCTCCCAGTACCTACTGCAACCTACATCCTTACAAATCTGCTTAGTGTATTCATCTCTTGGTCTTCCTCTGCGATTTTTACCCTCCACACTACCCTCCAATATTAAATTGGTAAGCCCTTGATGCCTCAGAACATGTCCTGCCCAATGATGCCTTCTTCTAGTCAAGTTGTGCCACAAATTTCTCTTCTCCCCATTTCTATTCAGTACCTCATTAGTTAGGTTCTCTACACCTCTAACCTTCAGCATTCTTTGTAGCACCACACTTCAAAAGTTTCTATTCTCTTCTTGTCTACATTGTGTATTGTCCATGTTTCACTTCCATACATGGCTACGCTCCATGCAAATTCATCAGAAAGGACTTCCTGCCACTTAAATCTATACTTGATGTTAGCAAATTTCTCTTTTGCAGAAAAGCTTTCCTTGTAATTGCCACCTTACATCTTATATTCTCCCTGCTTCGACCATCATCAGTTATTTTCCTCCCCAAATAGCAAAACTCACCTACTACTTTGAGTGTCTCATTTACTAACCTAATTCCCTCAGCATCACCTGATTTAATTCGACTACGTTCCATTATCCTCATTTTGCTTTTGTAGATGTTCATCTTATATCCTCCTTTCAAAACACTGTCCATTCCGTTCAGTTGCTCTTCCAGGTCCTTTGCTGTCTCTGACAGAATTACAATGTTATCGGCAGACATCGAAGTTCTTGTTTCTTATCCATGGATTTTAATTCCTACTCCAAATTTTTTTGTTTCCTTTCCTGCTTGCTTAATATGCTGATCAAATAGCATCAGGGATAGGCTACAACTCTGTCCCACTCCCTTCCCAACCATTGCTTTCCTTTCATGCCACTTGACTCATCACTGCCATCTGGTTTCTGTACAAATTGTAAATACCTTTTTGTTCCCTGTATTTGACCCCTGCCACCTTCAAAATTTGACAGACAGTGTTAGTCAACATTGTCAAAAGTTTTCTTTAGGTCTACAAATGCTGGTTTGCCTTTCGTAAATCTATCTTCTAAGTTCAATGAACACTCTGCCAGGCACTTAACACGTGATTTGCGGAGTATCCATGTAGATGCAGGTGATGCAGATTTGGATAAGTCGTAGGTTCAGTATTGCCTCGCGTGTTCCAACGTTTGTATGGAATCCAAACTGATCTTCCCTGAGGTCAGCTTCTACCAGTTTTTCCATTCATCTGTAAGGAATTCGTGTTAATATTTTGCAGCTGTGACTTATTAAACTGATAGCTTGGCAATTTTCAAACACTTGCTTTCTTTGTGATTGGAATTGCTGTATTCTTCTTGAAATCTGAGGGTATTTCACCTGTCTATCAGGCTATCAGTAGTTCTAATGGAATGTTGTCTACTCTTCATGGTTTCACTTGCTGAAGACGGTCAGTCCTTCACAACAGTAAATCTGTTTCTAATTCAGAAAGGTGTTGATGCAATTGCAAGCCCTGTGATGTCCTGCTCTCATTTTACGGTATAGCACTTTGCTTTTGGAAACTGCTTCTGATTCTCAAGCATGACGACTGCTTGCTGCTTTGCTTCTCGATGACATCCTGTTTGTTTTGAGGTCCATAGAACTCTGAACTCTTTCTGTGTTGGTGTTTACAGTAGGCTGCGGGATGGTCTGATCAAGGCCGAAATCCAAACATACCACTCTGACCATTGCCGTCAATCTGGTGATGAAAAAGGTAGGTGCCTCCTTAGTGCGCATGCACGCGCGCACCCACATGCTCTCATGCTCTCATGCTCTCATGCTCTCTGTCTCTGTCTCTGTCTCTGTCTCTGTCTCTGTCTCTGTCTCTGTCTCTGTCTCTGTCTCTGTCTCTCTCTCTCACAATTGATAGATTGGTGAATTGGTGCTTCCATCAAAGATCAAAGGAGGCTATGAAGTTATCACAGTCCAACTATATATTCTGAATCTGATGTGCTGCTACCAGTGTCATTGTTTCAATCACTCGAATGTCTTGTTGACACCTGGCCAAATGTTTAACCTGTGGTGGGGATGCACACAAGGGCAATTGTTCTCTTCCTCCCCGCTGTATAAACAGAAATTGCCACCATGCTGCTCCTCTTGAGATAGCCCCATGTATCTTGATGAGTGGGGTGTCCAGGAGATCTAGCTAAAAGAAAAAGTACCTTAGCTGGTCGCTCGAAAGTTACTGACTAGTCTCAAACCCTGCCTTCTGCTGGTCTAAATCTCGCTCCATGCAAACCTGAGACCTTAAATTCTACTCTGAGGTTGTGAAATTGGCCAGTGTTATGGTAGCATGGCTATTCCTTCTTCCATTTGGGCAACAAGCCATCCAACTCTGGCCACACGGGGTGAAGTCACCAGTTATACGACCGGATGGCCAGGAAGGACAGCAGGAATACTCCCGTGAAGAACTCGTATGTCTCTCCTGCCAACCACAGCCTGAGTCTTCATCTGCTAGCCAGAAAGGTCCGAAGAAGTCCAAGAAAGGCAAATGGTCTTCTCCTTCGCCAATTCAAAGAGCCTCTTTGGTGGTGTCACCACATTATACCTTGACCTGGCTGGTGTTTGTGTCTCCGGTGTGCACCACTAACCATTTCTCTGTATTGAACTCTGCAAGCTGTCTGCACAACAAAGCCGACACCTCTGTAGACTAAATGGAACACGATTGTCATGGCTCTGTGCTCTGTAGCAGTGAGTCTTGACAGGATGGCAATCGGCATCCTCTGAGGTGACATCCATTCATTGTTTCCTTACCATGACTCTCTGAATGGATATTCATGGCCTTCAATCCAACAAAGAGGATTTAGGTCTGCTTTTAGAATTGCAGCATCCACTTGTATTCTGCTCTCAGGAAACAAAATTGTGTCCTCATAACTGCATTGAGATTTTGCATTTCTTCCTGGTCTGATTTGACTTTCCCCAAGCTCATCTATTGGGGAGTCAAGCTGCTCATACCGGATGATGTTCATAGTAAAGCCATCTCCCTGACTCCCCGCCTTCAAGCTGTTCCAGTTCGCCTTTTCCTTCCTCATTTGACCTTCTCCCTTTGCACCACTGAAATCCCTCCATCATTCAGTGTCACCAGGGAAGACTCTCGCAGCTTGTTCGGCAACTTCCTCACCCACTTCTGCTGCTCAGTGACTAAAGCACACCATCCCTTCTAACGCCGCCCCCCTCCCCCCCCCCCCAACTCTCAAAGTCGGGTGGTTAGAATATGCCAGAGGTATTGCGGCCTGTCGTAAGAGGCGACTAAAAGGATTCTCATATGTCTTGGCCTTTGTGATGGTCCCCTGTCTGGTTTGACCATCTTTCTAAATTTTCCTGAAGAGCGAGCCAAGTGGGGAAGGGTGCCTTACATGGTGCATCGTGTCCATCGTGCATTGAGATCTTTAACACACTTTTTCGTCATCGCATTGCAGTCCTGCCCATTCTGCATATCTTGGGTGAGACACCCTCCTGGGTGCGTTTCCACCATGCACTATGCAGCGTCACTTTCTGTGCCTATGGTGACCATGGACTTCTTTGTACCTCATATCCAGAATGGTATCTAGTCCAGTGTGTGTGTACCCTGTTGGTTGCAGCGTCCCCCGACAACACAGGGATCACTCTGCTGATGTCTGTGCCATTAACTCCCCACATATGTAATGGAGTAGATGGCCATCTCCCTAGGGCATCGGGACTCCCAGCAATGGCCATCCTGCCAGGTGATCCTTGCTGAGGCTGGGTTTCACCTGTGGGGAGGCCCCCTGTCCGGAGTGGGTGGCATTGGGTTGGTGGCATCAGGGCAGATGACACACCATGATGTGTAGTATGTCATCTCATGCTGGTGGTCCGCTGCCAGCAGTCTTTCAGTGGGAAAAGTCTAACTTCAATGCTAAGAAATATGAGCCCAAATCGTCCCCCTACCTGGCCACATCATGGCAGGAATGCCAGGCTAAAGATGGCAGTGAAGCTTATTCGCCCCAGTACCTCGTATGTACAAGAGTTCATGGGGAATCTGTGATGTCCATGAAACCTCAAATTTTCGTGGAGCATTTGGGTGACAAGTTCAGGAAGGTGGAGGGTTTGTCCAAAATGCGCTCTGGGTCAGTCCTTATAAAAACAGCATCCTCTGCCCAATCACAGTTATAACTCGCTTGTGACAAATTGGGGGATGTTTCTGTTTCCATCACACTCCATAAGATCTTAAATCTGGTCCAGGGTATTACATTCCACAGGGACTGGAACAGAAAAGGGAGGTAATGACAGTGGCATGCAAAGTGCCCTCCGCCACACACCGTTGGGTGGCTTGTGGAGTATAAATGTAGATGTAGACCTAGTTTTGCAGTCTGACAACGAGCTGCATGCCAGTTTAGAGTGGCGATGTGTTCATTTCATCTGCCGCATCCATCGGGGTCAGAGGAATAATCAGTTTGCCACTGGTGCTTTCATCTTGGCTTTCGAGGGTGATACATTGCCGGTGAAGGTGATGGTCTACCGCTTTGACGTCAAGCCATATATACATCCCCCGATGAGGTGCTTTAAGTGCTGGAAGTGGCCATATGTCTGCCTGCTGTACTTCCAGTGTCACATGTCGATATTGTGAATGTCCATCACATCCCAATACTCCATGTGCCCTGCCTCCCATCTGTGTCAACTGTGGAGAGCATTAATCACGTTGATCGCAAGGATTTTACAGGAAGAGAGGAAATTCGTGGAATATAAGACCCTGGACCGACTGAGGCTAAGAGGAAATTTGAGCACCTACATCCTTCAGCTATGACCTCTTACACAGCCACTATGAGAACAGTTGTCGCCTCTCGGAACCAGAAGGCTACACCTGCCCCCTTGATGGTGCAGGGCACTTCCCTCCCGGTTGGTCCCGCACCACATACTATGGGAGCAAACACCCCCTCCCCCCCCCCCCCCCCCACACACACACAACCATTCTGGATATCGGTACCCACTTCTGAGCTGGAGAAACATAAGTCTTCTTTGGATCCTCTTGCTAGGAAGGGGTCGCTTGGGTCACTGCCTTCCCAGGTTTCTGCTAGTGGGAAAGATGACACTCACCATTGGCTGAAGAGCCCAAAAGCAGTTGGTCATAGGGCTTCACGCTCATCCTCAGTCCCGGAGACTGAATTAGTGAAGTTCTCCCTGCCATGGAAGCCAGTGAGAGAAATCCAAAGGCACCATGCTTACTGGCTGAGCCAGAGACGTTGAATCTTTACTGTCTCAGTTCGACCTCTGCCTCTTAAATACTGGGGCCGCCACACATTTCAGTGTGGCTCATGGTAGTTACTCGGCCATTGATTTATCAATTGGCAGCCCAGGACTTCTCCCATCTATCTACTGGAGAGCACATGATGACCTGTGCGGTAGTGACCACTTCCCCATCTTCCTGCCACTGCCCTGGCGTCAGGCCCATGGACGCCTGCCCAGATGGGTTTTAAACAAGGTGGACTGGGAAACTTTCACCTCTGTCACCATTGAATCCTCCCCATACAGCAACATCGATGTGATGGTTGAGCAGGTAATTACAACAATCGTTTCTGTGGCAGAAAACACGATCCCTCGCTCTTCAGGGTGTCCCAGCGAAGGGCAGTCCCTTAGTGGTCACCGGAAGTCACTGAAGCAATTGAGAAGCTTTGGCTAGCTCTGCAGCGGCATAAGTGGCACCCTTCTCTGGTGCACCTCATAGCCTTTAAACGGCTCCATGCCTATGTTCACCTACTTATCAAACAACGGAAGCAGGAGTGTTTCGAGAGGTATGTTTTGACAATTGGGTGCAGTACATCATCTTCCCAAGTCTGGGCCAAAATCAGACTTGTTTTCAGGTACCTGACTCCAAAAGGTGTTGCCAGTGTTAACATAAATGGCATGTTATCTACCGACACAAAAGTGATTGCCAAGCGCTTTGCTGAACACTATGCTCAAGCCTTTCCATCGGAGAACTACCCAACAGGCTTTCGCACTTTCAAATGGCCTGTTGAAGGAAAAGTCCTCTCATTCACTACACTTCACAATGAATCCTATAACGCCCCATTTACAGAGTGCGAACTCCTCATTGCCTTGCACATCACCCTGCTACAGCTACTGGGCCGGATCGGATCCACAGTCAGATGATTGAACATATCTAATCTGACTACAAGCGTCATCTCCTCATCGTCTGCAACAGGATCTGGTGTGATGCCATCTTTCCATTGCAATGGTGGGAGAGCACAATCAATCCAGTGCTCAAACCCAGTAAAAACACACTTGATGTGGATAGCTGTCCCCCCATCAGCCTCGCCAACGTTACTTGTAAGCTGCTGGAACGTATGGTGTGTCAGCAGTTGGGTTGGGTCTTGGACTCAAGTGGCCTACTGATGCCATGTCGGCAGCTTCCACCAGGGTCGCTCTACCACTGATAATCTTGTCACTTGAGCCTACCATCTGAACAGTCTTTTCCAGCTGCCAACACCTGGTTGCCGACTTTTTTTATTTACGAAAGTATATACCACCACCTGGCGACATCATATCCTTACCACATTATACGAGGGGGTCTCCAAGGGACGTTCTCGATTTTTATCCAGAATTTCCTGTCACTTGGCACTTTCGGTGTCAGAGTTAGTGCCTCTCATAGTTCGCTCCATATCCATGAGAATGGGCTCCCACAGGGCTATGTATTAAGTGTTTCTCTGCCTTTGGTGGCCATTAATTGTCTAGCAGCAGGTGTTGGGTCGTCCATCTCACCTTCTCTGAATGCAGACTTCTGCATTTCGTACTGCTCCGCCAGTACGGGTGTTGCTGAGTGGCGCCTACAGGGAGCAATTCAGAAGATGCAGTCATGGTCTCTAGCCCACAGTTTCCAGTTTTCGGCCGCTAAGTCGCGTGACATGCACTTCTGTCGGCATCGTACCGCTCATCCGCAACCAGAACTTTACCTTCATGACGATCCAGTAACTGTAGTGGTTTCGGACACCCGATCAACTTTTCATCCTCAATTTCATCAGCTTAAGTGAAAGTGCTGGCAGCACTTCAATGCTCTCCACTGCCTGAGTAACACCAACTGGGGTGCTGATAGCTCTATGCTGCTGCAGCTCTACAGAGCCCTTATTCAATCCCACCCTGACTATTGGAGTCTGGTTTATGGTTTGGAGGCGCCCTCAGCATTGCGTTTACTCGACCTGGTGCTTCACTGTGGCCTACACTTAGCGATAGGAGCTTTTATGACAGGTCCAGTGACCAATGTCCTTGTGGAGGCCAGAGTACCTCTATTTGAGATTAAGTATGCACAACTGGTGGCCTGTTACTTGCACACACTCATAGTTCTCCTGCACATTCAAATCACTGTCTCCTTTCCCCACCCGTGGTGGTTCATCTCCTGCATCGGCAACCCAGGTCAGAGCTAATGATTGTGGTTCGTGTGTGGTCCCTTCTCTCCGAACTGGAATCCTTTCCTTTACCACCTCTACTTGCAGTCCATTCATGTACGCCTCCATGGTGTACACATCGGCTGCAGCTTTGTCTGGACCTTTCAGGTGGCCATAAGGGCCCTGTTAACCCTGCAGCTTTCTGCTTTCACTTCCTCTCGATTGACATGTTCTGGGGCTTTGAAGTGGTTTACACCGATGGCTCGATGGTTGATGGTCGTGTTGGCTTTGTCTATGTTCAAGGCAGCCATATTGTGAACAGAATTCGTTACCTGATGGCAGCAATCTATTAACTGCAGAGCTGGTGGCCATTTATCGTGGACCTCAGTGTGTCTGTTCATGCCCTGGTGAGTCATTTCTTTTATGTACAGGCTCTTTGAGCAGCCTGAAAGCTGTCGACCAGTGATACCCTCGTCATCCATTGGTAGCATCCATCTATGCCCTGTAATGGTGCATTCGTTCAGTGGTGTTTATCTGGACCGCTGGTCATGCCAGAATACCAGGAAATGAACTTACTGACAGGCTGGCCAAACAGGCTACACGGAAACCACTTCTGGAGATCAGCATCCCCGCAACTAACCTGCTTTCTTTATTACGTCACAAGGTTTTTCAGCTTTGGGAGACGGAATGGCAAAATCTCAGTATGCACAACAAACTGCGAGCCATTAAGGGGACCACGAATGGGTGGAAGTCCTTGATGAGAGCCTCTCACAGGGACTTGGTGGTTCTACGCCGGCTCTGCATCGGCCATGCCTGGGCAACCCATGGCTACCTCCTGTGCTGTGAAGACCCACCTCAGTGTCGGTGCAGTACCTGGTTGACAGTGACCTAAATTCTTCTGCTTTGTCCTTCTTTGGCTGCCCTGTGATTTCATCTTCGGTTGCCAGGCTTATCATTGATTTTAGCAGATGACGCCTCATCAGCTGATTCTGTTTTACATTTCATCCATGAGGGTGGGTATTATCATTCGATCTGAGTTTTAGTGCATGTCTGTGTCCTCCACCCTAGTGCTTTTAGGGTGGATGTTTTAATGTGTCGCAGAATGGCTGCTTTTTCCTATTTATTCTCGTGGTCTGGCAGCCAGTTATTCTTGATTGGAATTCAGGAATATTTACTACTTCTTCTTTGCTGAAGGAGTTTCGAAAAACCGTGTTTAATAACTCTGCTTTAGTGGCACTGTCATCAGTGACTTCACCGTTACCACGCAGTGAATATTTGTCTTGCCACTGGTGTGCTTTATGTATGACCAGAATCTATTTGGGTTTTCTACCAGATTTCGAGACTGAATTTCATTGTGGAAATTATTAAAATCATCTTGCATTGAAGAAAGCGCCATATTTCAAACTTCAGTAAAACTTTGCCGATCTTGGGGATTTTGCGTTCTTTTAAATTTGACATGCTTTTTTCGTTGCTTCTGAAACAACGATCTGACCCGTTTTGTGTACCATGGGGGATCAGTACCCTCACTTACTAATTTGTGTGGTATATATCTCTCAATTGCTGTCGATTCTATCTCTTTGAAAACATTCCACAACTTTTCTACACTTACATGATCAGATCAGGAGGAGTGAAGACTGTCTCTGAAAAAGGGTTTAAGAGCATTATCAGCTTTTTTAAATAGATATACGTTGCGTTTCTTTTTGATGATTGTAGGTGTTACGGTATTCAGCATAGCAGCAGCTGCTTTGTGGTTGCTAATTCCTGTATCGTCACAATACTCACTATATGTCGACGATTGTTACTAAAAGGTTAAGTATGCTTTGGCAACCATTTACCGTTCGAGTGGGCTCATGAACTAATTACTCAAAATAATTTTCTGAGAAAGTATTCATTACAATTTCTGATGACGTTTTATGGCTGCCACTGGCTTTAAATGTATAATTTTTCCAGCATATTGAGGGTAGATTAAAGTAGTCACCGACTTTAATTGCATGAGTGGGGTTTTTATTTGAAATGACTCAAGTTTTGTTTCAACTGTTCAGCTACTATATCGTCTGAGTCAGGGCGGGGGTCGGTAAAAAGATCCTATTAATATTCTAGATCGATTGTCAGGTGTAAGGTCTTTCCATACTATTTCACACGAACCATCTACTTCAACTTCGCTACAAGGCAAACTACCTCTGACAGCTATAAATACACCACAAACTGTATTTAATCTACCCTTTCTGAACACTGTTAGATCGTTCGAAAAAATGTCGGCTGAACTTATTTCCAGCTTTAGCCACCTCTCTGTACCTACAAGTATTTGAGTTTCAGTGCTTTCTATTAGGTCTTGGAACTCTGGTTCTATCCGAACACAGCTACAACAATTTACAACTACAATACCAATCTTTTCTACAACTACCTTACAGTGTTTTACCTGCCTACTTTTAGACGGATGTCCCTTCTGTGGTTCCCTGAGACCCTCTAACCTAAAAATCCGCCCATTCCGTTCCACACAACTGCCAGTACCTGTCTAGCCACTTCCTGTGTGTAGTGGGCTCCTGACCTATTAAACAGAACCCGGAAAACCACCACCTGATGGCACAAGTCAAGGGATCTGCAGCCTACATGGTCACAGAATCGCCTGAGCCTCTGATTCAGACCCTCCACTCGGCTCTGCACCAAAGTACCACAGTTGGTTCTATCGATGAGCTCCACCTTAATCTCAGAAGCAAGACTGGCAGTCTTTACCATTTCCGCTAGCCGCCTGAAACCAGACAGTCTCCTCCAATCCTAAGAGACAAACGTCATTGGTACCGACATGAGCCACCACCTGCAGCTGGCTGCACCCTGTACTCTCCATGGCCTCCAGAAGCACCCTTTCCATATCTGGAATGACTCCCCCGGATTACTCACTGGCTTTCTTCCCCTCCTTGGCCGCCATGTTCCTAAGGGGCCCCACTACACACCTAACGTTGGAGCTCCCAACTACAAGCAAACCCACCCTCTGTGAATGCCCAGTCCATGTGAGCCAAGAAGCTTCCTTTGGAACAGGGTGGATGACTGCATCCAGGTCAGACACATCATCAGCCACAGATAACACCTGAAACCTGTTCATCAAACAAACTGGGGAGGCACTACGATCGGGCCCCTTGGAAAGTTTTACACTGCATGCAAGACTTCAGAATGATCTCCCACTCGACCACAGGTAAGGGGTCAATCTCAGTGCAGGCAGTACATGGGGCAGCCACAGCAGTGGACCAATTGGAGGACATGTGGGATGTGATCGATGACCCTTGCATCCCTGTGTGTGATCCCCTATAGTGACGCCCCTGGGCAGCAGCCTGAAGCTGTGTGATGGAAGCCAAAGCAGCCTGGAGCTGTGAGTGAAGGGTCGCCAACTCGGCTCACATCTGTACACAGCAATCACAGTTTCTATCCATTACTGCAGTCACTGCTGTTTGAAGTGGGTAAAATATGTAAGATACAAGTGGTTTACTTGCATTGTTAGTAGCAGGAACTAGTGGTGCTGCTGCTCTCACTGACTGTCTAACTGAACTTATGACCCACCACTTGACCATGAAATGCAAGTATTCTCACCTCCCACCTAACTGGCGTGGTACATGAAGCGGATCCTGATGCAATTTGTAATTCCTGTGTGATTGTCTAGATAGGTGTTTGCCTATTACACATTATGACCCTCCTTAACTGTCGGCAGTCTGTGTCAGTCAACAGATGAGATCGGCCTGTATGCTTTTGTGCTGTACACGTCCATTTACCTTTCCACTTCATTATCACATCAGGAACAGTGGACCTAGGGATATTTAGGAGTGTGGAAATCTCGTGTAAAGACGTATGACAAGTGACACCCTATCATCTGACGAAGTTAAAAGTCCATGAGTTCCATAGAACACACCATTCAGATCTCTCACGATGTCTGATGACTACTGAGGTCGCTGTTATGGAGTACCTGGCAGCACAATGCACCTAATATGTAAAACGTATGTTTTGGGGGTGTAGGGATACTTTTGATCACATAGTGTACGTGTGGGATAGTCCAATATTTAACCTGTACCTTAAAATATAGAGTTGGAAAATAAAATTTTGGTTGTTCACAGGCACATTTGTTGGTATTTTGTGTCAGGGTGTAAAAACAACTAGGATCATACGCACCCATGTAAAAACTGTGAAACATGGAGAAAAAGAGAACAATTACCACACATTAATCCCAATCGACTGAAGAGAAGACAGCTAAACATAGGGACATGGAGAAATGTCTACAAAATTCATTAAAGAGAAACAGAGGTCCATAACTAAAAATTAACCGGGGTTTGCCATATCGCTATGATGGCTAAAAAGTATAATGCGGTTGACAGCCCGCACATCATTCACTCAGAAAAAACAGCCAAAAACTCAGACAGCAAATCCAAACAGGTACATGTACAGTTAAAAAAGGGCATTCCTTGGGAAATGGCAGACAATTAACAGTTGGGCGCAATGTGCACAAATTGGTGGGGAGTGTCACTTACCAAATGCTGATGGCTAAAAAGGCAGCGCCCAATACAGAACGAAATTAAAATGACCTGTCTGCAGCAGGGGGAAGGTCGAGAGGAGATTGTCCAACCTCCAGCCAAACAGCAACACACAGATCACCAGAGGGAATGTAAGAACTAGTTGGCTGATGTACAAGGAATGCAGCCTTGGCGGCAGCATCAGCAGCCACATTTACTGTCAGACCAACACGACTAGGAACCCAGAAACATCACAGTGGCTCCATCAAGAGTGAGCAAATGAGTTTTCCTGGACCCACTGCATTAAGGCATGGGCGGTGTACAGTGCACAGAGACTTTGAAGGTCACTGATAGAGTGAGCAGATGACAATTGAAAAGGCTGTGTCACCAGATGTACTCCAGCATTGATACAGGGTGCGGGGCTCTGCTGTAGCTACTGAGCAGTGTGCTGGAAGCCGATACTGAAAAACATCGCCAATGATGAAGGCATACAGACACCATTGTCAGTCTGAGAAACGTCAGTGTACACAAAGGTACTATCATGACCTTCCATACACATGTCGTGCAACAATGGAATAGAGCAAGGCTGGAGTAGTGTCCCAAGGAAGCAAATGAAGGCCAAGGTGAACGTGGGCCGCCACATGAATCCGAGATTGTGAAGGGTTCACACCTACAAGGAAAGTGGCAGGTAGTGTGAAGTCAAGCTGCTGGAGCAAGAGCCATAAGTGTAGGTGCATGAACAAAGCACTGTTAGTCTAATTTCGAACTGACAAGGGATCAGTCCAAACTGAGGATGGTGGCGTACCATTGAGGACGTGTAGAACATTGAGGGATCACATACAGTGGGCTGCAGGTGAGATATGGGAGGGCCAAGAAACTTTCCTACCGAGCAAGAGACCTAGGTATTTCAGTTTCCATGAAGAGAAGAGCAACAGGGTCAAGATGTAGAGACAGTGGAAGGAATCGACTGCATGCTAGAAATTCATACCAACTGTTCTGTCAGTGGAAAAGCGAAAGCCATTGTCGATGCTCCATGAGAAAAGACGATCGAGACAACGCTGAAGATGTTACTCAATGAGAAAGGTCCGTGGATAACTGCAATGGATGGAAAAAACAACAAAAAAAGAGCTGGAGGGAGACAGGGCATTATAGGATTAATGGCAATAGCAAAGAGGACGATGCTAAGGACAGAACCCTGAGGCACACCATTTTCCTGGATAAAGGTGTCAGACAAGGCAGAACCCACACATACCTTGAGAAGTCTCCTTTAAAAATTCCTCACGGAAATTGGGCATGTAACCACGGAAGCCCCACATGTAGAGACTGCAGACGATAACAGTCCTCCAGCACATGATGTAGGCTTTCTCCAAATCGAGAGAGAGAGCCACACCCTCGGGTTTGTGCAGAAAAGCATTCATGACATTGGTGGTCAAAATGACGAGATGGTTAACTGCAGAATGGCACACTCGAAATCCGTAGTGTGCAGTCATAAGCAAACTGCGAGAGACTAGCCACCATACCAGCTGGCCATGAATCGTATGTTCCATTAACTTGCAAACACAGCTCGTGAGAGATGGGGTGGTAGCTAGAAGGAAGGTGATTGTCCTTCCCAGGCTTAGGTATGGGTATGACTGGCTTCACAGCAGTGCCTGGGAAACGTGCCCTCTGCCCAGGTGAGGTTGTACATATTAAGCAGAAAGTGCTTGCCTGCAAGACAAAGGAGCTAAAACATCTGAATGTGAACAGATCTGGCCCTGAGGTGGAGGTTTGGGATGAAGTGAGAGCATGAACTAGCTCCTTCATAGTATAAGCGACATTGTAGCACACTCGATTTTGAGAAGGGTATTGCCCGAGCCTTCTCTGCTCGTTTTCGGTGGAGGAAAGGAGAGGGATGGTGGGAAAAGTTCGAAATTTCCGCAAAATGGCGGCCCAAGGCGTTACGACATCACAGTGGAGTCCACAACAGCATCATCTACTACTGTCAGGCTGGAAACTGGAGAATGGATCTTGGCCCCAGAGAGCCATCAGAGGTTGGCCCACATGACTGGGAGTGGAACTGTTAAAAGAACTTGTAAATGAAATCCAGCAAGCTTTTTTTCTGTCCTGAAAAACACGACACTGTTCATTCATTGCTGTATAATGAATGCAATTTGCCTTCGTAGGATGATGGTTGAAAATGCAGATAGTACATCTACATGCCCCAGGACATGGCATGGTAAAGAGGAAGCATGAGGAATGGAATGTTCTGCAGCAGTGAGGATAACGTTTGTGAGATATTCCGCCCGGTCATCACAACTGGTGAAATCTTCTTCGTCAAAGGCCACCAGGGAGGAGTAAAGCCTCCAGTCAGCCTTAGTAACCTGCTAGGTGGGTGTGCATGCAGGTGTGGTAGGGGTTAGTATATGGATAGCACACAGGAAATGGTCGCTCAAGTAGGTGTCAGAAGTAATGGACCGCTTGAGACCATGGGCAACCTGGGTGATGCAGAAGTATATGTCCAAATAGGACTAGGTGTGTAAGGAGTGGGAAAGGAATGTCGGTGCTCCTGTATTAAGATAGAAGTGGTTAAGTTGGTCAAGGTCAGCTAAGTGGGCACCTGTCGGACAGTTTGTGGGAGAACCCCAAAATGGATGGTTTGTTGGTTTAAAAGAGGGGGAGGGGGAAGGGACCAAACTGCGAGGTCATCAGTAAAAGAAGGAAAAGGAGGCATACAGCAAAATGACAGGAGAAAGGCAGAACCAAAATAACAAGCCGGACAACCAACACTACTATGGAGGAAACAGGAAAAGAAAACCACAGAGAGAAGCAAGAAACAGGTACAAGGGGTAAAAACAGGAGAGAAACCTAGAAGTAGATACTCTCAGAGTAACAAAGCAGTTTAAATCACTTAATAAAGGTAAGGACTCTGGTCCAGATTGTAAACCAGTCAGATTCCTCTCAGATAATCCTTATAAAATAGCTCCATATTTAGCAATTGTATACAACCACTCTCACAAAGATCCGTACCTAAAGACTGGAAAATTGCTGAAGTCACACAAACACTCGAAAAGGGAAGTAGGAGTAATCCGCTGAATTACAGGCCTATATAACTAACATCGATTTGCAGTAGGGTGTTGGAACATATTCTGTGTTCGGAAATTATGAAGTACCTCGAAGAAAACTTTATTGACACACAGTCAGCACGGTTTCAGAAAATATCGTTCTTCTGAAACACAACTAGCTCCGTATACTCATAAAATAAGTGCTACTGACAGGGGATGTCAAATAGATGCCATATTTTTAGATTTACAGAAGGCTTTCGACACCGTTCCTCACAAGCGTTTTCTAACCAAACTGTGTGCCTACGGAGTATAGACTCAGTTGTGCGACTGGATTCATGATATCCTGTCAGAATGGTCACAGTTCGTAGTAATAGATGGAAAGTCATAGAGTAAAACAGAACTAATATCCGGCGTTCCCCAAGGAAATGTTATAGGCCCTCTATTGTTCCTGATCCATGTTAATGACAGGAGACAATCTGAGTAGTAGGCTGAGATTGTTGGCAGATGATGCTGTCATTTACCGTCTTGTAAAGTCATCAGATGATCAAAACGACTTGCAAAATGATTTAGATATCTGTATGGTGCGAAAATTGGCAATAGACACTGTATAAGGAAAAGTGTGGAGTTATTCACATGAGTACTAAAAGAAACTAGCTAAATTTCGGTTACGTGATAAGTCAGACAAATCTGAAGGCTGTAAATTCAACTAAATACTCAGCGATTACAATTACAAATAACCTAAATTGGAACGATCACATAGATAATATTGTGGATAGAACAAACCAAAGACCGCGATTCATTGGCAAAACACTTAGAAGGTGCAACAGGTCTACTAAAGAGACGGCTTACACCACACTTGTCCGCCCCATTCTGGAGTACTGCTGTGCGGTGTGGGATCCGCATCAGGTGGGTGTGACGAATGACATCGAAAAAGTACAAAGAAGGGCAGCTCGTTTTGTATTATCGCGAAATAGGGGAGATAGTGCCACAGACTGGTATGTGAATTGGAGTGGCAATCATTAAAACAAAAGCGTTTTTCGTTGCGATGGGATCTTCTCATGAAATTTCAATCACCAGTTTTCTCCTCAGATTTCGAAAACATTCTGTTGGCATTCACCCACATAGGGGGAAGTGATCATGACGATAAAATAAAGCAAATCATTGCCCGCACAGAAAAATTTAAGTTGTTCGTTTTTCCCGCATGCCGTTCTGGAGTGGAACGGTAGAGAGACAGCTTGAAGGTGGTTCATTGAACCCTCTCCCAGGCACATAATTGTGAATAGCAGAGTAATCACGTAGACGTAGATAAGCTACACATCAAGCCAGTGAATGCCAAACGACGCCTTGCTTGGTGTAAGGAGCTTAAACATTGGACGATTGAACAGTGGAAAAACGTGTGGAGTGATGAATCTTGGTACCGGATACACAATGTGGCGATCTGATGGCGGGGTGTGGGTACAGCAGATGCCCAGTGAAAGTCATCTGCCAGCATGTATAGTGCCAACAGTAAGATTCGGAGGTGGTGGCGTTACATTGTGGTCATGTTTTTCATGGAGGAGGCTTGCACCCATTGTTTTGCGTGGCACTATCACAGCACAGTTCTACATTTATATTCCAAGCACTATCTTGCTTCCCACTGTTGAAGGGCAATTCAGGAATGGCGATTTCATCTTTCTACATGATCGAGCACCTGTTCATGATGCATGGCCTGTGGCAGAGTGGTTACGTGACAATGACATCCCTGTAATGGTCTGGCCTGCACAGAGTCCTGACCAGAATTCTACAGAAAACATTCGGGTTGAAACTGCCTGGCAGATCAAAACTGTGTGCTGGACCGAGACTCGAACTCAGGACCTTTGCCTTTCGCAGGCAAGTGCTCTATCAGCTGAGCTACCCAAGCAGGACTCACGCCCCGTCCTCACAGCTTTATTTCTGCCAGTACCTCGTCTCCTACCTTCCAAACTTTACAGAAGCTCTCCTGCGAACCTTGCACAACTAGCACTCCTGAACGAAAGGATATTGCGGAGACATGGCTTAGTCACAACCTGGGGGATGTTTCCAGAATGAGATTTCCACTCTGCAGCAGAGTGTGCGCTGATATGAAACTTCCTGGCAGATTAAAACTGTGTGCTGGACCGGTAGGTAGGAGACGAGGTACTGGCAGAAGTAAAGCTGTGAGGACAGGGGGTGAGTCGTGCTTGGGTGGCTCAGCTGGTAGAGCACTTGCCCGCGAAAGGCAAAGGTCCTGAGTTCGAGTCTCGGCCCGGCACACAGTTTTAATCTGCCAGGAAGTTTCATATCAGCGCACAATCCGCTGCAGAGTGGAAATCTCATTCTGGAAACATTCGAGTTGTTTTGGAACACAGACTTCAAACCAGGCGTCACCAACCGACATGGATACCTCTCCTCAGTCCAGCACTCCATGAAGAATGAGCTGCCATTCCCCAAGAAATCTCCCAGCACCTGACAACATATGCCTGCGAGAGTGGAAGCGCTTATCATGGCTAAGGGTAGGTGAACACCATATTGAATTCCAGCATTACTGATGGAGGGCGCCATGAACTGGTAAGACATTTTCAGTCAGGTCTCTGGATACTTCTGATCACATAGTGTATCTTTACTTCTGTTTTGATGTCATGTAGCTGGAGTCACTGTAAAAGTCTTCATGGCTTAGGTAGTTCCTCACAAGCATGATGTCATGTTCATATTGCAGCTCACATTTTGTCACTACATGCGAAATGTGGGACCCAGCTACTGAAACAAATGGTGAGTTCCTACATTATGAAATACTTTAAAGAAAATGATCTATTGACACATAATCAGCGGAGATTCAGAATATGTCTTTGTGAAACATGACTGGTATCATATTCACATGTGGTGATAAATGCTAGTGATAGGGTATCTCAAGTTGATACCATAATTATAGATTTTTAGAAGGCTGTTAACATCATTTGTCATAAGTGGCTTCCAGTCAAATTATGTGCCTTCAGATTGTCATACTCATGGCACTAGATTCCTGATTTTCTGCCAGTAAGGTCGCAGTTCATAGGAACTGACAGTAAGTCTTCTAATGGGATTGAAGTAGTTAGTTGGTTCCCCAAGGAAATGTTTTAGGGCATCTTTCGTTCCTAATTTATGTAAATGATATAGGAGACAATCTCAGCAGCTTTGTTTACAAATCTTTATTTTCTAGTAAACTCATCAGATGAAGACAAATCCAAAATGATTTAGAGAAGACAACTATATGGTGGAAAAATAGCAACTTCCGTAAACTATAAAGTTTGGTCCCCAACATGAGAGTAAGGAGCTTGCACAGAAAGATAGTGTTCATATTTCCCTCACATGGTTCTTGAGAGTAGAAGAGGAGAGAAATATTCTGGAAGTGGCTCTGTGAACTTTTGTCATACACTTGTGCGAATTGCAGAGCTTTGTAGACGTAGATTTAGATGTAGAAGCACTTACACTACTTGTTGCTGCACCATTGGTCAAGGAGTAGTTGTTGGCATGTCCATAATGCTGTCTCATGGTTCAAATTAACCAGTGTCCATTTGAGCTGCTCTTCATGGTGTATGTTCAGTATCTCCTGTCAGTCCTGTTTCATACAAGTGCTGAATGCTTCAGGTATGTACTAGAATGGGTTGTAAGAGTTAGTAAGCCATCTCCTTTGAGGCGCATAGTGTTTTTCCTGTAGTCTACCACTGAACTGATGTTTGCCATTGGCTTTACCTATAGCTAAGCCTGTGTGATTGTTGACTTTCAAATTCCTAAAAATTGCTACATTCAGAAATTTGTGTGAGTGGACCATTTCCAGCTGTGACTCATTGATACTGTAGTAGTGGGATCCTACATTTTTTGTGAAGTTTAAAATTTTACATTCTGAACACTTACTGCAAGTTACCCATCTTAGCACTACGAAATCCGATCTAGATGTGACTACTTGTGCAGAACATTTCTTGTATAGATTGGCAAAATATAGACAATGTTCTACTTGTAGTAAATGAGAACCCTTAAGCAACAAAGAAATTAGAAATTACTACACTCGAGGTATGAATTAAAAAACGCCTTTAGTCATTTGTCGTGTTTTATTCAGTACACGCTGCGTTTCGGATCCTGTGGTCGATCTTCAGGTGTATTTCATATTAATCCATGTTTTATTTGTTCTCTTGAATGTGATGAAGTGCATATCCCTGTGAAGAAAAGGTTTGATGTTAGGTTACGAATTTCATAAGTCAGATGCGGAAAATATGTGCGAAATAGTGGTGAAGATGGTGTACACTTGCAAATAATCCAGGAAAATCGTTTTTAACGGTTTAGTAACGGCATAAGTTGTCTCCTACATCGTTTTCAAGCACATCATTTCATTCAAGAGACACCTTCACAAACAGATGTTCGTAAACACTGCAGACTTTTTTACAAGGTGTGGTTAAAGTTGCATTTTTCATAGTGCTAAAGATTTAATAATTAAAGAATTAACACATGCAGGAATAACTTTAGAACAGATCTTTAAAATTATAGAAAAAGCTGTGGCTTGCGAAATCTCTTTGTTCATTTAATATTGATTATGGATTTTTGATTCTGTGGAGGTGTATCTCCAGTTGTTCTAACAGATCCAGGGTCATACCATTGGCTTCATTATGTAATACTACCAAATTATTTTCTAGATTGTTGATGACATACTTCGTCTCCAACGTATGTTGTGCAATGACTGATTTTTCAAAGTGGTTGAGCCTGAAAGCATTTACATGCTCTAGAAAACGGGTTTTGAAGTTTCTGCTTGTTTTCCATACATAGTAGGCAGGACAATTAGGCCATGATCCTTCATGCACTCCACTGTTGTATGTTTCAGTATTTGATTTTGTGTTATGGATGAGTAAGTTTCCTAATTTATTATTAATGAGAATGAAACTGTTACATTTCTTTCTTTTTAAAAGTCAGCTATTTTTGTGAGATGGGGTCAGGTACAGGTGACTGGCGAATATATTCTCTTCCTTAATAGTGTTGTCATTTGTTGTTGCGGTTTTGTGTATTTGTCTGTCTAAATTGTCAATTGATATTGTTGTGTAGCCATTCCTTTTGGCAATGCTCCTTATTGTATCCATCTAATTCTTGAGGGTGTTTCCTTCTAGAGCAAGGTAGTGTACTCTGTGTAGCATGGACCTAAATGCAGCTTGTTTATGTGTGGTGGATGACATGATGAGTTGTTCAGTGTAATATCTGTGTGTGTGTGTGTGTGTGTGTGTGTGTGTGTGTGTGTGTGTTTTTTCTATGTATGCTAAAGTTATGTTTTTGTTGATGGTTGGTAATTTTAAGGTCCAGGAAATTTATGCTTTTGTTGTCCTCATATTCTACTGTGAATTTTGTGTGTTTGTGGAAAGAATTGAATACTGCTAGTAGTTCTTTGAACTCATTTTTTGTTCCATCAAATAGAAGCAAGGTATCAACAACATATCTCCAGTAATATCTTATTTTACTTTTGAATCTATTGTTTTCATTAAAGAACTTACTTTCCAGGTGATTGAGAAATATGTCTGCAAGAACACTTGATAGGGTACTCCCATGGCAAGACCTTCATTCTGTTGGTGACCTTTACCATTGAATGTAAAGTAATTGTGAGACAATATTAGCTGCAACTTGTCCTTAACTTCTGATATTTCTGCAGTTAACATTTTTTATATGATGCTAAGTTTTCAAAAATTGTCTATTGTTTTTTCAGTTGGTACATTTGTAAATAGGTTAGTTACATCAAAAGAGGCAAACCTGACACCTGCAGGAATATTTATGTCTTTAAGGAATTAGAAAACTAAAATTAATGTTCTTAACTGAGTGTGATTTATCAAATGTATAGTACTGCTTCAGAATTTTGTTTAGTAATTGGGAGACTTTGAAAGCAGGTGCATTCCCAGAATTAACAGTAGGCCTCAATGGAACTTGAGATTTAGGTTGAGGAGGAGGAAAGCAGTGTTTAATGTCGTGTCAACAATGAGGTCATTAGAGAAGGAACTTAAGCTCGGATTAGGGAAGGATTTGGAAGGAAATCGACCATGCCGTTTCCAAGGAACCATCCCAGCATTATCCTGAAATGATTTAGGGAAATCACGGAAATCTAAATCAGGATGGCTGGAGATGTGTTAGAACTGTTGTCCTGAATGCGAGTCGAGTGTGCTAACCACTGCGCCACCCTGCTCTGTCCCTCAGGTTGAGCTCTGTCTTTGGGCTGTGGGATTCATTAAAATGCATGTTTTTGCTTCTTTTTCTCTGTAGAAGAAATTAGATTTTGTGTTGGAAATTTATAATTGGATCTTGCTTGAGCTCTGTTACGTTATTTTCAGAAAAGAAAGTGCTTTAGAGATGTATTCATCGTTTTTCATAATTACTACAGAATTGCTTTTGTCAACTTTCAGAACCATGCCATTGTTATTGAGTTTCATGATTATGCTGTTTGATAGCTGTCTCCCTTGATGCACTGCTTCGGGGGTTTCATAAAGGTTACTTAAGGTTTCCTGAATAATTGTATTTATGTCATGTGCTAGGACGATCTGTTCAGTGTTATTAAGATCAGCTAAATCAGCTGCTTTTTTAATGTCTGT
This sequence comes from Schistocerca americana, assembly GCF_021461395.2. Lineage (NCBI taxonomy): Eukaryota > Metazoa > Arthropoda > Insecta > Orthoptera > Acrididae > Schistocerca > Schistocerca americana. The sequence continues at coordinate 154,566,063 of NC_060129.1, forward strand.
GATGGGGTTATAAGGCTGTTAGTACTTAACCTGGGTCCCATGTTGTACTTTAGCGCTTTCCTGAGTAAATGTTGCCCTTTTTCACTAAATGTGATATGAATTTGGTTAGTGACTCTTTTGTAAAACTGTTTTGTTGGATGGTTGGTTGTCCTGCTGCTGATGCAGCACCAGATCACCATTCGAGTGTGGATTTGATCCAAAAAGATCAGCATGAATGCAGTTCTCCCTTCTATTCTTCCTAATCGCAGTAATTTTTCTAATCTTTGATGTAGAAATGTCATTATTTGTCCATTTGTAATTATTTTCAAAACCTCAGACATTATAATCTGAACAGTATCAACAGTATTTTTTATTCTATTCCTATTACGCGAACTATACCACAAATGAAATAAAGGAGCCTTACAATGAGCAATATAAAGGGTTGTAGTTAACTATAACATTTGGGTTGCATTCAAAAACTATTGATATAATCAGTCAACTGTAAATAGAATAAGAAGCGAAATATTGCAGTCATTTTCGACCTGAAACATTGGTAAATAAAATACCCTTATTCTTATTAATTGAAGCCAAAAACAGGTGTATTACTGTTAATAATATAATTTTAACTATAAAGTTCCAATTAAGGAGATATTAAGACAATATGAAAGCTGCTAACTTTTTATATTAGCAGTTAAACTCTGTTAACATTCCTAAAATTTATATAGTTTAAATTAAACACATTTTCACTGTAAAAATAATATTCATATTTGTAAATACCTAAAAGTAAAAATACTTCCTTAACATCTTCAGTGTCACACTCTAATTATAAGCTATTTAAGTATAAGAAAAATAACATTCTTAAAATTAACATTCAAAAAATAAAAGTTAAAAGATAAATCTTAGTTACAATCATATCAACCTTGCATATAACCAATTAACTAAATAAATAATCTATATAAACCTTGACCAACAAATAACTCACCCCAGCCATATCAAATGATTTTCATGAATAATAACCCGACTTTAAAGGAACATATCTAACAAACTTAGTTCAAAGAAAAGGTTTAAATCATATAGAACCAGCAAATCTAACAAAATAAAGCATACTTACAGAAAATAAATTATGAGTACAATCAAACTTAGAAATAACCCAAATTAGCATCTAAAACAACTATAATCGTCAAAACTTTAAATAATAAGGCAAAGCAATCACATGAGGAGTAGGGAAAATCAATCAAGATAAGACTACCACCAAAAAACAGCAACAAATAATAAACGAATCATACCAAATGAAATATAGTAACCCTCATCATCAGAAGAAAATCTAGTATAAAAATTATCCCCAGATATTGAATAATAAACGAAAGAATAAGCAGCTGTTAAACCAGTAGAAAAATAAAATTAAACAATTAATTCAACTTAAGCAAACCATTTCAAGAATCAAGTCCTTTGAATAAAATCCTGCCAAAAGAGGTATACCACTCAGATACAAACTAGAAACATTAAAACAAACAGAAGTTGAAGGCATAAAATTAACAATTGAGCCCATAAAACGAATATTTTGAAAATCCTTAAAATTATGAATCATTGAACCTGCACACATAAATAGTAATGCCTTAAACAAAGCATGACCCAATAAATGAAAGAAATCTAACTTTGGATAACCTATAGCCAAAATTCTTATTATTAAACCAAGTTGTCTTAAAGTAGAAAGCGCAATAATCTTCCTTAAATCAAATTCAAAATTAGCACCCAATCCAGCTGTAAATATAGTTATACAACAAATTAAAAGTAAAAACCGACAACAATTATAAGTATCTAATATTGGTCTAAAACGAATCGATAAATAAACTCCAGTAGTAACGAGTAGAAAAATGAACTAAAGTAGTAACAGGAGTAGGAGCAAACATAGCAGCAGGAAGTCAAAAAGAAAAAGGAATCTGAGCTCATTTAGTTATAGCTGCCAAAACAATTAATATAATAACTTTTATTTCAAAACAATTAGAAATAAAATCATAATTTCAACCATCAACATTTAATATTCAAGCAATAGAATTAAAATAGCAACATCACCAATACTACTAGAGAGAGCAGTTAATATACCAGCACTATAAGATTTTACATTTTGATAATAATTAACTACACAATAAAAAACTAAACCTAAACCATCCCATCCTTAAAAATTCTAATCAAAGTAGGACTCTTAATTAAAAACAGTATAGAAAGAATAAATATTAAAGCAATAATAATAAAACGATTTATATTTGCTTTTCATGATATATAATCCTCCCTATAATAAATCACGAAAGAGGAAATACACATAATAAGACATTAAAATAATAGATATTCAATACAAAATTAGAGTTATAACAACTGTAGAACCATTCAAATTAAAAAGTGCTCATTCAACAAAAACTCTATAATCAATTATTAAATAATAAATACCTAAAATAAAAATTACAGTTCCAGAAAAGAACAAAGAAAAAACTCAAAGAACAAATAGATCATAAATTCACGGCCTAAGATGAAAAACTTCGTATCATTGATTCCACTAAACAATATTTTAAATTGAAATACTTGAGCAATGTATACAGAGATATACTCACCTTTTAAAGAAAGAATATTTAAAGTCAATCAATACAGAAGTAAAAGATGATATTCACGAAAATAACCAAGAGAACAAGTATAAACCCCAGAATAATAATTTCCATACTGAGCATAAGAATATATATACAAAGTATAAACAGCTCCAAAAAAGATAAAAAGATGAAAGCAAAATATCTAAAAGAAGATAGAGACACAATTCTATTTAATAATCTAAGTTCACCTACCAAATTCAGCGATGGAGGATCAGCCATATTTGATGATCTTAAAAGGAATCACCATTAAGACATTCTAGGTATTAAATTAATTAAACTCTTGTTAATTAATAATCTTTGTGTACCTAAATGTTCATAAATAATATTAAACAAAATAATCTAGTAGAATATAAACCATGACCAACCATTAAAGAAAGTGAGCCCATACAACCACATCAATTTATAGTTAGCAATCCACCAATAACCATTCTTACGAGCAACAGAAGAATATTCAGTTAAAGACCCCAAATCAACCTGATGAAAACAAATCTAATAACTCCACCACATAAACCTAAAGATAATCAAAAATAATTAAACCTTAAACCCAAATAAGAAATAACTTTAATGAACCAAAAATGTAGGCATCTTAACTAAAAAAGTCAAAATTAGAAATACATAAAAAAATGATAAGAACCAAAATCAACCAATAAAGGGAAATACAAAGTGTTAGAAAAATCATAAATATTAAATAAAACCAACAACAAAGGTAATCTAGCAACCAAAGTATAAAAAATTAAACACCAGGCTGCAAAAGCTCAGGCTGATAACCTCAACCTAAAATCAAAAGCAAAGTAGGAACTAATATAGCCTAAAAAATATATAAAAACAAAGAAGATGCAACCTAGCAAATGAACAATAAAGCATAATTATTCAAATTAAAACCATGAAAGCAAAAAATTAGAATGATAATAACTCAAATAAACTGAATCTCTAGCAGTAATTATTAAAGAACGAATTCAAAAATTCAACAAAATTAGACTAAAAGAAAAATAATCAATCCAAAAATAATATCTAATTATATTTAAATCAGCATATGAATACACACAAATTTTAAAAACAAAACTTGACAGAAACATTAAAGAATTACTTAATAAACAAAGTGGGATCAAAAATAGTTACAAATAAATACTTTAACATGAAGATAACCCAAAAGAACCAAAAACATCATTACCATGAGACCGAATCATTTAAACCAAAATAGAAAGACCCAAAGCACCTTCACAAACAGAAAAAACTAAAACAATAACAGGAAAGAAATAATCGTAAATTAACATAAAGAAGGAAAGAACAATATACTCCAATCTCAAAAGAACCATTAATAAATGCTTACATTTAGAAGAAAAAACATAAACACCAGCAAAATATACCAACAAAGATGTAAAAACAGAGAATATAAACATTAGTTTAAGTAGTTTGAAAAAAAAAAACACACCGGTATTGTAAACCGGATATAAGTCTAGCCCCCACTTTTAAAACTTCAGAGGTGGAAAGCTTCCATCGTCGGTCCCCAAAACCGATATTTTAAATAAACCAACCCCTGAAATGATTAAAATAATAATTTTAACACTATCAAACATAATAAATATTAATTTTATTAAATTAAGACATCCGATATCAATAATACCTTTCATTATCATTCAAACTTAGTTGGATTAGTAACAGGAACAATAATGGAAAGCTATTGACTATCATATATTTTATTCTTAACATTTCTCGGTGGTATATTAGCTCTATTTATTTATATTACAAAAATTGCATCAAACGAAATACTTCAACCTAAATCAATTACTGTAATTATCACCCTAACAGTATGAGTATTTATTATGTCAATATTAATTATCCTAGACATAACAATATTTATAGTCTTCTTCAAAAATACTGAAACTTTAAATACTGATAATTGAAGCAATTATCAAGAAATAACAATATCCTTAGAAAAATTATATAACAGACCAACATTCATTTTTGGTGCCTGTGTGTGATATGTCTGCATTTTATTTACAATTCTTTCTACATACTACTTAGCAGCGTTTAGTTCTAATGGTGTAGAGTATTAAGTAATTGTAAATCCGTGTTACAAAAGCACTTAACAATATCTTCTTTCTTCTTATACTACGATTTTATTTCTGACTACTTCCACGTTGTCTCACATTTCATTTTGGCACACTGGGCTGCAACATACTTGTCTTTGATCTTCAGTTTGACATAATTAGGACGAAATCCACATGGTAGACATTCTTTCGTGAACTTAATACTAGCACTTGCTTTCGTGAACTTTATTTTGTAATTAGTGTAAGAGTATACTGCTTTCAGTGCCTTGCTGGTCAAATTCACTTTAATCTTATTCATATTTTGCAGCTTCAAACGTGACTGTAGTCAACACACTTGAGGTATGAATTAAAAAACGCCTTCTGTCACAATGTTTGAGGTTTTTCAGTACATTATGCATATCTGACCGTGTGGGGCCATCTTCAGGTGTAATTAGTCTTAATACCTGCTTTATTTGTCCTCTTGCATGAGATCAAATGCACATTCCTGTCATGGAAATGTTTGATGTTAAGATCCAAATTTTCGTAAGCAAAACGCAGAAAAATGTGCGAAATAGTGGAAAAGTAGAATAGTGTAAACTTATCCAAGTAATCCAAGAAAAGCGTTTTTAACACTTTAGTAATAGCGTAAGTTTCCTGCTCCATCGTTTCGAAGCATACCATTTCATTTGAGGCACCTCTCCGAACACATGTTTGGGAACACTACACAGATGTTTTGTACATGGAGTGGTCAAAAGTGCGTTTTTCGTAGTGCTGAAGATATAATTATTAAACAATTGATATACGCAGGATATAACTTCGTAACATATCTTCAAAATTATAAAAGTAACTGTGGCTTGCGAAATCAGTTGGTTCATTTAACATCAACTCTGGTATTTGATTTTCTGGAGGTGTATCCTCAGTTGTTCAGATTTCGGGTCTTACCGTTGGCTACATGATGCAGTACTACCACATTGTTTTCTGGATTGTTGATGACATGCTTCGTTTCCAACATATGTTGTGGAATGACTGATTTTTTAGAGTGATTGAGCATGAAAGCATTTACATGTTCCTGAGAACTGGTTTTGAAGTTTCTGCTTGTTTCCTAATTTATTATTAGTTGAGAATTAAACTGTTACATTTTCTTTTTCACTTTTCGCACGTATTTTCTGACTTTGCAAATTCATATACTAATATCAAACCTTTTCATGACAAGAATATGCACTTCATCCCTTTCAAGAGAACAAATAAAGCATGTATTAAGACGAATTACACCTGAAGATGGACGAACACGGTCAGATATGCATAATGTACTGAATGAAACACGAAAAATTGTGACAGATGGCGTTTTTTAATTCGTACCTTGTGCATGTGTAGTACAGTCACGTTTGAAGCTCCAAAATATGGATAAAATTAAATTGAATTTGCCCAGCCGGCACTGAAAGCAGCATACTCGTACAGGAATTACAAGCTAGTGTTAAATTCACCAATGAATGTCTAGTGTGTGTTTCTCGTCCCGATTACGTGAAACTGAAGATCAAAAACAAGTCTGCTGGAACCCAGATTGCCAAAAGGATGTGTGAGATAATATGGATGAAGTGAGAAGTAAAATCTCAGTCTATGAAGAAAGAATATATTGTTAAGTGCTGTTATAACATGTATTTACAATTAGCTAATACACTATACCATTAGACCTAAAAGCCGCCGAGGAGCATGTAGAAAGTGTTGTAAACAAAATGCAAACTGAAATCACACACAGGCACCAAAAGAAATTAGAAGCCATGCAACTTAAACTGCATCAGCAGCAGGACAACCAACCTTCCAACAAAACACAGGTTTATGAAAGTCGTTAACCAAACTGATATCACATTGGGTGAACAAGAACATCTACTAAAGAAAGCTCTAAGGCACAATGTATAACCCAGATTAAGTAAGAATACCCTAAAAAACCTCAGCATACAAACCAAAAAAAGGAGCTGATTTAGCTGACCTAAACAACAATGAACAAACTGTCCTAGCACACAACAAAAATAAAGTTTCCAGAATGAGATTTTCACTCTGCAGCGGAGTGTGAGCTGATATGAAACTTCCTGGCAGATTAAAACTGTGTGCCCGACGGAGACTCGAACGCGGGACCTTTGCCTTTCACAGGCAAGTGCTCTACCATCTGAGCTACCGAAGCACGACTCACGCCCGGTACTCACAGCTTTACTTCTGCCAGTATCTCGTCTCCTCGTGCTTCGGTAGCTCAGATGGTAGAGCACTTACCCACGAAAGGCAAAGGTCCCGAGTTCGAGTCCCCGTCGGGCACACAGTTTTAATCTGCCAGGAAGTTTCAAAAATAAAGTTACTCTGAAAAGCATAAGTAACCATAATGAAATCCCAAAGCAGTTTATCAAGAGAGAAAGCTATTAAACAGCATAAACATCAAACTCAATAACGACGCCACGTTTCTAAAAGCTGGCAGAAGCAATTCTGTAGTAATTATGAACAAAGATGAATACATCACTAAAACATAAAGTTTCTTTTTTGAAAATAAAATAAGAGCTCAAGCAAGATCCAACTATAAAATTCCTAAACAAAAGCAGAAAAATGGTTAATAAATGCAATTTCTCCTTCACAGAAAAAGAAGCAAAAACTTGGACTTCAATGAATCCCACAGACCAAAGACTGAGCTCAACCCAAGACCCATTAATACCAAGTTACATTGAGGTCTACTGTTAATTCTGGGAATACACCTGTCAAAGTCTCCCAATTACTAAACAAAATTCTGAAGCAGTACTATACATTTGATAAATCACACTCAGTTAAGAACATTAATTTTAGTTCCTTATTCCTTAAAGATATAAATATTCCTGCAGGTGTCAGGTTTGCCTCTTTTGATGTAACTAACACATTTACAAATGTACCAACTGTAGAAACAATAGACATAATTTTTGAAAACTTAATCACATAAAAAAATTGTCCACTGCAGAAATATCAGAAGTCAAGGACATGTTGCAGCTAATATTGTCTCACAATTACTTTACGTTCAATGGCAAAGTTCACCAACAGAATGAAGGTCTTCCCATGGGCCTATGAATTGTTCTTGCAGACATATTTCTCAATCATCTGGAAAGTAAGTTCTTCAATGAAAACAATAGATTCAAAGGTAAAATAAGATATTACTGGAGATATGTTGTTGATACCTTGCTTCTATTTGATGGAACAAAAAATGAGTTCAAAGAACTACTAGCAGTATTCAATTCTTTCCACAAACACATATAATTCACAGTAGAACATGAGGACAACAAAAGCATAAATTTCCTGGGTCTTAAAATCACCAACCATCAACAGAAACAAACCTTAAGCATACACAGAAAACACACACACACACACACACAGATATTACACTGGACAACTCATCATGTCATTCACCACACATAAACAAGCCGCATTTAGGTCCATGCTACACAGAGTACACTACCTTGCTCTAGAAGGAAACACCCTCAAGAATTAGATGGATACAATAAAGAGCATTACCATAAGCAATGGCTACACAACCAAATCAATTGACAATTGAGACAGACAAATACACAAAAGCAAGACAACAAATGACAGCACTATTAAAGAAGAGAATATATTCGCCAGTCTCCCGTACCTGGTCCCCCACCTCACAAAAATAGCTAACCTTTTTAAAAAAACGACAATGTAACAGTTTAATTCTCAACTAATAATAAATTAGGAAACTTACCCATCCATAACATAAAATGAAATATGCATACAAACAACAAAAACAGTTGGGTGTACAAAGTATCACGCCCCAGTAGCCCTGCCCACTACGTAAGGAAAACAAGCAGGAACTTAAAAACCCATTTTCAAGGACATGCATCTGTTGTTGTGGTCTTCAGTCCTGAGACTGGTTTGATGCAGCTCTCCATGCCACTCTATCCTGTGCAAGCTTTTTCATCTCCCAGTACCTACTGCAACCTACATCCTTCTGAATCTGCTTAGTGTATTCATCTCTTGGTCTCCCCCTACGATTTTTACCCTCCACGCTGCCCTCCAATACTAAATTGGTGATCCCTTGATGCCTCAGAACATGTCCTACCAACCGATCCTTTCTTCTGGTCAAGTTGTGTCACAAACTTCTCTTCTCCCCAATCCTATTCAATACTTCCTCATTAGTTATGTGATCTACCCATCTAATCTTCTGCATTCTTCTGTAGCACCACATTTCGAAAGCTTCTATTCTCTTCTTGTCCAAACTATTTATCGTCCAGGTTTCACTTCCATACATGGCTACACTCCATACGAATACTTTCAGAAATGACTTCCTGACACTTAAATCTATACTCGATGTTAACAAATTTCTCTTCTCAGAAACGCTTTCCTTGCCATTGCCAGCCTACATTTTATATCCTCTCTACTTCGACCATCATCAGTTATTTTGCTCCCCAAATAGCAAAACTCCTTTACTACTTTAAGTGCCTCATTTCCTAATCTAATTCCCTCAGCATCACCCGACTTAATTAGACTACATTCCATTATCCTTGTTTTGCTTTTGTTGATGTTCATCTTATATCCTCCTTTCAAGACACTGTCCATTCCATTCAACTGCTCTTCCAAGTCCTTTGCTGTCTCTGACAGAATTACAATGTCATCGGCGAACCTCAAAGTTTTTATTTCTTCTCCATGAATTTTAATACCTACTCCGGATTTTTCTTTTGTTTCCTTTACTGCTTGCTCAATATAAAGATTGAACAACATCGGGGAGAGGCTACAACCCTGTCTTACTCCCTTCCCAACCACTGCTTCCCTTTCATGTCCCTCGACTCTTATAACTGCCATCTGGTTTCTGTACAAATTGTAAATAGCCTTTCGCTCCCTGTATTTTACCCCTGCCACCTTTAGAATTTGAAAGAGAGTATTCCAGTCAACATTGTCAAAAGCTTTCTCTAAGTCTACAAATGCTAGAAACGTAGGTTTGCCTTTCCTTAATCTTTCTTCTAAGATAAGTCGTAAGGTCAGTATTGCCTCACGTGTTCCAACATTTCTACGGAATCCAAACTGATCTTCCCCGAGGTCAGCTTCTACCAGTTTTTCCATTCATCTGTAAAGAATTCGTGTTAGTATTTTGCAGCTGTGTCTTATTAAGCTGATAGTTCGGTAATTTTCACACCTGTCAACACCTGCTTTCTTTGGGATTGGAATTATTATATTCTTCTTGAAGTCTGAGGGTATTTCGCCTGTTTCATACATCTTGCTCACCAGATGGTAGAGTTTTGTCAGGACTGGCTCTCCCACGGCCGTCAGTAGTTCCAATGGAATATTGTCTACTCCGGGGGCCTTGTTTCGACTCAGGTCTTTCAGTGCTCTGTCAAACTCTTCACGCAGTATCGTATCTCCCATTTCATCTTCATCTACATCCTCTTCCATTTCCATAATATTGTCCTCAAGTACATCGCCCTTGTATAGACCCTCTATATACTCCTTCCACCTTTCTGCCTTCCCTTCTTTGCTTAGAACTGGGTTTCCATCTGAGCTCTTGATATTCATACAAGTCGTTCTCTTATCTCCAAAGGTCTCTTTAATTTTCCTGTAGGCGGTATCTATCTTACGCCTAGTGAGATAGGCCTCTACATCCTTACATTTGTCCTCTAGCCATTCCTGCTTAGCCATTTTGCACTTCCTGTCGCTCTGATTTTTGAGATGTTTGTATTCCTTTTTGCCTCTTTCACTTACTGCATTTTTATATTTTCTCCTTTCATCAATTAAATTCAATATTTCTTCTGTTACCCAAGGATTTCTACTAGCCCTCGTCTTTTTACCTACTTGATCCTCTGCTGCCTTCACTACTTCATCCCTCAAAGCTACCCATTCTTCTTCTACTGTATTTATTTCCCCCATTCCTGTCAATTGCTCCCTTATGCACTCCCTGAATCTCTGTACAACCTCTGGTTCTTCTAGTTTATCCAGGTCCCATCTCCTTAAATTCCCACCTTTTTGCAGTTTCTTCAGTTTTAATCTACAGGTCATAACCAATAGATTGTGGTCAGAGTCCACATCTGCCCCTGGAAATGTCTTACAGTTTAAAACCTGGTTCCTAAATCTCTGTCTTACCATTATATAATCTATCTGATACCTTTTAGTATCTCCAGGGTTCTTCCATGTATACAACCTTCTTTCATGATTCTTAAACCACGTGTTAGTTATGATTATGTTGTGCTCTGTGCAAAATTCTACCAGGCGGCTTCCTCTTTCATTTCTGTCCCCCAATCCATATTCACCTACTATGTTTCCTTCTCTCCCTTTTGCTACACTCGAATTCCAGTCACTCATGACTATTAAATTTTCGTCTCCCTTCACAATCTGAATAATTTCTTTTATTTCATCATACATTTCTTCAATTTCTTCATCATCTGCAGAGATAGTTGGCATATAAATTTGTACTACTGTAGTAGGTGTGGGCTTCGTATCTATCTTGGCCACAATAATGCGTTCACTATGCTGTTTGTAGTAGCTTACCCGCATTCCTATTTTCCTATTCATTATTAAACCTACTCCTGCATTACCCCTATTTGATTTTGTGTTTATAACCTTGTAGTCACCTGACCAGAAGTCTTGTTCCTCCTGCCACCTAACTTCACTAATTCCCACTATATCTAACTTCAACCTATCCATTTCCCTTTTTAAATTTTCTAACCTACCTGCCCGATTAAGGGATCTGACATTCCACGCTCCGATCCGTAGAACGCCAGTTTTCTTTCTCCTGATAACGACATCCTCTTGAGTAGTCCCCACCCGGAGATCCGAATGGGGGACTATTTTACCTCCGGAATATTTTACCCAAGAGGACGCCATCACCATTTGTCCATACAGTAAAGCTGCATGTCCTCGGGAAAAATTATGGCTGTAGTTTCCCCTTGCTTTCAGCCGTTCTCAGTACCAGCACAGCTAGGCCGTTTTGGTTATTGTTACAAGGCCAGATCAGTCAATCATCCAGACTGTTGCCCTTGCAACTGCTGAAAAGGCTGCTGCCCCTCTTCAGGAACCACACATTTGTCTGGCCTCTCAACAGATACTCCTCCGTTGTGGTTGCACCTACGGTACGGCTATCTGTATCGCTGAGGCACGCAAGCCTCCCAACCAACGGCAAGGTCCATGGTTCCTGGGGGGGAACATGCATTTACATGCTTTAAAGTTCAACCACTTTGAACAAATCACTCATTGCACAACATACGTTGGAGACGAACTATGTCATAAACAATCTAGAAAAGAATCTAGACGACAATTTGGTATTATTACATAATGAAGCCAATGGTAAGACCCTAAATCTGTTAGAACAATTGGAGATACTCCTCCACTGAATCAAAAAGCCAGAGTCGGTGTTAAATGAACAAACAAATTTCGCACGCTACAGTTACCTTTGTAATTTTAAATACCTGTTCTCAAGTTATTTCCTGCGTATGTCAGTTTTTTCCTGCATATGTCAATTGCTTAATATTTGTACCTTTAGCACTATGAAAAATGTACCTCGGACCACACCATGTACAAAAACATCTGCAAAGTGTTTACAGACGTTGTTCGCAGAGGTGCCTCTTGAATAAAATATGCATGAAAACGATGGAGCAGAAAACTTGAGGTGTTACTAAAGCGTTAAAAACGCTTTCTTACATTATTTGGTAAGTTTAACTATCCATCTTTTCTACTATTTCGCACATTTTTCTGCGTGTGGCTTTCGAAATTCTTAACCGAACATCACACCTTTCTATGATAGGAATATGCATTTAATCTCATTCAAGAAGACGAATAAAGTATGTATTAAGACGAAATACTCCTGGAGATGGACCCACAGGGACCGAAATGCATCGTGTACGGAATAAAACATGACAAAATGTGACTAAAGGCGTTTTTTAATTCATAACTCGAGTGTATTGAGTACGCATTTGAAGCTGCAAAATATCGATAAAATCAAATTCCTAGCTTTTTGGTTGAACAATTAAATTGTGCCACACTGAGTTTTCTCTGGTGTGGTTCTTTCTTTCTTAACACAGCATAATATAAACATGAGAACTAAACGAGAACAGCTTTGTGTTGCTCTAGGATAAGAAAATGTTTGATACCCACAGCAAGCGTAGATTTAATATTAGAACAAAATTAAATTGTAAGTACTACCATTTTTCCTTCCATGTGGGCTAGAGTATGAGCTTGCTCCTAGAGTGACAGACAGAAAAATGAGAAAATTAAATCTTAAACAGCTTGAATGCTTATGCTTAGTTAAAGATTTAAAGCAATCAACCACACGATAATGAAGGCACACTATTCTGGATCAATAATTAGAGGAAGGTTTCATATTCAGCAGTTGAGTACTGGGTGAAAACGTCCTGTCTATGCAAGATTAATGTAAAATATTTATTATGTAACAAAAGAAACCTTTAATATGCTTATAAATTAGACCATTCATAAAAAAGCTAAATCTATGCTAAAAGAACTTTTATCCACATGTTAAGCAGAGGAAGAACCGTAAATGGATGTGCATTTAAAATGTAATCATAAAAATTCAGTATTGAAAATTTGTTCATTTGTCTTTACAAAAAACCCACATGATTCCTGGAAGTCCTGCGGTCACTGGCAACTGGCATGGCAAGTCATGTGGAAATGCATGCAGGTGGACTGGTTACACTTCATAATTGCCACCATGTGTCCGGAAAGAGTTACCTCCATTGGTATAATGTATGGTAATCGCCACGTGAATCCCCCAGGGGGTTCACAACTCTTTTGTGGATATGTGCGTGGCGAGCACGGGACCCCGAGCTAATGTGGCCCTCTTTCCTTTCTGGACTGCATACCTTCCTTTTCCACATCCCTCCCCATCCCCCATGTCCCTCACCTCGCTTCTGCCTCTGACTCTTCCCTTCCCCTTCTCCCCCTCTGGGAGTATGGATTGTGCCTATGTCTGGAGACGGACGCTCGTAACTGTAAGACAGTCTCTCTTCTTCACTTTCTATGCTGGAAAGTCTGTCCTTCCTTTGTCCTTCTCTTCCCCTTGCCTCTTCTCTTTACCCTCATATCCGCTGTGGCGTTTGAGACCTTCCTTTCCTTTCCTTTCCTTTCCTTTCCTTTCCTTTCCGTTGTTCCTCCCTTCTCTTTTTTCCTCCCCGTGCATGTCTGAAGGCCGACCCATGCATTCCCACGTGTAGCCGGTGACGGGGTAACGCGTAACTCCCTGCCCCAGGTAGACAGGTAGGACACGTACGTACCACCTGGTAACGGCCAGGCCCTGGGATGGGTGATTACCCGAGCTGGTACCTTCCGAACGTGCCGATTGGTCCCTCGGTCCGTTTCTCGGGAGTTGTGACCTGAGGTGTGGACCATCACCTAAGGCGGGAAAGCCCTCAGAGAGGGCCCCCACAAGGAAGGAGCGCGTCATCAGAGACGCTGGTAATCATGGGGGATACTTCCGCAATGGTTTCCTCTACGACTACAGTTTCTGCTCACAAGCGAAAGTTAAATGAATCTCGGTCACAGACAATTCTTCCATCAGTGCCACAGTTCCTTGTTTCTCGGTTGGACGGAGGTCACGACTTCTCCACAGTAAACCTTTTCATCATTCAGAAAGGTGTCGACGCAGTTGCAAGTCTTGAAAGTCTTTTTCCTGAAAACGAAATAGCACCTTGTAGTTAGAAGCAGTCAGTGCCCTCCTGGCACAAAAATTGCTGTGAACTTCCCTGTCCAGGTAGAAGCGCACTGCACACTAAATTCAGCTCCCTCCACGGATTGTCTGACGAGGAAATTCAAAACTACCTGTGTGACGAGGGTGTAACGGCTGTTCGAGACTTGAAAAGGGTTGACGAGGACTTGGTTCCAACCCTTAATATCTTCTTGACATTTGACAGAGTTCAACTCCCATCGAACATAAAAGCGGTCTATGAGATAATTTCAGTTTGCCCTTACATCCCCCAACCCTATGTGTTGCTATCGGTGTCAGCGGTTCAATCATACCAGCCAGTCGTGTTCCAATCTGGTCAAATGCATTACATGTGGCAAGCATGCCCATAAGGATGCTTGTCCACCTCCATCCCCTCGTTGCATCAACTGTTTGGGTGACCACGCTGCTGCCTCTAGATTGCCCCATTTTCAAAGGTGAACGGTTTATTCAGGAAATCAGAGTGAAGGAAAAGGTGTCAACATTTGTTGCTCGTAAGTTATTCGCCAGTAAAAAGCCCACTGTGCCTCTCACAGGTAAATATAGCACTGTCCTTGCATCTCCTCGGCCCACTAAGGTGGCCTGAGCTCCCAGTTGGTGCGCATATACAGCGCAGAAAGACATGTATATAGCTTCTTTTCTGTGTTTACGTCGTAGATTCTTACTTACATTTCGTGTGAGTTTCGTATAAGAGGTGCAATTTCGAGTTTTAGTTACTGTAATCGTAAATTCAGGCAGATTGTAGCGCAGTCGTTGGGCATTTGTTTTGTAATGGAGCCCCTTAGGGATATGGCGGCTAAGGATGGGAAGAAATCCAGTGTGCACTCCACGTGCATTCCGGGTGGAGTCATTCCTGGTGTGGAAAGGGTCCTTCCGGATGCCATGAAGAGCACAGGGTGCAGGCAACTGCAGATGTCGGCACTAATGACGTGTGTCGCTATGGATCTGGGGAAACACTCTGGATTCGAGCGGCTATCTGATTTGATGAAGGCTGCCAGTCTTGCTTAAGAGATGAAGGCAGAGCTCACCACTGCAGCATCGTTGACAGAACCGACTGTGGACCTTTGGTGCAGAGCCCGGTGGTCTGAATCAGAGGCTCAGACGGTTTTGCGACCGTGTTGGCTGCAGATTCCTTGACTTGCGCCATATGGTGGTGGGGTTTCGGGCTCCGCTGAATAGGTCAGGAGTTCACTACACTCAGCTGGCGGCTGCACGGGTAGCGGAGGCTGTGTGGCGTGGACTGGGCGGTTTTTTAGGTTAGAAGGCCTCGGGAAAATACGGGGTGGGTTGCAATCTCAAAGGGTGCATGGCAAATACAGGACGTGCTTGGATCAAGGAACAGTCGGAATTGTAGTTGTAAATTGTTGTAGTTGTGCTGGGAAAGTCCCTGAGCTTCAAGCGCTAATAGAATGCACAGAAGCTGAAATCGTTATAGGTACAGAAAGCTGAGTAAAGCCTGAAATAAGTTCTGCAGAAATTTTTACGGTCTCACACGGTGTTCAGGAAAGATAGATTAGGCAGAATTGGTGGTGGAGTGTTTGTGTCTGTCAGTAGTGGTTTATCTTGTAGTGAAGTCGAAGTAAATACTCCGTGCGAATTGGTAGGGCTGGAGGTTATACTTAACAGTCGAACTAAGTTAATAATTGGCTCCTTCTACCGACCCCCAGACTCTGATGATATAGTTGCTGAACAGTTCAGAGAAAATTTGAGTCTCGTAACAAATAAATACCCCACTCATACGGTTATAGTTGCTGGGGACTTCAACCTTCCCTCGATATGTTGGCAGAAATACTTGTTCAAAAGCGGTGGTAGGCAGAAAACATCTTCCGAGATTGTCCTAAATGCTTTCTCCGAAAATTATTTCGAGCAGTTAGTCCACGAACCCACGCGAATTGTAAATGGTCGCGAAAACACACTTGACCTCTTAGCCACAAACAATCCAGAGCTAATACAGAGCATCATCACTGATACAGGTATTAGTGATCACAAGGTCGTTGTAGCTAGGCTCAATACCGTTTCTTCCAAATCCACCAGAAAAAAACGCAAAATAATTTTATTTAAAAAAGCGGATAAAGTGTCACTAGAAGCCTTCCTAAGAGACAATCCCCATTCCTTCCGAACTGACTATGCAAATGTAGACGAGATGTGGCTCAAATTCAAAGATATAGTAGCAACAGCAATTGAGAGATTGATACCTCATAAATTGGTAAGAGATGGAACTGATTCCCCATGGTACACAAAACAGGTCAGAACGCTGTTACAGAGGCAACGGAAAAAGCAATGGAAGTTCAAAAGAACGCGAAATCCCGAAGATTGGCTAAAATTTTTAGACGAGCGAAATTTGGCCTGGACTTCAATGCGAGATGCCTTTAATAGGTTCCACAGCGAAACATTGTCTCGAAATTTGGTAGAAAATCCGAGGAAATTCTGGTCGTATGTAAACTACACAAGCGGCAAGACGCAGTCAATACCTTCGCTGCGTAGTGCCAATGGTACTGTTACCGACGACTGTGCCGCTAAAGCGGAGTTACTAAACGCAGTTTTCCGAAATTCCTTCACCAGGGAAGACGAATGGAATATTCCAGAATTTAAAACACGAACAGCTGCTAGCATGAGTTTCTTAGAAGTAGATACCGTAGTGGTTGTGAATCAACTCAAATCGCTTGATACGGGCAAGTCTTCAGGTCCAGATTGTATACCGATTAGGTGGTTCCTTTCAGATTACGCTGATACAATAGCTCCCTACTTAGCAATCATATACATCCGATCACTCACCGATAGATCTGTACCTACAGATTGGAAAATTGCGCAGGTCGCACCAGTGTTTAAGAAGGATATTAGGAGTAATCCATCGAACTACAGACCTATATCATTGACGTCGGTTTGCAGTAAGGTTTTGGAGCATATACTGTATTCAAACATTATGAATCACCTCGAAGGGAACGATGTATTGATACGTAATCAGCATGGTTTCAGAAAACATCGTTCTTGTGGAACGCAGCTAGCTCTTTATTCGCACGAAGTAATGGCCGCTATCGACAGGGGATCTCAAGTTGGTTCCGTATTTCTAGATTTCCGGAAAGCTTTTGACACCGTTCCTCACAAGCGACTCCTAATCGAGCTGCGGGCCTATGGGGTATCGTCTCAGTTGTGCGACTGGATTCGTGATTTCCTGTCAGGAAGGTCGCAGTTCGTAGTAATAGACAGCAAATCATCGAGTAAAACTGAAGTGATATCAGGTGTTCCCCAGGGAAGCGTCCTGGGACCTCTGCTGTTCCTGGTCTATATAAAAGACCTGGGTGACAATCTGAGCAGTTCTCTTAGGTTGTTCGCAGATGATGCTGTAATTTACCATCTAGTAAGATCATCTGAAGACCAGTATCAGTTGCAAAGTGATTTAGAAAAGATTGCTGTATGGTGTGGCAGGTGGCAGTCGACGCTAAATAACGAAAAGTGTGAGGTGATCCACATGAGTTCCAAAAGAAATCCGTTAGAATTCGATTACTCGATAAATAGTACAATTTTCAAGGCTGTCAATTCAACTAAGTGCCTGGGTGTTAAAATTACGAACAACTTCAGTTGGAAAGACCACATAGATAATATTGTGGGGAAGGCGAACCAAAGGTTGCGTTTCATTGGCAGGACACTTAGAAGATGCAACAAGTCCACTAAAGAGACAGCTTACACTACACTCGTTCGTCCTCTGCTAGAATATTGCTGCACGGTGTGGGATCCTTACCAGGTGGGACTGACGGAGGACATCGAAAGGGTGCAAAAAAGGGCAGCTCGTTTTGTATTTTCACGTAATAGGGGAGAGAGTGTGGCAGATATGATACGCGAGTTGGGATGGAAGTCATTAAAGCAAAGACGTTTTTCGTCGCGGCGAGATCTATTTACGAAATTTCAGTCTCCAACTTTCTCTTCCGAATGCGAAAATATTTTGTTGAGCCCAACCTACATAGGTAGGAATGATCATCAAAATAAAATAAGAGAAATCAGAGCTCGAACAGAAAGGTTTAGGTGCTCGTTTTTCCCGCGCGCTGTTCGGGAGTGGAATGGTAGATAGTATGATTGTGGTTCGATGAACCCTCTGCCAAGCACTTAAATGTGAATTGCAGAGTAGTCATGTAGATGTACATGGTGGAAAAATGGAAAATTACCTAAACAATAAAAAAGTGTGGTCCCCAACATGAGTACTAAAAAAACTCAAATTATGACTGCACGAAATTCGCCCAAATTTAAAGACTTACAGCTTAACAAAATATGTGTGCACTGTATGCATTATAACCATAATATTCAAAGTGTTTGGAAGAAGGCAAACCAAAGATCACATTTCATTGGCAGAGATTTAGGAGGAGCAACATTTGTGGAGGACTACTTACACTGTCCTCATTATGGGAACGCTCAAGGAATGGCAGCAAGCTTTGTTTTATCACAAAGTATGGGAGTTGGAAATCAAAACAAAAGTTTTTATTTGTAGCATGATATCTTCCTATTATTTCAATCACCAACTTCCTCTTCCAAATTCCAAAATATGATAAGAGAATTAGGAACTTGCACAGAAAGATAGTGTTTGTATTTCCCCCACATCATTGTTGAGAGTAGAAGAGTAGAGAAATATTCTGGAAGTGGTTATATGAACTTTTGTCAAACACTTACGTGAATTGCAGATTTATCATGTAGATGCAGATTTAGATGTAGAAGCACTTAAGCTACTTGCTTGCTGCACCATTGGTCAAGGACTAGTTGTTAGCATGTCCATAATGCTGTCGCATGGCTCAAATTAACCAGTGTCCATTTGACACTTCATAGTGTATGTTCAAAATCTTCTGTCAGTCCTGTTTCATACAAGTGCTGCATGGTTCAGATTTGTACTAGGATGGGTTGTAAGAGTTAGTAAGCAATTTCCTTTGAGGCTCAGTATTTTTCCTGTAGTCCGCCACTGAACTGATGTCTGTTATTGGCTTTACCTATAGCTAAGCCTGTGTAATTGTTGAATTTCAAATTCCTAAAAGTTGCTACATCCACATAATTGTTTGAGTTGACCATTTCCAGCTGTGACTCATTGATACTGTAGTAGTGGGATCCTACATATTTTGTGAAGTGTAAAATTTTACATTCTGAACACTTACTGCAAGTTACCCATCTTAGCACTACGAAATCCGGTCAAGATGTGACTACTTGCACAGCACTTTTCTTGTATAGATTGACAAAATGTAAACTATGTTCTATTTGTAGTAGATAAGAACCCTCGAGCAACAAAGAAATTAGAAAGTCCTACACTCGTGTTATATTCAGTACACGCTTCATTTCGGATCCTGTGGTCCATCTTCAGGTGTAATTCGTCTTAATACATGCTTTATTTGTTCTATTGAATGAGGGGAAATGCATAATCCTGTCACAAAAAGGTTTGATGTTAGGTTACAAATTCGTAAGTCAGATGTGGAAAATATGTGCGAAATAGTGGTAAAGATGAACAGTGTACACTTATCAAATAATCCAAGAAAAGCGTTTTTAACGTTTCAGTAACGTCATAAGTTGTTTCCTCCATCGTTTTCAAGCAAACAATTTCATTAAGAGACACATTCACAAACACGTGTTTGTTAATACTTCACAGACGTTTTTGTACATGGTTTGTTTCTAGATGCATTTTTCATAGTGCTAAAGATTTAATTATTAAACAATTGACACATGCAGGAAATAACTTCAGAACAGATATTTAAAATTATAGAAATAGCTGTGGCTTGTGAAATCTTTTCATTTAACATTGATTCTGGGTTTTTTTTATTTTGTGAAGGTGTATCTCCAGTTGTTCTGGCAGATCTAGGGTCTTACTATTGGCTTCATTATGTAATACTATCAAATTGTTTTCTAGATTGTTGATGACATGGTTCGTTTCCAACATATTTGTGCAATGATTGATTCTTACAATTTGGTTAAGCCTGAAAGCATTTACATGTTCTTGAATACAGGTTTTGAAGTTTGTGCTTGTTTTCCGTACATAGTTGCCAGGAAAACTAGGGCATGATACTTAATGCACTCTACTGTTGTATGTTTGTATATTTGAATTTATGTTACGGATGTGTAAGTTAAGTAATTTATTATTAGTTGAGAATGAAACTTTCATTTTTTTTTTAAAGGTTAGCTATTTTTTGTGAGATTGGGACCAAGTATGGGATACTGGTGAATATTTTCTCTTCTTTCATAGTGTTGACATTCATTGTCTTGCTTTTGTATGTTTGTCTGAATTGTTAATTGTTTTGGCTATGTAGTCATTGCTTATGGCAATGCTCTTTATTGTAACTATCTCATTCTTGAGAATGTTCCCTTTTAGATCAAGAGTGTGTACTCAGCGTAGCATGGATCTAAGTGGAGCATGTTTCTGTGTGGTTGGATGACATGAGTTCTCTAGTGTTACATCTGTGTTTGTGTGTTTTCTGTGTATGCTGAACTTATGTTGTTGTTTATGGTTGGTGATTTTAAGATACAGGAAATTTATGCATTTGTTGTCCTCACGTTCTATTGTGAATTTCACGTTTATGTGGAAAGAATTGAATACTGCTAGTAGTTCCTCAACCTCATTTTTTGTTCCATGAAATAGAAGCAAAGTATCATCAACTTATCTCCAGTAATATCTTACTTTACTTTTGAATCTATTGTTTCCATTAAAGAACTTTCTTTCCAGATGATTGAGAATTATGTCTGCAAGAGCACTTGATAGGCTACTGCCCATGGCAAGACCCTAATTCTGTTGGTGAACTTTCCCATTGAATGTCAGTAATTGTAAGACAATATTAACTGCAATGTGTCCTTGACTTCTGATATTTCTACAATTGACAATTTTTATGTGTTATTAAGTTTTCAAAAATTAGATCTTCTTGAAATCGGGTTTTAAAGTTCGTGCTTGTTTTCCTTACATAGTAAACAGAACTGGGGCGTGATACCTTGTACATTGTACTGTTTGTTTGCATATTTCATTTTATGTTATGGATGAGTAAGTTTCCTAATTTATTATTAGTTGAAAATGAAACTTACATTTGTTTCTTTGATAAGGTTAGCTATTTTTTGTGAGATGGAAAACAGGTATGGGATACCAGTGAATGTTTTCTCTTCTTTCATAGTGTTGACATTCATTGACTTGGTTTTGTGTATTTATCTGTCTAAATTGTCGATAGTTTTGGTTGTGTAGCCATTGCTGATGGCAATGCTCTTTATTGTAACTATCTCATTCTTAATGGTGTTTCCTTCTAGGGCAAGGTAGTGTACTCTGTATAGCATGGATCTAAATGTGGTGTTTTTCTGTGTGGTGGGATGAAATGATGAGTTGTCCAGTGTTACATCTGTGTGTGTGTGTGTGTGTGTGTGTGTATGCTAAACTTATGTTTTTGTTGATGGTTGGTGATTTTAAGATACAGGAAATTTATGCATTTGTTGTCCTCATGTTCTATTGTGAATTTCACGTTTATGTGGAAAGAATGGAATACTTCTAGTAGTTCCTCAACCTCATTTTTTGTTCCATGAAATAGAAGCAAGGTATCATCAACTTATCTCCAGTAATATCTTACTTTACTTTTGAATCTATTGTTTCTATTAAAGAACTTACTTTCCAGATGATTGAGAATTATGTCTGCAAGAGCACTTGATAGGCTACTGCCCATGGCAAGGCCCTAATTCTGTTGGTGAACTTTCCCATTGAATGTTCAGTAATTGTAAGACAATATTAACTGCAATGTGTCCTTGACTTCTGATATTTCTACAGTTGACAATTTTTTGTGTGTTATTAAGTTCTCAAAAATTGTCTATTATTTCTTCAGTTGGTACTATTGTAAATAGCTTAGTTTCATCAAAAGAGGCAAAATTTTAGTTGCTAATCCCTTTGTGTTCTTAAATAATTATGTTTTATCAAAGGTATAGTACTGCTTCAGAATTTTGTTCAGTAATTGGGAGACACTGAAAGCAGGTGTATTCCCAGAATTAACAATAGGCCTCAATGGAATTTAGGGTTTATGGGTCATAGGTTGAGCTACAAGTCTTGGAGCTGAGAGATTCATTAAAAGGCATGTTTTTGATTCTTTTTCTGTGAAGAGGAAATTGTATTTATCAAACATTTTTCTGATTTTGTTTTGGAATTTTAGTCAGATCTTGCTTGAGCTCTGTTACGTTATTTTCAAAAATAAAACGTAGTGTTTTAGTGAGTTATTCGTCTTTGTTCATAATTACTACAGAATTGCTTTTGTCAGCTCTCAGAAACGTGGCATTGGTGTTATTGAGTTTCATTTTTATGCTGTTTAATAACTTTCTCTCCTGATAAATTGTTTTTGGGGTTTCATTATGGTTAGTTATGCTTTCCTGAGTAACTTCATGTTGTGTGCTACGACAGTCTGTTCAGTGTTATCAAGATCAGCTAAATCAGTTGGTTTTTTAGTGTGTATGATGAGATGTTTTAGGTTATTAGTACTTAATCAGGGTTGTACATTGTGATTTAGCCCTTCCTTAAGTAGACGTTGTTCTTCTTCGTGAAGGTGATACCAGTTTGGTTAACGACTCTTTATGAAACTGTTCTGTTGGATGGTTGGTTGTCCTGCCGCTGATTTAGTTTTAGCTACATGGCTTCTAATTTCTTTTGGTGCCTGTGTGTGATTTTAGTTCGCATTTTATTTACAGTTCTTTCTACATACTACTCAGTGGCTCTTAGTTCTAATGGTGTAGTGTATTAGCTAATTGTAAATACGTGTTGCAACAGCATATAACAGTATCTTCTTTCGTTTTGTACTGAGATTTTACTTAAGACTTCGTATACATTATCTCACATTTCCTCTTGGCAATCTGGGCTGCAGCAGACTTGTTTCATCTTCGCTTTGACATAATTAGGACGAAAGTCACACGCTAGACGTTCTTTGATGAACTTAATACTAGCACTGGCTTTCACGAACCTTATTTTGTAATTACTCTATGAGGATGAGTATACTGCTTTCAGTGCCTGGCTGGTCAAGTTAAAGCTTCAAACGTGGTATGCTTTATTTCTCCTCTTGAATGAGATTAACTGCATATTCCTGTAATGAAAAGGTTTGACGTTAGGTTCCGAATTTCATAAGCCACACGTGGAAAAATGTGTGAAATAGTGGAAAGGATGAATATTGTAGACTTATCCAAATAATCCAAGAAAAGCGTTTTTAACCCTTTAGTAACAGCATTTGTATTCTGCTCTATCGTTTTCAAGCATACCATTTCAATGAAGAGGCACCTCCATAAACACATGTTTGTGAACACTTCACGGATGTTTTGTACATGGTGAGATCAAAGGTGCATTTTCATAGTGCTAAAGATATAATTATTAAATAATTGACATGTGCAGGAAATAACTTTAGAATAGATCTTCAAAATTACAAAAGTAACTGTGGCTTGCGAAATCTTTTTGTTCATGTAACATCAACTCTGGTTTCTTGATTTTGTGGAGGTGTATCTCCAGTTGTTCGAACAGATTTAGGGTCTTGCCATTGGCTACATTTTGCAGTACTACGAAATTGTTTTCTATGTTGTTGTTGACATGTTTCTTTTCCAACATGTGTTGTGCAATGACTGATTTTTCAAAGTCGCTGAGCCTGAAAGAATGTACATCTTCTTGAAAACGGGTTTTGAAGTTTCTGCTTGTTTTCCATACATAGTAGGCAGAACAACTGGGTCATGATACTTTGTACACTCAACTGTTTTTGTATGTTTCCGTATTTGATTTTATGTTATGGGTGAGTAAGTTTCCTACTTTAATAATAGTTAAGAATGAAACTGTTACATTTGTTTTTTCCACTATTTCGCACATATTTTCCGCGTCTGGCTTACAAAATTTGTATCCTAACATCAAACCTTTTTGTGACAGGAATATGCATTTCATCTCATTCAAGAGAACAAGTAAGTCATGTATTAAGACGATTTACACCAGAAGATGGACCCACAGGGTTGATATGCATAATGTACTGTATAAAACATGATAAATTGTGACTGAAGGCGTTTTTTAATTCATATCTCGAGTGTGTTGAGTACAGTCACGTTTGAAGCTGCTGAATATGGATAAAATTAAATTGAATTTACCCAGACAGGCACTAAAGGCTGTATACTCATACAGGAATCGCAAACCAGTGCTAGGGTTAAGTTCACTGACGAATGTCTAGCGTGTGATTTTCGTGCCAATTATGTCAAACTGAAGACCAAAAACAAGCCTGATGCAGTCTATTGCCAGAAAGAAATGTGAGATAATGTGGATGAAGTCACCAGTACAATCTCAGTATATGAAGAAAGAAGGTGTTGTTGAGTGCTGGTATAACATGTATTTACAATTAGCTAATACACAACACCCATTAGAACTAAAAGCTGCTGATGAGCATGTAGAAAGTATTGTAAACAAAATGCAAACGGAAATGACACACAGGTGCCAAAAGAAATTAGAAGCCATGCATCTAAAACTGCATCAGCAGCAGGACAACCAACCATCCAACACAACTCTTTCATGAGTCATTAACCAAACTGGTATCACCTTCATGAAAAAGAACAACGTCTACTTAAGGAAGGGCTAAATCACAATGTAGAACCATGATTAAGTGCTAATAACCTAAAACATCTCATTGTACACACTAAATACCAACTGATTTAGCTGATCTTAATAACACTGAACAGACTGTCGTAGCACACAACATAAAGTTATTCAGGAAAGCATAACTAACCATAATGAAACCCCCAAAACAGTTTACCAGGAGAGAAAGTTATTAAACAGCATAAAAATGAAACTCAATAACACCAATGCCACGTTTCTGAGAGCTGACAAAAGCAATTCTGTAGTAATTATGAACAAAGATGAATAACTCACTAAAACACTAAGTTTCTTTTCTGACAATAACATAACAGAGCTCAAGCAAGATCTGACTCTAAAATTCCAAAACAACATCAGAAAAATGATTGATAAATGCAATTTCCTCTTCACAGAAAAAGAATCAAAAACATGCCTTTTAATGAATCTCACAGCTCCAAGACTGATAGCTCAACCTAAGACCCATAAACCTCTAAGTTACATTGAGGCCTATTGTTAATTCTGGGAATACACCTGCTTTCAGTGTCTCCCAATTACTGAACAAAATTCTGAAGCAGTACTATACCTTTGATAAAACATAGTAACTTAAGAACACAAAGGGATTAGCAACTAAAATTTTGCCTCTTTTGATGTAACTAACCTATTTACAAAAGTACCAACTGAAGAAACAATAGACACTTTTTGAAAACTTAATAACACATAAAAATTGTCAATTGTAGAAATATCAGAAGTCAAGGACACATTGCAGTTAATATTGTCTTACAATTACTGACATTCAATGGGAAAGTTCACCAACAGAATTAGGGTCTTGCCATGGGCAGTAGCCTATCAAGTGCTCTTGCAGACATAATTCTCAATCATCTGGAAAGTAAGTTCTTTAATGGAAACAATAGGTTCAAAAGTAAAGTAAGATATTACTGGAGATAAGTTGATGATACCTTGCTTCTATTTCATGGAACAAAAAATGAGGTTGAGGAACTACTAGAAGTATTCAATTCTTTCCACATAAACGTGAAATTCACAATAGAACATGAGGACAACAAATGCATAAATTTCCTGTATCTTAAAATCACCAACCATCAACAAAAACATAAGTTTAGCACACACACACACACACACACACACACACACACACACACACACACACACAGATGTAACACTGGACAACTCATCATTTCATCCCACCACACAGAAACACACAACATTTAGATCCATGCTATACAGAGTACACTACCTTGCCCTAGAAGGAAACACCATTAAGAATGAGATAGTTACAATAAAGAGCATTGCCATCAGCAATGGCTACACAACCAAAACTATCGACAATTTAGACAGATAAATACACAAAACCAAGTCAATGAATGTTAACACTATGAAAGAAGAGAAAACATTCGCTGGTATCCCATACCTGTTCTCCATCTCACAAAAAATAGCTAACCTTATCAAAGAAACAAATGTAAGTTTCATTTTCAACTAATAATAAATTAGGAAACTTACTCATCCATAACATAAAATGAAATATGCAAACAAGCAGTACAATGTACAAGGTATCACGCCCCAGTTCTGTCTACTATGTAAGGAAAACAAGCATGAACTTTAAAACCCGATTTCAAGAAGATCTAAACGCTTTCAGGTTCAACCAATTTGAAGAATCAGTCATTGCACAAATATGTTGGAAACGATCAATGTCATCAACAATCTAGAAAACAATTTGGTAGTATTACATAATAAAGCCGATAGTAAGACCCTAGATCTGTCAGAACTGGAGATACACCTCCACAAAATCAAAAAACCCGATTTGGTGTTAAATGAACAACCAGATATCGCAAGCAACAGTTTCTTTTGTAATTTTAAATATCTGTTCTGAAGTTACTTCCTGCATATGTCAATTTTTTCCTGCCTATGTCAATTGTTTAATAATTGTATCTATAGCACTATGATAAATGCATCTTGGTCCACACCATGTACAAAAGCATCTGCGAAGTGTTTACAAACATTGTTTGCGGATCTGCCTCTTGAATGAAATGATATGCTTGAAAACGATGGAGAAGAAAACTTATGCTGTTACTAAAGCGTTAGAAACGTTTTTCGTGGATTATTTGGTAAGTTTGCATTATTCATCTTTTCCACTATTTTGCACATTTTTCCGTATGTGGCCTACAAAATTCGGAACGTAACATCAAAACTTTTCATGACAGGAATATGCATTCAATCTCTTTCAAGAGGACAAATAAACCATGGATGAAGACGACATACACCTGAAGACAGACCCACAGGGTCCGAAATGCTTCGTGTATTGAATAAAAGGCGATAAATTGTGACTAAATGCGTATTAGGTACATACCTCGAGTGTATTGAGTACAGTCACGTTTGAAGCTGCAAAAATCGATAAAATTAAAAAGAAATTCCTAGCTTTATAATTGAATGATTAAACTGTGCCACACTGATTTTTCTCTGGTGGTGTTTTTTTTTCTGCCTTAACACAGCATAATATAAACACGAGAACTAAGTGGGAACAGCCTTGTGTTTCTCTGGCATAAGAAAATGTTTTATCCTACAACAAGTGCAGATTTAATGTTCTGAGCAAAATGAGTTTGTAAGTACTACCATTTTTCCTTGCATATGGGCTTAATTATGTGCTTACTCCTAGAGTGGCAGACAGAAAAATGAGTGAATTACATCTTAAACAGTTTGTAGGCTTACGTTTATTTCAAGATTTAAACCAATCAACCACACCATAATGAAGGCACAGTATTCTGGATCAATAATTAGAGGTAAATTTCATATTCAGCAGCTGAGCACTTGATGAAAACGTCATGTCCCATCAAGATTAATGTAAAATATTTGTTATTTTGTAACAAATGGAACCTTTAATATACTTATAAATTAGACCATTCATAAAAAATATAGGCAAAAATCTATGCAAAAAGAATTTTTATCCACATGTTAAGCACAGGAAGAACAGTAAATGGATGTGCATTTAAAATGTAATCATAAATGTTCAGTATTGAAAATTTGTTAGTTTGTTGTTACAAAAACCCACATCTATCTCCTGGAAGTCGGGAACTGCAGTCACTGACAACTGGCATGGCAAGTCATGTGGAAATGCCTGTACGTGGACTGGTTGCACTTTGTAATTGCCACCATGTGTCAGGAAAGAATTACCTCCATTGGTATAATGAATGGGAAACACCACCTGGATCACCATTTTCAAAATTATTGAGATGTTTTGATCTGACCAGCAGATCATTTTCAGATGAAAAATGAGGCCTAACAACACAAGTTAAGAGTGTGACACTACAAATAATACAAACAGCAGTACTGCAAATTTCGTAAATATTTCATATACTCATTCATATTCTCTGGTGTAGTTTGTTATTAGTGGCAAGAATGAACATAAACTATGAAAACAGGACAGAGGATGGATGGGGAAAAGTTACTTAGTCATGTGATGTATATACACGTCAGAGCCCAGAACATTAATAGTGTCAAGAAGATTTTTATAAAGAGAAAGTATGTTGATTGTGTACAATGGATTACATGATTCTTCCTTTCGTTCTTCTCCCATCATGTGTTAGGTGATTTCACCTCTGCTGGTCAACATGTTCTAGCAGTCCCTTCTGTCGTCTTTACCTCTTTCTTGTCCCTTGTGGTTTGTAATGAAGTATTAGTTTTGGAAGTTGTTTTCAGGCATTCTATCTACATGTTCCCACAATCTGTTTCTATTTCTTGTGCATTGAATCAACTTGCAGTTCATTCATAACGTCTTCATTTCTGGACATATGTTCCCTGCGTATATCCATATGATTCAATAATAATTCAAGAAAATGAAGAGAATCTTCAGAAATATGTCTATCATCTTGAGTTGTTGGCTTCTGAATGTCACATGAAAATCTCCATTAATAAAATAAGTGTTAAGGTAGTCAAGGGAAAATCATCTATCAGATCAAAAATTGTTATAAATAATGTAATACTGGAGCAGGTAACTCGCTTCCAATGTCATAGTTGTGGAATAAGACGAGATTTTTGCAGTGATACTGATAACAGGATTATGAAATTTGAAACAATGTGTCTCCCATGATAAAGGTTAAACCACACATGTGAGAAACACACTTCCTGTAAACGGTATGTTTTTGTGTATGTTTATATATGTAGTGAGATATATAAATCTGATATGCATGTGAATAGTACAATATCTTTTTCGGATGCTTCATTTCTTAAAAGACAACTGGAAGAACTTACAATTCGCAGAATAAAGGAGTCTTACTTGAAAATCTGATTTAAGTAGGAAACAGAATCTGGTTATAAAAACAGCCATGTTTTAGAAAATTATTATACTATGTACTCTTATAGTTGGAAGATAATAGTGAGGGGAAACACAATGGCCACAGGGGTGTACCACATGCCACAGCAGGTTGTGTGCCAAGCGATACACCTGTGTGTTTACGCAGACCAGTCTGCACCAACCACCATCTTTCCATGGCTGGCACACATGAAAACATTCACATTGATGGGAGTAGTGAGCCGCTGGAGATTGTATGTTTACTGGAGAACATTGTCATAAATATAAATTGTAATAGTTCTGACACTAAATGTAACTGGGTTTTCTCTTTTGATGCTAGTCAATGGTCCGGATGAGCATTACTGCAAAGGGCCTTTGATTCTAAAGCATTATGTCAGGGTAAAAATACTAAATAAATTAATTTTTCTCCCTTAACAACATGTGGGCAGGGTGGGTTCTTTCTTGTCTCGGGTATTTGGTAGAATGAAATAGCATTTTTACATAAGACAACTTTCAATAATAGTTTTGTACAACTGTTTGCTTACTGGATGTTCTGGCTCGGAGAGCGGCAGCTGTGTCGTTTGTGACGCCTTCTGGCGGTGTGTATCTCGTGTCGCCGTCTCGCCCAGTTGACTGGAGACGCGCACCGCGAGGTGGCCCATTTAATTATTAAGAGCGAAGTCATGCATCAGACGGTGATACCTTGGATGTGGCGTCCCAGTGTTTCTCTTCTCTAAGCTGCCGCGTATATTGTGCATCGGCCAGTGGAGTGGCACGGCGGGGAAAGCCAGTGTCCCGGACTCGAAAAACGGACTCCCGCTTGCCAGTCTTCGGCTGTCAGATCTTCATCCCAGCTCACAGGTGACTGCTGATGTGAGGCCATCTCCTTCCCGTCCTCACGAGTCACCCGGGGACATAAAAATCAGACTTCAAATACCTTCAAACTCCTGTCTTCTGGCGCCGAGGCTGCTGCTAGCTGTTCTATTGCAGCGTCGGACTTGGTGCATCTGTGTACGATGTAGTCTCTTCTTGCATGACGGTCTTCAGCACCGAAACTGACTAAAAACTACTGCTACTCTCTTTGTCGGGCCCACTGCGTCTCACGTATTTATTCACTTCACTTCATTTCACTGGAGGTGAACGACTTCACGGTCATTGCCTCTTCGGTCACGTTGGAAAGCTTCTCAAAGAATCTTCTTAACGTCGGTCATTGGCTCTTGGAATGTAGGCAAGGGCCTTTGCTCACATATGACAACTGAGAAACACGTGAGCCAGTCGTGCGATGCCCTGACGGCTGAATCGACAGCATCCGCTTATGTGGGGAGGGCGATGGCTTATGAACTTGCTGACTTCACGGTCATTGTCTCTTCTGCTCTGCCCGCTGTTTGGCAGTATGTAACTCTCTAAACTAAACCAAGTTTTACATTTATTTTCGAATTTCTACTTCACTTTGATTTCACTAATTTATTTACTTAAGTACCACTCAACCAAATAAGTGGTGTAGGAAAATTAATTTTGTTCATTAATATTCTTTTCTTTTGGAAGTATAAAGTTGCTGCTCTTCAAGCAATGAAGATATCCCCTCCTGCCAACTACGTAAAATCATCTTGTTAGGCAAGTTATTAACAGAAACTTAACTGGTTGCACCATGTGTGGTGACTTCTGAGCAAGTCGATGCCAACTCATGTCAAAAGTGATTTCCTTTTGAGTAATCTGAGGAGCAGACCCATTGAGTTTGTTTTGAGAGGGTTACAAGCCATCCTAGCTTCAATCCTGCTAGCCAATATATGATGCTTTTAGTCACTATTTGGTACAGCCCCCAAGTCTTCACATTTATCTAGAACTAGATATATATTTCTTTAGCCAACATATAGTGCATGATGGAGGATACCTTATGCCACCAGTGATCATTGTGTCCCACTTGCAACTGGAATGATGGAGAATTGACTGGCTATATGGTTCCATAGGAGACCTGATATTTTTATCCTGTCTCCTTAAACCTTCTGAGATATATGTTGGTGGAAATATATCGTTCTACAGTCTGTTCCATATGCTGGTTATGTGAACTTTCTCACTAGCAGTTTGCAAGAACATGTTCCTTCCACAGGAACCTAAAAATACTGCCCAGTTCCCTTCACACAGGTCCCACTACCTGTGTAACCACTTCCTGTGTATAGTGGACCTCTGACCTATTAAGCAGAACCCAGAAACCCACCACCCTATGGTGCAAGTCAAGGAATCTTCAGCCTACATGATGCAGAACCACGTGGACTTCTGATTGAAGCCATCCACTGGTCTCTGTATCCAAGGACCACAGTCAGTTATGTATACGATGCTACAGTTGGCGATCTCTACCTTCATCTTGCAACCAAGACTTGGTCTTTACTACTTCAGCTAGCCACTCAAAACAATAGAGAATCTCTTCCAATCCAATGCAACACATCTTTTTAGTTCCAACATGAGCCACTACCTGCACTTCGCAGCACCCTTTGTTCTTCATGGTATCTGGACGCACCCATTCCCCATCTAGGATAATGCCTTCCAAAATTCCTCCTTGTATGTGCACAGTGCACAATGGATTCCTTCCCATCCTCGGCAGCCATATCCCCTAATGTTGGAACTCCCAACTACCGGTAAACCCACTCTCTGTGAATGCCCAGACCTTGTGGGCTGAGTGGCTTGCTCTGGAAAAGAGTGCCTTCATCTGGCTCAGGGATTTTGTCAACCACAAACAGCACCCAGAACTTGTTTGTCATGCTATCTAGGGTGGAACTCTGATCAGCCCCTCAGCAATTCTTTTGCTGGAGCTACCTACCACTCTACTGTAGGTGATGGGTCACCTCCAGTGCAGGCAGTTCAGAGGAGGGCCACAGTAGTGGACCAATTGGGTGGATGTGTGGGACATAGTAGACATCTAGTCTTCCATAGTGATGCCCATTGGCAACAGCCTCAAGCTGTTTGACCAAAGCCAACACCACCTGGAGCTGTTTGCTAGGAGTCACCAACTAGGCTCAAATCTGGACAGAGCAGTCAGTCCCTATTCATATCAAAGATGGAAAAACTGTACACTACCCAGTTATTAGGATACTAGACTATGCCTGGTAAGTATTCAGACATGCAATAAATTAGGAAGTAAATTAGGAAGTAAACTGAAAATAAGTCGCTCATGTTTGAGGCTTGTAAATATAATTTGCAAACAAATGATGTACTCACCCTATCTGCAGCAGCACATCGAATGAGTGCTCTGGTGGTCCAGCCAAACTGACCCAATCAAAGGAAAGCAAAAACAAAACAAAAAATGCCTGTATGATACAGTGATCGAGAAAAGTGTCAGTACAGTTACTTCACACCACACTGTGGAACGAACAGTTCTCATGACACAACACTAATGCTAGCCCTGTCTGGGACATGTGCCACATGGTCAGTTATAGCAATCAACTACTCCATCCAGATAGGATGCCTCCCTCTTCCAGATGCTGCACCAAGCTCACTCACATTTTATAATTTCATTATCATATCCTTTAAACCATTTAATGAAATTGGTCCTCTCCTCAGACCTTACTGTGTCAGTGTGGCACTGTAATTCCTGCTCATCTTAGAAAACTGTTTCACCAACAGCCCACAGTCTCACTTGATTTCACCAACAGCCCACAGTCTCACTTGATTTCACTAACAGCCCACAGTCTCACTTGATTTCACTAACAGCCCACAGTCTCACTTGATTTCACTAACAGCCCACAGTCTCACTTGATAGCCACACTGTTCACTCATGTTATGGCTTGTCAAATGACAGCATGTATGTCATAGTGTGAGACAAACAGTGTACAGTGTCAAATTTTGCACTGGGGTGTCCAAAGTTGGAACTGATTTTTTCCAGTGTAAACCAATTCCCCATTAATGCAGCTACCAAGTTTTGCTTTGATATGATGATCAAATTCCACATTGAACGTGTGCGAGTAGCTGCTCATTAATTACAACCACTTGGTGCTGAAGTCCCGTATGTATAGCTCCAATATGTGTCTTGTCAAAATTAGATTTATTACAGCTTTCATGAACACATTTAAACAGTCGTTCGTTCTGCGCTCCATATGCGAATAGAATGGGGAAAAGCCAGTGGGATGTTACCTCTGCCATGCACATCACATTGGTTTGCAGAATTAAGATGTTCATGTAGAGAGACCTCTCTGATTTATATAATACTGTAAGTACCAGTTCATTATTTTTACCATGAAGTGCCCCCAATACCTGTCGATTCAAATGTACATAATAAACATGCTTCATACTTAGTATTAAATGCCATCATAGATTTCTTTAACAATCCTTGTGGATCACAAAATGATTTGCTTATATCTTGTGTTATTTCCTCACTGCTTAAACCAACATTAATGATTGGCATTATCACTAATTACATTACATTGCTACACTTTTTCCAAAAAAAGATGCTTAACTTTGATTGGTTTCTGTTCCCCCTGTATGTATGGTTGTATAGCTGTCTTGGCACATTCTTCATTCCCATATCAAAATATTGCTTTATTTTCTCCCTTTTATGTACATTGACATTTCCAATCCATTAAAGCTCATATATTGACAAAAGTCTCATTTTTAGGTAAATACACATTTATTATTTTTATCATTATATTTCCACTGAAAACCTATTTCTTCCTACCTATGTAATGTCAATTCTTCATACTTGTTAAAAAATAAAATCATTGATTTCTGTATGAATCCTTGGTCATAAAATGCTTTGTTTCTATCCTATGTTGTTTCCTCAATATATAATTTAATGGTAGTGATGTATACCATCATATTTGGAATAAAAAAGACCTGACAAGGAGTCTGTAATCACTTAATTTCAATTGTCAGTTAACAGCTCTGTGCCGATTGTTGCCATGAAGTCTGTGGAAAGCGGTAGTTGACACTGAACAGCAGAAAGTGAGAGGTTCCCCACAGCAGAACTGTAGAATTCCACTAAATTTTGGTTTACATGATAAATCATACAGATTTAATGATTGTAGATTCAACGAAACACCCAGAGGCTAAAATTACAAAAACCCTAACTTCACATAAAAAATGTTGTGGGGAGCTTGAACTGAAGTGTTTTGTTGGCGTTCCACTTAGAAGGTGCAACAAATCTAGTAGAGTACCTACACCATGCTTCCCTGCTGTCCCCTGGAGTATTGCTGTACAGTATGGGATCCTTCGTAGATAGGACTATGGAAGGGACTGAGAAAGTTCAAAGAAGGAAAGCTTGTTTTGTATTACTGCAAAGTGGGAGGAAAGTGTAATGTGTACGTTATGAGATGAAGTGGCAAACAGAAGAAAGGCGTTTGTCTTTGTATTGAATTCTTTCCTCAAAATTTCAGTCACCAACTTTTTTCCTCTGAATGCCAAAGTATGTTTTGACACCAAACTACGTCAGGAGAAATAATGATAAAATAAGAGGAAGCAGGGTATACACAAAGGGAATTGTTAACTGATGTGCCTAGATAATCTCAGCAGTGGATAGAGGACATGGACTAACACAGGCTGAGTCTAGAGGTGTTGCAGGGGTGGTGGGTGAGCAGTGCAGTCTACTGATTGCAAGTAAAACAAACATCCTTTCAGTATACTCGATGTGTAGATTCTAACACAGCTGGTGATGTTGTATTATTATAGTTGAATGGAAGAGAAAATGGAAAAAGAGTGAAGGGCATCTACATCCATGTCCTCATAAAAATCCATTCTCCAGAATCTGCTGAGAGTTATATGGCAGACAATACATCCTACTACACCAGTAAGTTGGACTTCTTCAATTACATTCACGTATTGAGTGCAGGATAATTGCTGTCAAAATTACTCTGTGCATGCTGTAATTAGTAAAGTCTTGTCCTTACACTCCCTGGGGAAGTGATAGGTAATAGGATGTAGTATATTTCTAGATTCATCACTTACAGCTGGTTCTTAAATCTCTGTAAATAGGCTTTTATAGGATAGTTGGCATCTATCTTCAAGCATCTGTGTGTCTCATTTCTTACCAGTTGCATGACACTGTCACATGGTCAAACAAACTTGTGAACATTGTGCTGCTCATCTTTGTATATCTTGAGTATTCTGTGATAATCATATGTGGTGCAGGTGCCACACACCTCAGCAGGCTTGTAGTATGGATTGTATAAATGTTTTACAAGCAGTCTCCTTTGTGTACTGGTTGCATTTACCCAGTATTTTACCAGCGATTCAAAGTGTGCTATGTAAGTGCAGTTTTAAATTTCTGAACAGACCAATGACCTCAGCAGTTTGGTCACGTAGGAATTCACCCCCCCCCCCCCCCCCACACACACACAAACACAAATATTTTTCTGAACATTTACAGCAAGTTGACAATCTCTGCACAACTTTGAATTCTTATCCAGATGTGACTGACCATTCATGCAGCTTTTTCTGGTATAGGGTGACAAAATATAAACAGCATTACAAATGACTTGCAAGCAACAATTTCGAATTCCTGGCTTTTATACAATAATTAATTAAATCTGTATTTGATACCTTATTAGATAGGAAAATTCCGATTTGTTTTATATGCACAGGAATGTTGTGTGGCTTTCATTTTCTGAACAAAATGATTTCTTAATTGATTTAATTTTTCTTTGCATTTGGATGAAAACACCGTCAACAAAAGTTATTTTATAACAAATGGCGCATTATTTTTAACACAGTGAGACCTTTAATTAATGTGAGAGAGGGAGAAACACTTGGTTGTTTGAAAACAATTTTTAACAACACATTAATGAGAGGAAGAACAATGGGATGTGTTAGGAATTTCATAAGACATATTTAATATTGGAATATTTTTTCAGTTCTAACAAAGATCTCAAGTGATCTCCTGGAAGTGAGAAACTTAAGGCACTGGGCAGTGGTTGCAGATCAATCAAATACTTTCTTCATAATTGTTTGCACCTCATGAATGCATTATCATCATTGGTATAATGAATGGAAACCACCATATGCATCATTATTTTCTGTGATAAAGATGGTCATTTCTCATGGGAATTGCAGATTAGCCCCATATAAAAGTTGGAAAAGAAAAAATGAAAGAAGACAATATAAATATTATGTGAGAGTAGCGCTATAAAACTAGTGATAATGTTACAACAAATACCTTCAAATCATGGACTCATATCCAGGGCTGTAAGCTTTAGATTGTCAGTAATGACAATATTGTACAGAAAACTCTAAAAAGTACAGAGGATGCAATACTTGGACTGAACAGGTGTCTTGACAGAGCGAGAAACTGTGAAAACAGTGCGGAATTCTGTTAATTATAGTGACACACTAAGGATTGCTGTGTTCATTTGTCTAATGACTACTGAACTCTCTTTTCATGGCCCTGTCTGTGAAGCCCAAAGAAGTTCCATTAGGGGAAAAAATCGTGTAGCCACTAATTTTTGCACAGTGCCAAGATGGAGTGTCCTGATCAATATGCTAAAAATCCTGAGTGGTAGGGTGTGTGTCTTGGGATGGGGCAGTGGTGTTTAAAGGTCACATTTTACGATTTATTTTGAGTAACTGAAAAATTGAGTTTCGACTACCCCATACAGAATCAAACTACATGAAATTTGCTAAAAATGTTCTTTATGCATCTATGACTAATAGCTTCCGCATTTCAGGGAATAGAAAAACAAGATTATTAACAATATTGCTTTAAATATACGAAATTAATTATCTTTAAATGGAGGGTTTAAAAACAAATTTGTGTACCACATGTAAGTGTAGTACAGCCATATTACAGGATAAATCGTGTTCTGGGAGCACAACAGGATGATGGCGAGGTATTGGGAGTAGAAGCAAAGGACAGATAGATAGCCAGATTATGTTCATGCTCTTCCTTCCTTCACAGGGCTGCAAACTGAAGATAAAGGTGGTGATTCCCCATTCCATCTACCCCAGTACGTCACAATAAGCCACCAAAGGTTGTCTCACAAAGTTATTACAGCTGTCCACAATGTGCCTATGAAGAGCGCAGTACCACAATCTGCAGACATGCCTGGAGGCCATTTATTTCCCACACAATGCGTCAAGACTTACTGAAAAGCTGATGTCAGTTACTAATGACAGTAACACAAGAAACACACACAGTCTCTGAAAATCTTTCCAGACTGTTCTATGCTGTCAGAGGAGAACTTCAAACTGTCGTCCTGTATGGAAGTTGTAGCCTTCTTGAGGGAAGTGGAAATTCCATCAGCATGAGTGCTGCTTGCTTTTCAATTTACACAGACTATACCTTCCCAGCATTTTCTGTCTAGTTCTCTTTGTGAGTAGACGCAACTACTTCACTGAGTTCATGTTTGTACAGTGGAGTTATTTTCAGTTTATTAAGGAAGTACTTTGCTATAGTTGTTCGTCCATATGTTTGTCCATATGTTACTTTTATTACCATTATTAATGAAGTGTTAACACATCTGGAAAAGAAACGAAACACCTTCATGCTTCCCTCCCCCTCCATCCCCCCTGCCCCCTCCATCCCCCCTGCCCCCTCCATCCCCCCTGCCCCCTCCATCCCCCCTGCCCCCTCCATCCCCCCTGCCCCCTCCATCCCCCCTGCCCCCTCCATCCCCCCTGCCCCCTCCATCCCCCCTGCCCCCTCCATCCCCCCTGCCCCCTCCATCCCCCCTGCCCCCTCCATCCCCCCTGCCCCCTCCATCCCCCCTGCCCCCTCCATCCCCCCTGCCCCCTCCATCCCCCCTGCCCCCTCCATCCCCCCTGCCCCCTCCATCCCCCCTGCCCCCTCCATCCCCCCTGCCCCCTCCATCCCCCCTGCCCCCTCCATCCCCCCTGCCCCCTCCATCCCCCCTGCCCCCTCCATCCCCCCCTGCCCCCTCCATCCCCCCCTGCCCCCTCCATCCCCCCCTGCCCCCTCCATCCCCCCCTGCCCCCTCCATCCCCCCCTGCCCCCTCCATCCCCCCCTGCCCCCTCCATCCCCCCCTGCCCCCTCCATCCCCCCCTGCCCCCTCCATCCCCCCCTGCCCCCTCCATCCCCCCCTGCCCCCTCCATCCCCCCCTGCCCCCTCCATCCCCCCCTGCCCCCTCCATCCCCCCCTGCCCCCTCCATCCCCCCCTGCCCCCTCCATCCCCCCCTGCCCCCTCCATCCCCCCCTGCCCCCTCCATCCCCCCCTGCCCCCTCCATCCCCCCCTGCCCCCTCCATCCCCCCCTGCCCCCTCCATCCCCCCCTGCCCCCTCCATCCCCCCCTGCCCCCTCCATCCCCCCCTGCCCCCTCCATCCCCCCCTGCCCCCTCCATCCCCCCCTGCCCCCTCCATCCCCCCCTGCCCCCTCCATCCCCCCCTGCCCCCTCCATCCCCCCCTGCCCCCTCCATCCCCCCCTGCCCCCTCCATCCCCCCCTGCCCCCTCCATCCCCCCCTGCCCCCTCCATCCCCCCCTGCCCCCTCCATCCCCCCCTGCCCCCTCCATCCCCCCCTGCCCCCTCCATCCCCCCCTGCCCCCTCCATCCCCCCCCCCGCCCCCTCCATCCCCCCCCCCCGCCCCCTCCATCCCCCCCCCGCCCCCTCCATCCCCCCCCGCCCCCTCCATCCCCCCCCCGCCCCCTCCATCCCCCCCCGCCCCCTCCATCCCCCCCCGCCCCCTCCACCCCCCCCCCCCCGCCCCCTCCACCCCCCCCCCCCCCCCGCCCCCTCCACCCCCCCCGCCCCCTCCACCCCCCCCGCCCCCTCCACCCCCCCGCCCCCTCCACCCCCCCCGCCCCCTCCACCCCCCCCGCCCCCTCCACCCCCCCCCGCCCCCTCCATCCCCCCCCCGCCCCCTCCATCCCCCCCGCCCCCTCCATCCCCCCCGCCCCCTCCATCCCCCCCGCCCCCTCCATCCCCCCCGCCCCCTCCATCCCCCCTCGCACCTCCCCCCCTCGCACCACCGCCCCTCGCACCTCCGCCCCTCGCACCTCTCCCCCCCCCATGCCCTCACCCATCTTTCAGTGTTGACCTATGCAGCCGTCTGCTTCAATATGAGTGTGAACAACTGAATGTTTGGACATTACTGCCATTGATATAGTGAAAACAATTCACTGCATTCGTTCTTCTGTGGATTCAATTGAAGGCCCATTTTGACATTTACAAACTTGGTTAGAGCGCACTATTTCTCATGCATTGACATTTCCATTACACACTGCAATGTTTCACACTACAATTCAAAGCTGCATAATAGTAGTGTTGCAACTTGTCAGTGAAATAACTCAATTGTTAAAGAGAACCGAATATAAATATTCGGCAGCATTACTTTTCAATGAGCCTCCATATTATGAGACAATGGGAGAAGTGCAAGGAATTTAACTAACACATTTCTTCCATGTTTATACAATTTTCCATCACAGCACAATGGTCACAGACAGAGGTTACACAACAATGTGAGGGAGTGTAGAAATCCTGAAAAGTTAGTAGATGTACTGAGGAGACAGACAGCGACAAGAGCAAAGGTACAGATATGAGGGAGATAATGACCGGTACATTTAAAATGCGTACTGATTTGGAACAAGATTCTACTTATCACCATGAATGCTCAACATAATATTTGACAGATTAATGGAAATAGCAAGGATGCCAACTTGATAGGGCACATGAAATAACAGTGAGGTTTGTAGTCGAAAACGCTAAGAAGCCAGATGTGTTGACTCTTCCCTCAGGAGTGGTGCAAAGTGACCCAGTGCATACTGGGAATTTGATTTACAACCCTAGAGAAGTTTTGATGTGTGGGCACAAACTTACAGCTGGATATTAAATGAGACAGCATTAGTACATTCAAAAATCTGAAACTATGAAAATGATTGTTACTTAATATAGTGTGTCCAGCAATACTAAAATTTAGGCTTATATTACAGTTACAGCCCCAGGGTTGGTTTATAAACAGAGTTCTTAACTATTGTAAACACAACTGAGAGAGAATCTCATCTCTATCATCTTTGGTCCATTCTGAGACTCTCGTGTCTGGACAGAAAGAAAAAACAGTGTGTTGGAAATGACATTGATGGAACAGTGTCATATGCCAGAAAATATTCAAACCAGGGCTGTGAGCATGAGAATGTGTTAACATTACAAATACAAACAGGATGAAATAGACAGGGGATTTAATTAAAAATTAGGGAAAAGTCGTTCAGTGGATGCAGGAAACAACACTGTAACTGCAGGCAAACGATAGTGAGTAGAAGAGGAAACGTACTGACTGCCCTGGTTCAGTAGTTCTGCCTTAAGATGTCAGTTGGTCTGCTTGTGACCCACAGAAGTATGTGTTACAATGGAAAAATCAGCAGACTGACTTACATTGTGGATCTTAGATACTATGTGGAATACAGAGTGTTTTTTCAAATACGTTTTCTGCTCCAAAACCCTGTATTAGTGCTTTTGTTGCAAATATCCAGCTTACATCTGTGTTTGTCTT
This sequence comes from Schistocerca americana, assembly GCF_021461395.2. Taxonomy (NCBI): domain Eukaryota; kingdom Metazoa; phylum Arthropoda; class Insecta; order Orthoptera; family Acrididae; genus Schistocerca; species Schistocerca americana. The sequence goes on from NC_060129.1 coordinate 154,606,681, forward strand.
ACGTACAACGTCAACGAAAATTCACATTTATGTTCAGTTTTTGCAAGAGACAATGAAATTACTACAGAAATGTACTGGCAAGCAAATTGAAACTTGTCCGAGCAGAAGTAGTCCTACTGATGGGTGACGATTTTGAACTTGGAGACGTAGAGATAACGAAATGATGCTGCTGTTGGGAGAGAAATGCAACCTCTTTTCCATAAGTATTTAGGTATTTCGAAGGTACTATTTGTGGTTACTCTTAGCGCCAGTGTGTTCTTTCAGAACAAAAGCTTTTACTGTATTGGCTACAATGCCTCCCCATTTCATTAACTTTTTGTGAGCCGGAGCGTTTTGTGCAAAGCATCACCAAGAGAATAAAAGTGTGTCCACTAAGTTATTTATCTATCTAATGAATGATCCTGTTGATTCTGGAGAACTATCTGGTCGATAATTGTAGTTGATGATGCCATCGTTAAAAAGTACATCACTTTTATTACGTCAACCATTTCTTATTCAATTTATGACACGAATACCGTACGAAAATGCTCACATTCTTCCGGTCTTGTCAACTGCGTTTGATATTGAGCAAGGAAGTTTAGTTTTTATGCCAGTAATTCCTAGACACTGCTGGACCTCTTTATTCAGTTGTGTACTGCGCCATAAGAAGTGAATGCAACAAGTGTCATTCTGGCTTGCTCTAGCTGGATAATTACTTGAATCAATATATGCTAGACATCACTGGGAGTTGCATTGTGACTCGAGTACACTAAAATAGGGTGAATACGATTATGCATCAGAGCAACAGATTGTCTGAAGTATATACCCATAAATTGACGAAACAAACTTTCAGCAAAGTGTCATTGAAATGTAGCTTTTCTTGTGCTTTACGTCATCAAAAATCAGCATGTCTTTGTTTTCATTTAGTCGTTTCCGAAAATAATTCTTAATTGTTCTACAGCCTCTTGGTTAATTTCACATGAGCATTTTAGATAATTTACTTTTGGAGATGTTTCAGAAGGTTGTCGCAACAATGCGTGCCTCAAACCATGTCTATATCCTCTGAGCTTCTAATTTTCAAGGGCATGCTATCCAGAGTAAATTCATTGTCACATCACATAGTGCATTTCCTGCTGTTTTTAAATTGGCATTTCTTTAACTTAGTGGCAAATATGATTTTCTGTTTCTACTGAGTGTACAATGATGTAGAACATTCGACTGAGCCATCTTATGGTTTTCATCTGAGACTTGGTTCTGGAAGAGATTGATTTTGTCATTTGCTGTCCATAATTTATCTCGTAATCGGACAATTTCCAGTTCCTGACACATCAACATTGTTTTCATGTGATTACTACTCCGTTCAGTACTGACCTGCACCCTACATTTTCCTTTAGCAGAAGCAGCTCTGCCAGACATTGAAACTGCAGCTTGTTTACTGTCTTCTTTCCACAGCTTCCCTTTAGCGAGTGCTTGACGGACGATTTTCTTTTGTGTAATATTTTCAACAGATATTTCAGTAAACTGGGAAATACACGAGGAACCACTGAGCTGCCCTGGTTTTAAAAGACAACCCTTGTCTTACAATTTCAACTTATTTACTGACGATAAACATTTGTTGTTCCTCACTGAAATGTGAATCGCACACAAAACAACTCAGAGTCAGATTGTCTTTCCGAGGAATTGCTGTCAACCATTTTGAAAATTTTTGGAGAACTACAAAATATATACCTTTAGTTTCTCTTCAGCCACATCGGTTCACTGGATCGTAAAACGTGGACATGTTTTGTTAGTTTTCTTCTATAAATACCAGTAACTATAACTCTCAACACCTCTTTATAATCACAGCCTTCAACTCTTAACCATTCACTCACAAGTCTGTAAACAAACAGAAGCAACAAATGCCACCCGGTTACATGTCAGCTTGAATCTCAGGTGACAGTGCTACTTGTAGTTCTTGGGTATATGAAGATGGTACCTGTTCTTTCAGACATGTCTTCTATGTGGATGCACAAACAGTGCCCGAACTCTTACGGGAATTGGCAAAAAGCCGAGTAATGAGTATAGTGGGTAGGGGCACTATGAATATAGTATGGGACAATAGGTTGGGAATGTGAGTCTCGTGGTAGGCATGCCAGAGATAAGTCCCTGCAGTCACACTATCATCTGTGTCCTTGGTGGCACAGATGGATAGAGCATCTGCCATGTATGCAGGAGATTCTAGGTTCAAGTCCTGATCGGGGCACATATTTTCAGCTCTCCCTGTTGACTTTTATCAATGCCTATATGGAGCTAGGGGTATTCATTTCATTGTAGTTCTCAGGCTCGCCGCCTTTCCAATCCTACTACGTTAATGCACAGGGAGTAAGCACACTCTCTCTTCTTCTTGCTACGGGCAAACTGTCATGTTACCAAAGGAAGGATAGGGCTCAGTAAGCATCGTGAAGTACGCTATGTAATGACTGATTATGTGTAAAATTAGTGCAGTAAGGCACAGTGTGAAGTTATGGAGATGCATGTTGGCAGAATAGCTGCTCATTAAAATATATATTTTTAAAATTTTTGTGTATACATGATACAAATCTCTGAAAACTTGTATCATATTTATAAAAAAAAAAGTATTGAGAGCCATGTCATAAGTACAGAAGGGTATAAGCATTTTTAACTGAGAGTTTTTTCTTTCTTTCAGTGTCTTGAAGATAACTTGGGAATCTCTCATCCAAATGATTTTATCAAGGAGGATCCTGAACTAAATTTGGAGGTGTGTAAAACTGAGAATACTGTAAGCATTTGCATCTCTGATTTATTGCATGTAGGGTGGTAAAAATGTATTTGTGTAATTGCTTAATGTAAGGAATGCAATACTGTGAGACAGGCACAGGTTAAGAGTTTTCTTGAGATAAATGCAATTAAAAATTTTACACTACTCTTGTGCTGTTCCACTTGATGTGGATTAGCAACTGTTATTTGATTATTGTTCTGAATAGAATCTGAACAGAATTTGTAACAATGTTTTTAACCATATTTTCAGTGACCCTTCTGGATGTTAAGTTTAAACCACGAGAGGGCAGATAATTTGAAAAATATTCTTCCTTTCAGTAACTTATGATGCATGGATTGCAGAAGAATACATTGCACATCATTCATCTTTTCAGTGAATCATTGACATTTGTCAGTTTGAACCAAAAATTTTCAAAGGTGCCAAAGGTATGAAGTGTGATATCATTTGTATGTGATACTATTTGTATGTGATAGATCACCCTTGCTACATTGATCTTAGAATAGTTACAGTACGGCTACCTCAGTGGTACAAGCTGAATTACTTATAGATTTGTCAGTCACAGAAAAACTCTAGAACCTATGCAGATAAATCTGCAGATTACCTCACCGTAGAAGTCATAGCAGATCCAAATAAATTATCTTCTTGGCGCAACCTACAGCTTTGATAAGGTCTGCTTGTATGAAGCATAAAATTTAATCCAGTAAAATACAATGTTGTGGTATTAATTTTGTCCACTTTGCGTAAGATAAAGTGGATGGTTAGATTCTTAAACTTCTCACAGGAATAAGACATAACTAATATTGGGGAATATAAGGTAGAGTATTTAAAAACCTAAATCCAAAGACTTACTATGCAAGACACTGTACGGTGCATGGCAGTTGGTATGTTCCACCACTGTTAGTCATTGCCTTCCCTTTCCTGCTTATAAGCAGAGTGAGGGAAAGGCAACTGTCTGTTGCCTCCATACAAGCCCTAATTTCTCTTGTCTTTGTGGTGTCTGTGAAGGACCCTCAGGCTCATTGATGTCTGGTGATTGTGCAAGCATACCAGTAAAGGAAAAAATTTTCATTCCAGGGACAGTGCGTATATAAAAAAAGAGTGAATCTAGCATAACTGGTTCCTGCATCACATTTTCTCTTCCCAAATTAAGCATTTGTTTGTTAGGCTTCATTCTGTTGTATATGCATGGTGTACTAATAATTTTCTATGGGGCACAGCATACTGTTTTGTGCATATGGTATTCACTTTGGAGGATGTGTTCAATATTGAAATCAATTCATTTAGCAAATGTGTTCCTTTACTGTCACTGCTCTGATATTTTCCCACATTACGTCAGTTCACAATAAGAGGTAGATCGACACCTTGGACTAGTAACTCAGTTGTTGGCATTGTGCTTCATAAAATCTTCCTTTAGTAAACGTGCCTCTGCATCTATTCCATGTTGCTGCCTTCATGCTATTGTGCGGAAAATTAATCTGGAATGCATAAATTTTAATTCCATTTCGTCCTATATCTTTATAATCCACAGTGCACCAGGAAAAAGAATTTGTCTATGTTTACAAGTTCACCATCCATGACTGTATACTACCCAACAGCAACCTTACATAATTGATCTCCTCCCATTGTTCTGTCAAAACTCACAATTTATTGGTACACATCTAAACTCTGACTTCTAGAATATTATAATCACTAAATCCTATTAATAGTTTTCTGTTTCAGTATACACAAACAGATGATTTCAGAAGTAACAAAAGATACTAGATGAAAAAACAGTAAACAGAAAAATAAAGCTCTGTCTATCTCTGACAGTTACGGAGGATACACAAAGTTTGATGCATTATATTATAGGCAAATATTAGTGTATGAATCAGACACACAAACTTTCATTATGTTTCCTTTACAATACACACTAATGTCATCTGCCCTGCAAGGATTCCTGTTTGAGTATCTGAACCATATCCATAACATATGTATGCTAATCAAAGCTAATAGTAGAAAATCTAGAAGCATGCCACTGAATTTCTTCAATGTCTGACTGGTGGGATATCACATTGTCAAGCATGCATATATTCCAACAACAAAATTTTGGTAAACCGGAGTTCAAAAGAGAATATATGAAAATGGTGAGATAAAGCTGGGAAAATTAGATCAAAATCACTACCACACAATTTAAACCTGTGAAGAAGCTACAAAAATGTAATTTTCTGAACTTCGCCTTACATGAGTTTCAGATAGACCCTGTTGTTATAACCAGTAAGGATACAAAAATTCTCAGTGTAAGAACAAGAGAGGAATTTTTTAGTCATTTCAATGTCTCTTGCATATAAACACTAGATTTCAACCTGTCAGGAAAGAAACACACATGAATAAATCACTCATCATTAATCCATTTTTCAACAAATTGTTCATTCATATACCGTGAGTTGTAAGAAACTTGCAGACCTACTGAAAACCAGATTATGCTAACCACAAAGGAAGAGAGAACACAGGTAGTGGAACATTGCCTATGGTCAGGGCCTAGTAGATGCGAGGGAAAAAGCGTTGGAAACTTTAAATGGTAACAAACCCCAGAAAATGGGAGGAATTCTTAAAAGTATACAAAAGAATGTTGAAGGCTATAAAAGTGTAAACTGGGTCACTTGAAACCAACATAAAAATAACAATTTTTGTCTATTACTTTCGCTCAGTTCTCGACTGTGTGCCTCTGAAAGAACAATGAGTTTTGGAAGCAAAACAATTCTGATTAAAAATCATCTGTTGAGGAACTGAAGGAAATCCGTACTTTGCAAAATAACAAGTCATGTGCAGAAGACAGAAACTCATAGTAGAAGTATGGGGATATGGATACTGAGCAACAGTAATCTCACACAAACAACTGGCAGAATTGTGTTAAACATTTGTAAAAGTGAAAAAATTACTGAAGAGTGGATATGTGCATTAATTGATCCTCTTCATAAAAATGAGATAAAACCAGTCTGAATAATTACAGGGAATTTCACTGCATCCAGTTATGTCCAAAATCCCTTAAAAAGCCCTGTGAAGGCAACTGCATGAACAAGTAGGCCTATTAATGGGAGAGTATAAGGCACGATTTTGCAAACGCAATCCTGTAGAGAACAGATATGGGAACCAAAGTCAATTTTGCAAAGATGACGATGTGTAAATACTGTGGCAACTTATGCCAAGTGTCAGAAGGGCTTATGATTTGACAGAAAAAGACTTGATTCAGTATGTCAGAGGAATTCAAAATTGACAGGAAAACAGTGGCAGTTATCCAATAGACATAAATGGGTACAACACTAGACATTAAACTGATTGGAGAAATTTCAGAAGCATTTGAAATGCACAACAGTGTGCAGCCAGAGATTCACGATCCACTCGAATTTAAAATAATTCTGAAAAAGTTGTGAAGACATAGGGGAAGGAGATAAGGGAATCCAAATCGAAATTAAAAAAGAGCAGAGAATTAACATGAGGTGTATGGCTTTTGTAGACACTCACTATTCTAAGATACTGTATAGAAGCCAAACTTGTCCTGGAGAAGCTTCACAAAATGTCAATGATAACTAGTCTACCAATCATCTGTGAGAAAACTCAGTAATGGACATGAAGCCTGCAGATAATCTCTCCATTATAACTTGGTATGAGGAAGTGTCACAAGATACATACATTAAATATCCAGGAGAGATCATCCAATCACAAAGACATATTTATTTTTTTATCCTATTCTGACAAGGGCCATCAGGTTCTCTTTTGCATTGGACCACAGTTTCCCACATACATCATAGTTACCTAAGAAGCAATTATTAAAATTATGACAAATAGTATTGAAATGATATGAGTGTCTGAAGTGGCAATGTAAGTAATACTGACTATGAACTAATAAAGTTAATAATGACAGTACTAGTAGTATTACAGCTGTTGCCACTAATGTGGTGGTGGTAACAGTAGTAATGACAACAATAATAGTGGCAGGTATAAAAAGGATTTATAAATGTACAAGATAGCTTTCTGCTGTAGTGAGTTCCATGGAAAGCCTTCACCTTGTAAGAATTCTGAGAAAAGAGGAAGATCTGGGTGGGGTGTAATTATATGCTCCCATGTCAGTTCAAAGAGCAAGTTAAAAGCAGCCAAACCTTGGTACTTGAGGACGTTTGTAGAGGACACACATTGGTGACTTCCTGTTAATGGATGTGATCTCTATGAACATATTCCTCTTGTTTATCTTTATGATTGTTGGATGTGTGTAAGTATATTATATGATAAATCAGAGTATGTGTATGCCCCTACTCCACCCAGTTGTCAGTTACATCTGTTGTGTCTCAGAAAGATGTAGTCTTCTCAATTTACAGAACTTATGGACATACTTGGTTGGAGCCACATCTCTGACGGAAGTATCAGATGTAGGTCCGTGTCTTGAAATATGTGACAGACTTTATGATGAGGTGGCAGAGATCGAACATTTGCGTGTGCTGTATGAAGTTTAGTGCATTTAGCTACAAGGCTCATGAATATACTAGATAGTAGTGACTGTAGGCCAGTGAGGTTATGAGAACAAAGCATACCAGAGTGCATTATAGTAGGGGAGCAAGGTTCCTTGAAGTGAAAGTGGGAGATATCTCCAGGAGGAGGGAAGTTTTGTGGCCAAGGCCACCATCCTTTGCACTGGTCAGTGAATGGTCAACTGAAGACTGGGAGAGAAAGTTCCTGAACAAAGCTAGAATAATCTATGCACAACAATACTGAAAGCAAGATAAATGGAATGACAGATTGCTGTCTTATTGTTGGTCCTAATGATGAGTAACCACAGTAATATGATGATAAATTATTAAAGTAGAAATAAGACTGTAAATTATCATCTGAATCAGAGCCTTGTGAGCATATTGAAGTAATAGTGAATTAATGAATAGTATTGGTATTGGAGTTACGCAGTTTTGCAGCTGAAGTCTTGGGATCACACTGTTCAAAATCTTCAGTCTTTCAAAAGTGAGAACCTCGCTTATTGTCAAATCTAACTTCAGGAGTTTCTGGCTCAAAAGCTTGTCACCTGATATGGAGTCATTATAACAAAAAATCTATTTGAGAACTATTACTGGAATAACTCTTTGCTGCAGAAAGTACTGTGATTCATGGTCAAACAAAAATGACTGATTGGGAAGCAGGAAAGAAAAACTCTCAGGAAAATATTTGGACCAGTTTTCTGTGAACGAATTTGGATATGGAGTCCCTTTAGAGAGATTTATAGACAGACAGAAACAATAAGAGACAGCTTTAGATAAAAAGTGATAAAATTTTGGGGATGCATCACAGGATGACTGTCGACAGGCTCACAAGGCAGATCTCTGAGGTAGCAAGCACTAGCAAAAGCAATTCAAAATTGGCCATAGGTACAGAAGAAGTAGGACTCTCACAAGATAACATAACAAATCGAAAAAGAGTCAAGAAAGACCATGAAACATACTTAAACAGCAACACATGGAAAACAGAAATGGATATAAATATTTGGAAGACCACAAGAGAGACCACAGAGGACATACACTATGTGATCAAAAGTATCCAGACAGCTGCCTGAAAAATGGCTTAAAAATTCGTGGTGCCCTCCATCAGTAATGCTGGAATTGAATACGGTGTTGGCCCATCCTTATCCATGGTGACAGATTTCATTCTCACAAGCATATGTTCAATCAGGTGCTGGAATGTTTCTTGGGGAATGGCAGCCAATTCTTAACAGGTGTTGCACGGAGGAGAGGTATCGATGTCAATCGGTGATGCCTGGCACGAAGTCAGCATTCCAAAACATCCCACAGGTATTTTAAAGGATTCAGGTCAGGTCTCTGTGCAGGCCAGTCCATTACAGGGATGTTATTGTCATGTAACCACTCCGCCATTAGCCATGCATTATGAACAGGTGTTGAATTGTGTTGACAGCTGCAATTGCAATCCCCAAATTGGTCTTCAACAGTGGGAAGCAAGAAGGTGCTTAAAACATCCATGTAGGCCTGTGCTGTAATAGCGCCACACAAAACAACAAGGGGTGCAAACCCCCTCCATGAAAAACATTGACACCATAACACCAGAATCACCTCCGAATTTTACTGTTGGCACTACACGCACTGGCAGATGATGTTCACCAGGTATTTGCCATACCCACATCCTACCATTAGGTCACCACATCGTGTACTGTGATTCTTCATTCCACAGAACAATTTTCCACTGTTAAATTGTGCAATGGTTTCGCTCCTTCCACCAGGCGAAGCATCATTTGGAATTTACCTGCGTCATGTGTGACTTATGAGCAGGTGCTCGACGGTGAAATATAGGTTTTTATCACCTCCCACCTAACAATCATAATACCTGCAGTGAATAATGATGAAGTCTGGAATTCCTGTGTGATGGTCTGTATAGATGTCTGCCTGTTACACATTATGGCCCCCCTCCAACTGTCAGCAGTTTCTGTAAGTCAACAAACGAGATCAGCCTGTACTCTTGTGTGCTGTATGTGTCCCTCCACGTTTCCACTTCACTATCACGTCGGAAACAGTGAACCTAAGTACGTTTAGGAGTGTGGAAATCTGGCATATAGACATATGAAATAAGTGATACCCAATCACCTGACCAAGTTTGAAGTCTGTGGGTTCTGCAGAGTGCCCCATTCTGCTCTCTCATGATGTCTGATGACTACAGAGTTCACTGATTTGGAGTACCTGGCAGTAGGTAACAGCACAACGCACCTCATATGAAAAACCAATGTTTTTGGGGGTGTTTGATCAAAAGTATCCACATTGTGTATGTAAAGAAATTGGGAAGGATGTAGGAATAGGAAAAAAAATATTAAATTTAGACACTATCTCTTATAAGTTAATGTATGAAATAGTAATAATGATGATGATGTAATCTGGAAACATCTCCCATAATTATCAGTGTGAGGAGATTAGCAATAGTCATAGGTATCTGATTGTCAGTAGACTTCACAGAAATAATCTGCGGTAACAGCTTCTGCTTTTTAATATGCTATGTGTCACATTCTGCAACCCTCTAGAGAATATGATTTGTGGAATACAATGTGTAGATCCAAGAGTGAGTGAGTGAGTGAGTGAGTGAGTGAGTGAGTGAGTGAATGAATGAATGAATGAATAACCTTCCCACCTTCTCTCTGACCAGGATATAGGCTACAGTATGATTTCACACTAAAAGAGAAATTTATGAATGAAATAAAAAATGAAGAAATAAATTCAGCTCAAGAAAACAGGGTAAGATTACCCTATTTTACTGAAAGGGAAGTGATAGCTGTGTAACCTGATCGTGTGTAGGTTCCAAGAAGGTTATATCCTGGACACGAATAAAGATACAAATGTAGGATAACTTTATGTTCAGTAGTATAGCTATAAAGCTTTTATTTGCAGAAGAACCATTCAATTTATCATGAGTACATCTTCTATATGCATGCATGTGTAATGGGGTACTTTTCACAATTTGGTTTAAGTTCAGTGTTTTCATTCACCTTTGACAAAAGTTCACTATTCCCTCAACTGGACACGCAACAAACATTGAGGCAATAGACTTGTCCCATACTTATTGGAACACATTTGGAGTTCTTTTGCTCAAAGTTGGTTTTTTTTATTTAGTGAACCTTAAGTTACTGCATGGCAAGGCAAATAGATGGAGCCTTCCACAAACCCTGACAAAAAAATGACATACTGTGAGAGCAGACGAAATTCAAGGTCGGCAAGTGAATGTGAGACGTGTATGCCCCTTGTGGCTGATAAATGAATAAGGCAGCTTATTGTTAAGAAGTGCTCTTTCATTCAGGTGCCAGTGTGGTGATGCTCCATCCTGGTGAAAAATGATTTTTTTTTCTCTGGATAGTTTCCTGTGCATCTATCTTGAAACCTTTTTGATATTTCTATTTATGTCAAAATTTCATGTGTTGTGAAGTTCCTTGCTGTACTGATTATATTCCTCATTAATAACATGAATGTGTCACTTCATTAAATTACATAATTTGAATAACAAATCATGACCACCACCAAGAAATGGTTTCTTTTTCCAATTCACAATACATTATCCTTGTCTTTGTTATTACTCATTTTCAATGCAGTTGTTATTTTTTAAAAATCAATTAATTGATTTAGTTACCTTAATTCAACTTACTGTCAGAGATGACTCAGGCTTTCTTATTATTGTGAAATAGTTTGTTTAATCTGACACATTTCTCATTAGGTGATCATCTTCGGGTTTGCTGACTGGATTTCTGGATTATCCTTGATGTTAAAGGTTTTCTACTAGGCTCCAGTAACAAACTTGTTTTAGTGCTATTGTAGCTGTCCACATTCTGATTGCTTCTTCATATTTATTCATTGTACACTGGCTCTTTATAATTGGCCACCTGAATTTATCTGCAGTTGTGTTAATCCCTCCCCTGCTGTGAAATGTATGAAAGCACATTCATTAATTTGGAGGGAACACTGTCCTCATGTTGACCATTTGTTTATTTCCTATTTATGATACTACACAAATCTTTGTCATTTATATGCCTATAAAATAAAACCACTTCATGTAATAATTCCTATAGCTATCATGTCAAGCTGTACTCCTGAATTTCCTCTGTGGATGAAAGTGATGCGACATTTAATAACTTTGATGTTCCATGCAGTGAGCTATCTCAAGAGAATGGCATAATATTGAATGCTGCAGTTGTGAAAAAAATACATTTAATAGCTGTTCAGATAGATATTTCTTCAGTTCTTTCCTTTGCCAGTTTCATCAATAAAAATCGGACGATTTTTTACATTTTTCTCTGGTACTTTGCCTAACTGTATGTCCCCGAGAGGTGAAAGGTATTTCAGGCATTTAATTTTGAAGTATCAAGTAGAAAATTTGTTTTCAAATTAATCAATGTTTCTATAGTTACTTACACAGCTAAAAACAAAGTGCTGAAATGAAGTGCTAATTTTTACCAATAATTTTCTCAATAACTGCTACATTTATGTAGTGTCTCTTTTTGATAATACTATTTCGAAGTATTGTTTGGAACATTCAGATGTTAGTGGGTGTTAATACAATTTTATTTATTTACTGTTTCATCAGTTTTAAATAACCAGTAATTCTTTGTACTATTTCAGATGGCAGCCTCAGTAAGAAAAGCATCTGATAGTTTAAGGTACGTTTTTATTATGCACTGCAGAATTTTTTGAGCAGTATAAATTTTTAGTTATTCCATGTGAAAGGAAAACAAACAATAACCCCTAGGGACCAAAATGTCATAAGTTATTTTTAAAAAGTTCTGTTTTTGGAGTTCTATTTTTTCTATATATTAACTATTTGCAGTATATACATATGGTATATACTGACTACAGCAACACTATGCATGTTATCAGAGAAAACACTACTATATCTAATATTCTGTTATTGCAGAAGATTAAAAATATGCTGTAAAATATTACAAGGTATGTCAGTCCAATTTATAACAGTGGTTTGCAATAACTGCACAAACAGAACAAAAAAGCCATTTATGCTTAACTGTCAATCCAAGCTTTCCAATAATGAGAGTAGATGCAAGGTGAAGCATTAATTTTATGTTCTTAAGACATATCAGTTTCTCAGATTTACAGATCACCCAAGAATGTTGTTTACTACTGGCCCCACGATGCCACATGTCACCTTTTGTTTTGTGGGTTTGACTTGGCAGCAGTTGCAAATAAATACTAGTTTTGTCCACATTGCTGGCATAAGATACCGCAAACTTTTCTCTCACTTGGTCAAATTCATGCAACCAATGCTTGCCCCTTCTTCGTCAACTTTATTCATTTCATTGTCTATCACTGAGCATGAAATTAGGCATCTATTTTGGAACTTACACAGCCAACAAACAAAACAATTGAAGTCTGTTTCGAATGTCTAAATTTTCTGCAGTCTCATTTGTTGTTCACTGAATTATATTTCCACTTATAGGTACATTGGAGGTGCACATATAGCTGAAGCACTGTAAAAGTAAACACTGTGAAGTCACTTCAGCATGCACCTGGAACACAGAGCAGCAGAATTAAGAACATTTCATTTAAGTAGTGTGGATAATGTAGATTTGCTGAGTCTAAACCTTCTTCCAATTGTGCTGTTTTTCAATACACCATATTCTGCTTCCTGCAGAATTTTTAGTTTCACTTGCTTATCTATGCTTTGTGCTTCCTACAGCATGACAACCCTTTCACTTCTTGGAACTCAATGTTACTACTACTGACTCTGTTTAAAGAATATAAAAGCACATCTCACCATGGAATTGCACTTGTTGATGGAATTGCACTTGTTGATGGAATCTAGTTTTTCATGCTGTTTGTGTCACAATTGTTTTCCTTGTTGATGGTGATTGTTGAGCAATGTTATGCACAAAGGTCAGCTAGAGAAACATTAGGAAAAAAGAAAAACATTGACAATTCAGGTTTAATGAAAAATGTAATGATGCTACAGACTAAAACACAGTTTGTAATTCATGCTTACTGAAATTTGTTAACCAGTAAAACATTGTACAATATCATGTACATCACTGCGAGTACTGATATTCTGCTGGTGTTAACCAAGTGTTCACCTTAAGTGAGTTCATGTTAAGCCTGATGTTTGAAATATACATGATGGTTCATTATAATTGATAAGTAAAAATATTACAAAGCAGTTATGTTAGTAACACATTCTATAAAACGGCTGGTTTGTGCGTCTGTTCTTTAATAAAAGAGTGTACTTCCTTTATACAAAATTGCAGGTGAGGTGTCAGCAGCTGTATAGTGATAAATATTCTAATTGAAAATGACATGGAAGTCATACAAATTCGATGTGATGGGTACAGGCTAATGTCCTACCATGTAGAACAAGTAAGAGGAAAGGGTGAATGGTTATATATCCAAAACCTGGAGTCAAGTTCCAGTCCCTTCAGATTAATGAATGTTGGGGTGAACAACTCTTTGATTACTGTGTCAGCAATGTGGATTGGGAAACAAGCTTGTTGTATCCACAGTTTACAGGCCACCATCATGTTCTTAAATTTCATAAAGCAGCTGTAGTCAGCTTTAGTAAGGCCTTGAAGACTTAACTGGTGAGTCATCTTTTGTGACTTGCGAGAAGCTACTAACCAAGGACACCTAGAATCCCCTATGTCTGAATATGGGAAATCTAACATAGTACAATTCCCCAAAAGGACTTAGTGCACACATTGCAAATTTGGCTGATTTGGGAGCAAAACTGATAGTGATTTATCTGGCCATGACAGTAAAATGAATATTGATCAGTTGTGCTCAGATCATTGAAGGAAACTATTGTCATCACAGAATTAGAGGGAAATTACAGGACAAATGTTATCAGTAGGTATATAAGGGGCACAGTCTGGATGGACAGTTAAACTTTGTGTTAATAATTTCCCTAGTATTCTTATTCTGTAAACCACCACAATACTGACTGGAAGTAAGAGCACGGGATGAATAACTCCTTGGACTTAATTATCTTGTGCAAGGTAGAGAGAGCTCTACCTACTTCCGAAGACAACTGACTGTGATAGTGACATATTCTGCTATACTGTCTGTAGTGCAAAATCAGATCTTTCTTTGTGCTCAGTAAAGCTCTTTTTTCCTGTCACAAGATATTCTTATCCCAAATTGTAGCTATGCCTTTTTGGTGTTTGAACTGTAGTAACCACTTGACCTGTTGTGTAGGAAGGCTGGACTGATGAGGTTGCAAAATCATTTTTAGGAAAAAATTCAATTCTGCATTTACTGTGTATATCCATGGTAAACATTTACCATTTTTCACCTAGTAAATGCTCACAGATGAGTGTGACTGCTGTGTCTAGATCTAAACTTGTTGCTTGCGAAGCACTGTGAAATAAGAGATTAATATCTCTGGTTAGGGCTATATGATAAGCATCACACACCCTTCAGCAATGTTCTGAGGTGAGTCACACAGTTGTTTTGAAAGCATTGGATTTCTGCGGTATCCTAGCAATGGATTCTCTGGTATCGTAGCAATGGACCGACTGCTGTACCTACAATTGAACCAATGTGATGATTCCATTTGGTATCTCCACATATTGCTACACTCAAGAATATATGAGAGTACTGATAGGATACTATGTTTCTCCTCTTTGTGAAATACACTATTTTTAGTCGTAATGTTTGAAGCTAGCGGGCAATCCTTGCACCAATTCAAAATTTTATCTAGGTAAAGGCTGATACATTCTTTTAAGTTCTTTATAATTGACAAAGCTAGTAATTATATGTGCCTGTACAGTTGTGGATAGTTTTGCCTTTTATCTGTCTTGGCTATGAAACTGAGTCAACAATATTGTTCATTATAGTTTACCTACATTTCTATATTCTTATATATAATAACTTCTACTGGTGCATTACCCTTCTTTTCTCCGTATTCACCTGACCGGAAATGTTGTTCTTCCTCCCATGCACCACACGAATTCCCACCATATCAAACTTCAACTTATCCATTTCTCATTTCATGTTCTCTGACTCACCTAATCAATCAAGGGACTTCACATTCCACACTCTGACTTGTAGCGGTATTGTTTCTTTCACCTGATGATATCCACGAGTGTAGCCCCCTCCCAGAGATCTTATTGGGAGGCTATATTGCTACTGGAATATTTTACCTAATTGGATGTCTTGATCATTAAACTATACAGCAGAGCAGCATGTGGTTACAACAGGTGTAGTCCTCCTTGCTTTTAGCTGTTCACAGTACTAACATAGCCAGGTCATGTTGGCTAATGGTGCAAGACCAAATTGTATAATCATCCAAACCATTCTGCATTTACATCTACATAGATACTCTGCAAGCTAGCATATGGTATGGGAGTGGCTGGTACCTTTACTACTAGAAAGACCTGCCATCCATCTTCATTTACCACATGTTAGTGTGTGGCCCCTCCCTAGATACTTTGTGTGTGTGTCTGTTTTGTTAAGGCATGCATGTCACTTCACTTTGCCAAGATAAATGTTTCATATGGTAACTGGGTGCCACACAACTGAAACATGTGAAATAATTTAGCTATTACCAAAAAGTCACAAAATTAGGAAATCATGACATTGTGCCGTGGAGATGCTGATAGACTTTTTAGATGTACACTTAATATCATATATTCTCACTACATACTTTAGTAAGTTATTGTTTATCATAAGTTATTGTTTATCATAAGTTATTGTTTATCATAAGTTATTGTTTATCATAAGTTATTGTTTATCGTAAGTTATTGTTTATCGTAAGTTATTGTTTATCGTAAGTTATTGTTTATCGTAAGTTATTGTTTATCGTAAGTTATTGTTTATCGTAAGTTATTGTTTATCGTAAGTTATTGTTTATCGTAAGTTATTGTTTATCGTAAGTTATTGTTTATCGTAAGTTATTGTTTATCGTAAGTTATTGTTTATCGTAAGTTATTGTTTATCGTAAGTTATTGTTTATCGTAAGTTATTGTTTATCGTAAGTTATTGTTTATCGTAAGTTATTGTTTATCGTAAGTTATTGTTTATCGTAAGTTATTGTTTATCGTAAGTTATTGTTTATCATAAGTTATTGTTTGGAAGTTACACAGGAATTAGGATTGGCTGGTAGAAATGAGGCAACACATACTTGAGGAAAATTATGAAAAACTAAAATGGTAAACTGCAGTTAAAAGATCTAATATTAAACTCAAGTTCATAAGGGTTAACAGTATGTGTAACTGCTCATGTAATCAGCTTTAAGATAATGCCGTAAGTCCCAAATATCACAAGCTTTGTTGTACTATGTCATTTAAGGGACAAGAACTCCATGAGAAATATCAGAAAGCTGCATATGAATCAGGAACATAAGTGTTGCAACAGTTGTACCAACTTGAACCATGACTGTCCAGCAATAGACTAGGATATCTGCGTGTCACTCACTTTTGTTATGGGAAGGTTGTTCCAATGAGATATCTTGGTATATTCAGTGTTGTAACTTTCACTAGCAAAGTCTTCAAGAACACATTTGATGGTAACTTGGGGGTTGTGGCAGCTGATGGGGGTGTTACTTGATTTTCTACTCTATGCCAACAGAACAAGATAGAAAATACTTGAAACCTAAAGCCACCACCATACTCATTTGAGAAAAAACATAAATGAAATAACAACTGTCAAAATAATGAGACTTGATGTTCCCAGAGCATCAGGTACAAATACCCTATCCCATGAATCACAAGTGGACTCAGCCCCTAGATGCAAACATTGATGGTTTTGTGTTGGAACCACCAAGTTCCACAGTGAAAACCCTAAAATTGTCATCTCCCTAATCAATTGTAGTAATGACACAAAAGCTTATCATTGATTTAATTACTCCTATACTGCAATGGAACATTCATAGTTTGATAGCACATGTGAAGTAAATGAAACTTTTTATTTGTAGACGGTCACAGTATTTCACATGAGTCACTCTGTAAATGTTCCAATACTCCCATGCTGTCAGGGCACAGTATCTGACTGGTTGCCACTGTGGGTAAGGATTGCTGAATGGACAACCTGTGTTTTTGCAGTGTGTGAGGCATAAATGAGGCTAAGTGAGGACTGAGATCAGACACTAGCTGTATGAATTCTTAGGGGGGTTGCTCAGTGATAACAATAGATTTTGTTTTGATTTGCCAAGATCCTCTTTGCAAGAAGCATTGCTAATATTATCCTAAAATTTTGCCAGCCATTTCATTTGTAGGAGATATTAATGTCAGTAATATGCAGGTGTAATGCCAGCATCTCCTGGTGGGTTGTGAGATGAGCTATGTCTTCTAAATACAAGTGCTAGAATTTACTTCAGCACAGTTATTTGTTTTCTCACAACTAATCTCTAATCCTGCTTAATTATAATTGTAACCTACACACATACGCATGTCAAAAGGAGGTCACTGAGGTGGGTACCACATAGAGCAAACAGAGGGTTGTTTTACCATCTGCTGATATTCAAAAATGCTTACATCTTGCCAGACTATGATTATTGCAAGGTAGATTCACCACACTGGTGGTGCACTTGCCCTGTTGTGGAAGTAAGTGTCAACCCACAGTATTCACCATCTGCAAAGCTTGGTGATAGTTCCAATGTTGTTCTTCTACAGTGAATATTTAACACAGAACAGCTGTCTACATCGTTTCTTTTGTGATCTGGGTCAACAAAAATATGAGTTGCAATGAGGAGGATTTATTATTGTTGTAATAGCCCATAAAACTCCTGTATCAGGCAGGAACAAACCTAAACACTAGAGGGGAGAAAAGGAGGTAGCTCAGACAGTGTTGCCGTAATGCCACAAGAAACGTAGATATGACTTATTATTTTCAAGTAGTGCTACATAACAGCTGAACTAATAGGAAAATTTCAGCTTTATGTGAGAAAGCAATCGTGCCTCTTCTACTGAACCCAGGGGAAAATGATACATTGCACAATAATTACTGTAAGGTGGCCCTCACCAACAGTAAGCCAAATGACAAGAAAAATTCTATCAGCATGTGCCATACCTGGTCTGTAGAATCCAAGAAACTGAGCACTCACATCCAGTGTGCATTTGAAGGATATTGCTCCCTCCTGAGAATGTGAATGGCTGGAATACGCTGCTTTTCCCTAATCAAATAATATGTTGGAACAGTGTGTAATGGTGGCTGTGTCCTCCTTGTGTATGTATTGATAGGAGTGTTTGGGCAAAGGCAGTGCCCGCCATCTATGTCATCTGCAAGCTTTGAAAGTGGGAAGTGTTTCCAGCCACTTTGATAATGAGCACACCAGGCATCTACTCTTCTAATATGGCCTATGTGGAAGCAACTGTGTAAGTAATATACCTACATAGGGCATATCAAAAAGGTGGTTTTTCTTTAATTCAGCATACAGTACTGTAGTCAGTGGGATATAATATTCTACATTAACTTAGTGTCTGGAGATTTTAGACAGAAGCCCATTTTACTGAGAGTTTCTCTTAAAGAAAGTTTTTTGGTGTATGCCATTATTGACACAGTGTATAACTGTTCTACGCAATGTAGTGATTAACTGCAAAGGTTTTTATTAATCACATAGAAAATAGCTTTTACTGTAGTCTGGTTAAAACTACTTGATAGCTGATGTGTGTCATTTGCCACTGCAATACTGTTACATCCACTAGCAGCTACATTGCTTGGTTATAGGCAACACACAAAAACAGCTGATTTTAAGTGACCTATGACTAAAATGTGGCAGATGACAGGTTTTGTAGCATTGAAACAAACTCGTGTCCTAACCTTACCACAACTATGTGATCTGCAGTATATCTGAGAAAACAGCAATCAACAATCAGCAGCACAATTGAGATCATGATCATTCTGTTCAGAGCTTTTAAGGCTAACCTGTAGGACCGAACTGATGACTGAAATATTTCTTAATATGTTTCTTTGCACAGCCATCTTCTGCAGCAAAGTTTCAGTTTTTGATGAAAGCAAACTGTAATTTGTCACTGTCATTGGTTACTTGAAACCATATATCCATCAAAAAGCAAAACAGTCAAAAGCAGCAATCAGGATAGAATAATAGCACAGAAGTATGTGCATGCTCCTACCCACCCACAGCCATATCCACACTCAAATGACCTCATTGGGAAGCTCAAAGATGTCCATTTTCATTGTGATGGAATGGGGTAGCTGCAGGTGGAATGATTGGACCCAGATATCACATGGATGGACGATGCACCTACTGCAATTACTTGCTCTCAGAAGACTATGGTAGGATTCGCTGTACATTATTCGTGCTGATGTCACCATTGATACGTTTGTTTGATTCAGTCAAGGATGTTTTGGAACTCCAGGGGACCAGATATTGAGTAGTTGTAAAGATAATTTTGAATGGGAGGCTGTAACTGCATTGGCATCCTCCCTGCCAGACAGTATGTCAATTAGAAAGGGCTACACGTAAGCTGTGCTGCTAACAATACATATGTAATGTTGGAATAATTTGTGTGTGTCATTCACATTTGTTCATCAGTCTGGAAATTTATGTATGTGTTCATTCATTTATTGACCTGACATTATTTCTTATATATGTACAGGTGTTGTCCACATGGTTGATGGCCATGCCGCCTAGCCAATAAGAAATGTGATGTTGGTGGTAGTTGGTGATTAATTTGGAGTCAAAGTGCCATGCTTTATTGCTTTCAGAAATAAATTGATCATTGGTGGTTTTAAGAATTTCTACCCAAAGCCTAAAGTGTCCTCCAAAACAAAGAAAAATCCACATGGAAAGAGTGATTGGTTTTTATTTTAAAATCATAGATTACTCTTATATTTTTTTTCCCTTTATCTTTTGGTGGATATTTTTATGTCAAAAGCTAGAGGATATTATTTCTAATAAATGTAATAATTTGGTGTAAAGGATTGTAGAACAGTATTTTAAAAATACTGCAAGACTTTTAATAATAGAATCTACTAGAGAATAAAGGAACCCAGTCAGCACTGAATGAGACTGGGCGTTATTCAGTTTCCTGTGATGATTTGCTTTATAAAAACATTTCATATTAGGAAAATTCTGTCATTCTGGTAGAATGTCATGACAATTTTAAATCACTTACATTTACTGAATAAGTTATCTGTGATGGCCATACATTTTTATCTTTTGGTTTACAAGCCCCAATTTTGTGGATGGTGAACTATTGTTTTGTATTGTGTAAATCAACATTTCACACGTCTTTCCTCCTTCCTCAGTTTCATTCAAAGTGCTGATGACAGCTGTGACATTTCATATCAAGAAACATTACATCACGGAGTAGTCAATGGCAAGCTGGAGATATATCCAGAGAAGTCAACAGATTTCAGTGTGTCTCACAACTATACCAAAATACAGACTTCACAAGAAGATGGCTTATGTGGCACAAGATTAAGTTGTAGCATCAGGGAAAAGGAATTCCATAAGTTTACCTGTAGTTTCTGCCTACAGAGCTTCCCTTCAAAATACAGACTCATAATGCATATCTTCATCCACATTGACGGTGTGCAGGCACCTGCATTTGTGTGTAAGTCATGTGGTGAGGTATTGCCCGCTGATGACTGCTTGAAAGAACATTTGAGAGTGAGGGAGTGTGCCCAAGCATTATCTGCTACCAACAGTGAGAAACTTGAATGCAGTGATGATCATGAAAACAATATCTCCTTCGAGTGTGTACAAGAAGGAATCGTGGAACAGACTGAGGAGCCCCCTTCGTACAAGGTACCCAGGAAAACTTTTAAAAAATCCTTTAATGACATATGTAATACACTTACTGTGAAAGAAGCTGAAGAGGAACTCGAAAGATGTAATGACTGTGGAATTTTATGTTCAAGTGACCATGTACATGTCCACACTGTGCTAAGTGCAAAGAGACATCACAAATGTGATGTTTGTGGTAAAATGTTTACTCAGTTATGCAATCTTAAGAAACACAGAATAATACACACTGGAGAGAGACCCCACGAATGCGATGTTTGTGGAAAATCGTTTACTGAAAGGGGCAATCTCAAGAAACATGAATTAATACACACTGGACAGAGACCACACAAATGCGATGTCTGTGGAAAATCATTTGCTCACTCGGGCCATCTGAAGACCCACAAGTTAATACACACTGGACAGAGACCACATAATTGCGATGTCTGTGGAAAATCATTTACTCAGTCGGGCCATCTCAAGACCCATAAGTTAATACACACTGGACAGAGACCACATAATTGCGATGTCTGTGGAAAATCATTTACTCATTCGGGCAATCTCAAGACCCACTCATTAATACACACAGGAGAGAAACCCCACAAATGTGATACTTGTGGTAAATTATTTAATGTATTGAGTTATCTCAAGGCCCACAAGTTAATACACAGTGGAAAGAGACCCTACAAATGTAGTATTTGTGGAAAATCTTTTACTCAGTGGGGCAGTCTCAGGAGACACAAATTAATACACACTACATAGAGACCATTCAAAGTATTGTTGAAGTCTGTAGACCTACACATGTTCATAGAAGACCACGTGTTTTATGAAAATTGTTCGCATATGCTACAGAGAGGTCACAAAAAATATGACAAATCCATTTCCGCAGCTTCACATTCGAAGAAGTTAGATACTAAATACAACATATGAAGTGCACAATTGTGATTTTTTGTTGCAAATGCTCCATGCTTTAATGATCGGGCTACCCGAAATTTGTGCATTGAGAGATATCTTTTACTCGTTTGAGAAGACGTTCTGTGCAGTTATCAGGACCCCATATTCTTCAAGAGAATGTACCAGTATGCTGCTAATTATTTGAAAGAAACTACCATTTCAGTCTTCATGAAGCTGTATCCACTACCCAGGCGACAGCAGAAAAGTGTTTATTACACATTCATAATGTAGGATATTTATCTCAAGAATGGACAAAAATACAAAAATCTCTTGATTATGCAAACATATTATTGAGGTATGCCTCTTTAATAGTAATGCTATTTGTATGATCAATAATCTGCATCCATTAGGAAATAACTGATGGTGGCAAGTATGCAGAGATAAGGGAAAAGTATAATCATCTGCCTAGGAGCGTTTTGATTCACCTACAGACCACAATACAACAGTGCATCTCTATGGTATGGACTCATTAGTTCTTCGTTAGTTTTTCAGTTGTAAATTGGACTATAAGTCTACACATATCTCACACCTTTCCCATTAACTGTAGGCTATCGGTTTGTTGCTGTCTAGTTGGTGTGCAATAGCATCCCAGATTCATTTCCTCATGATCTAATGAGGTGAGCTGGGTGGGAAAGACAACAGTGTGAGCCATCATGCTGCTCAAACCATTGCAGTGTGATTCTTTCCTTGTAATTTGGACAGTTATCCTGCTGTTAGATGTTGTCACTCTCTGTAAATACATCTAGCATTAAGTGATAAGTTTGCAATAATGTTCATGTTCTCCACATCTGTCATGGTGCTTTCAGTTATGACCAGCTGTTTTCGTGCCACCTTATATCAATATCCCCCATAGCATGACACTGCCTCCATCTTCCTGCACCTGTTGTGTGGTGCATGTATGAAACAACTATTAATCTGGATAATGACATATCTTAGCACAAGCATGTCATTTACCCCAACATGTGACACTTCCTTATAGGTATGCAGTCCAATCTCGATTATCCTGTTTGTACAGGGCTATTACAAATGATTGAAGCGATTTCATAAATTCACTGTAGCTCCATTCATTGACATATGGTCACGACACACTACAGATATGTAGAAAAACTGATAAAGTTTTGTTCGGCTGAAGCCACACTTCAGGTTTCTGCCGCCAGAGCGCTCGAGAGCGCAGAGAGACAAAATGGCGACAGAAGCCGAGAAAGCGTATGTCGTGCTTGAAATGCACTCACATCAGTCAGTCATAACAGTGCAACGACACTTCAGGATGAAGTTCCACAAAGATCAACCAACTGCTAACTCCATTCGGCGATGGTATGCGCAGTTTCAAGCTTCTGGATGCCTCTGTAAGGGGAAATCAACGGGTCGGCCTGCAGTGAGCGAAGAAACGGTTGAACGCGTGCGGGCAAGTTTCACGCGTAGCCCGTGGAAGTCGACGAATAAAGCAAGCAGGGAGCTAAACGTACCACAGCTGACCGTTTGGAAAATCTTACAGAAAAGGCTAAAGCTGAAGCCTTACCGTTTACAATTGCTACAAGCCCTGACACCTGATGACAAAGTGAAATGTTTTGAATTTTCGGCGCGGTTGCAACAGCTCATGGAAGAGGACGCGTTTAGTGCGAAACTTGTTTTCAGTGATGAAGCAACATTTTTACTTAATGGTGAAGTGAACAGACACAATGTGCGAATCTGGGCGGTAGAGAATCCTCACCCATTCATGCAGCAAATTCGCAGTTCACCAAAAGTTAACGTGTTTTGTGCAATCTCACGGTTTAAAGTTTACAGCCCCTTTTTCTTCTGCGGAAAAAAACGTTACAGGACACGTGTATCTGGACATGCTGGAAAATTGGCTCATGCCACAACTGGAGACCGACAGCGCTGACTTCATCTTTCAACAGGATGGTGCTCCACCGCACTTCCATCATGATGTTCGGCATTTCTTGGAAAACCGATGGATCGGTCGTGGTGGAGATCATGATCAGCAATTCATGTCATGGCCTCCACGCTCCCCCGACTTAACCACATGCGATTTCTTTCTGTGGGGTTATGTGAAAGATTCAGTGTTTAAACCACCTCTACCAAGAAACGTGCCAGAACTGTGAGCTCGCATCAACGATGCTTTCGAACTAATTGATGGGGACATGCTGCGCCGAGTGTGGGAGGAACTTTTGTATGTGTGTGCAAAGCATTGTCAAAATATCTCAAATAATAAGGTTATTGTAGAGCTGTGAAATCGCTTCAATCATTTGTAATAACCCTGTATTGCTATTGTAACTGACAACAGTTAGATCAACATGGGAATACAAAGCTGTTATATAACTTGAGGCCTCATGTTCAACAGTGTCTGCTTGATAGCTTGAAACTCTCGAGCCTGCTCAAGCATTTTCTCCTGTCTCCACAGATTGCCATCTATCCCACTTTACAGAGCAGCTAGGTTCTGATCTGCTTGTTCTAGATAACGCATGGGCATCCTACAACCTTTGTCAACTTGTGGTTTCACCATCTTTCAACAATGTTCCATAGAGGCTCATGATAGAAGCATCTGCACAGCAAACCACATTCGCTGCTTCTGAGATGCACTTACCCAGCACCAGGCAAAACCATCTGCTCTTTGACAAAGTTATTTATGACATTTTTTCACATACTGTCACTAGAATGATAACCACGCATTTCTGATTGTATAGTCTCATTACTACGTGACATAACCACAATGCCGCTGGGTAGCAAACACTCCTCCTACGGAAGTGGGTATAATGATTTGCACCAACAGTGTATCTTCACAAAAAGGGTCTTTTGGTAAATTGTGTAGTAATTCAATTTTTCTGCTTTGTTAAATTTTATGTCGACACGCTATTTCCAGTTCAAGTGCCGTATTTCTTATGAAAAATTATTGTATTACGAAGCTCTGTACATAATTCTGAGTTAATGAAGATTCATTTTATGCATCAAATCTTTTAATTATTTGTCTGTTTTTAAATATCATGTAACTACTGTACAAACATCACATTATAATTCCAATTGTTTGTAGAAACACAAGGACAGTTGAAAGAGCTCAGTGTGATTTCTAGGTTATGAATTTAATCCAAATGCATAATTTTTATTGTAATAAGTTAATTTATCAAATGTACTTTCTTTCTAATTGCTTTGTTTTAATTTGATTTTTTAATTGTCTTTTATCTGCTTTAAACATGATTTCATAGTGTGTATTTTCCATAATTTCTCTGAGTAAATGTGACGTTTTCAGAAATCTTTACTAAAGCTTTGTCTTACACTTCATAATGTTTGTTTTTGGTCAGTTTTTTCCATTTACTACCAATTTCTTATTGGTGTAAGGTAGTTCGTTTATTAAGTTTTGTCATACTTTTAATAACTTGAGACAGTTGTTTTTAAGTGATCGGCATTTTTGAGTTTTGCAACACTTTAAGCTGTGTGGCTTTTTACCGAAATGTGTATGTATCTGTCATGATGGTTCTTGCAACATAATAGTGTGCTGCTATCTGGGCTGTAATACTGCAGTGGCTTTTAAATATTTAGGGAATGCTGATCTAGTTGCAGTTTGTGGGCTCCCATTCTTCACACACTTGATGAGATATTTTGGTTGTGACTTGGAATGAAATTGCATGGATTTTAAATTGTGTCATTCTCGTTATAGTAATGTTGTTACACTATTCTGTCCAGCTACTTAGTTACATATTTCTACTACAGTTCCTGTTGGTACTGCGCTCTTTGCGGATGGTTTACTTTAATCATAACAGAAAATATTTTGTTCTCTCTGTAACGCTTGCCGAGACAAAAATCATTACTATTATTATTCAAGTAAGAACAGAGCTCTGAATTCACAAAACACAATACTGCTACTCTCATGAAGCTTAAATCCTGACTCGACTATCCTATTTTAATAGTCTCACCACTGAAAATAAACTTGTGTTGATTCTGAAGATTTTGTACAGAAATTAAGTAAAAGAACCCACAGTGATACGTTAAAATCGGATTTCAAATGTCAAAGGGAATGAGAGATATTGGTAATAGTACTTTATTTTGACAAAGTGCCATTAATTGTTATAATGTGGTATTTATATGATAACACCAAAACAAATATTATTAGTAACTGGTTATTACTGCCATCATCATATGATGTTCCTGACCACTTTTAGACGTTTTGTGCTGAAATATATCTGGTAAATGCCATAAAGGCTCTATGGACTATCTTCACACTATCACCATTGCTCTGCCCCCGGTAGATGAGTGGTCAGTGCAACAGACTGTCAATCCTGAGGGCCCGTGTTCGATTCCCGGCTGGGTCAGAGACTTTCTCCGCTCAGGGACTGGGTGTTGTGTTGTCCTAATCATCATCATTTCATCCCCATCGACGCGCAAGTCGCTGAAGTGATGTCAAATCGATAGACTTGCACCAGGTGAGCGGTCTACCCGATGGGAGGCCCTCGTCACACGCCATTATATTACCATTCACTTAAAGCTAATATGGGTGGCATTGGCCAACCAAAATGTTCTATGGAAAATCATTTGATACGATAATTGTTACCTTCCACTCCTGTCCAAAATGGTTCTTTTCAAAACCTGTACCGTTAGACATCTGTCAAGACTAACATTAGTGTTCACTTGAGGCCAAACTGAATCATAAATCAAGAAAGTATTATTCTAAATATTGTTATAAGAAGAATTAGAGTACTTTTTGTTTGAAATTACTTGAGTGAATGGAGGTTGTTGGAAGATGATACAGCTTTCATATAACGTTAAAAAAAGCTACTTTTCACTAAAATATAAAATTGTGGAAATAGTTTGCAGATTCATGCTACTTATTTGGATTTGTGTGTGTAAGTATTTGTGCTACTAAAATTTTTTATTTAAGTTTAATGTGGCTACGTTTACTATGGGGAAGTTAGCTAGTGTGCCACATGTGACTGCAGGTGTAACACTCTCATACATTTATACCCATAAATTTGTACAAGTTGTAGCTATGCAGTTGCACATCGACATAGTTTCATATCTTAGGTTACAGTGCATGGCACGTGAGATAGATATATGTAATTCATACATTGTCTCATAAAGAACAGATTGACATACACCAGTATCCCCCTGTGGTGGTTGCATTAGTTAACTCTATTCAGTTATACTCGGGTTAGTTGATTTTCAACAAATATTGCCATAAAGCATGTTATGGGACATTTCTTAAGTATTTGCATTACTACGAATAATTATGAGTAGACTGATCCTTTCACATCAGAAGTATTAGACATTAAATCAGTGATCGTTTTTGGGCCAGTGTTGACTATAATATCCATGAATATTGACGGAATACCTCCCTGCAAGCAACAACTCTTGCAAGACGTACCGCACTAAGCACTGTGATATTTTGTGTGTTCAAGAATTACACACATACACCCAGCAGAGACGTCCTTCAGTTCCTGGAATAAAACTGGTTGCTGAAACACAACATGCACAGTATGGAAGCGCCATCCTTATAAGACCTGACCTTTAAGTCTGTAGTGTTCATCAGTCAGATGATAACAATATTGAAATTATTGTTGTTGAGTAACAGTAGAGTCACATCAGCATATAAACCTCCAGCAACAGATTTTTTCTTCACCCCACCTGAACATTTTATTACAGGGAAAGCTTCTATTGTGGTATGTGATTTCAACATTCACAGCCATGTTTGGGGGATACACTCAAGAGGATCAAAATGGTGAGGTTGTCCTCCTGTGGGCTGAAACTTTCCATTTCTCACTTCTTCACGACAGCAAACTACCTCATTCTTTCTTCAGTGAATGCTGGCTATAATCCATATCTGCTTTTTGTTAGTGAAAGTATTTTTCATACCTGCACTAAATCCGTCTGTAAGCCCATACTGAATACACATCGACCTATTATGTGTCAAGTTCTCCCACAAGTAAGCCCTCAAGAAATCACTTTCACATGAAGGTACAACTTCAAAACGGCTGATTGGCAGAAATTATCAAAGTTATTACATGAGAAAATTGTAACTATAGCTCCTGTGATAGATCAATATAAAAATTTTGTTAACGTCGTTAATGCCTCCTTCTGAGCATCAATTCTAAGGGGATGCAGAATGAACTATATCATGGGTATAACACCTGAAACGACCACTCTTCTTTAAGAGTACTACAGAAAGTTTGAAGAAGATCCTTTTAGTGCAGCCACATCAATTCATGCACAGAATGATCTCTCTTCAATATCTGAGGCAAACAGAGAAGAATGGATACAATTAATGGCACTGGGTAAAAGTAGTCAAAAGGCCTGGAGGCTGTTACATCGCCTGAGTAATGATAACACTCAGGTCAACACATATTTTAATATTAAACAAGACCAAATTGCTCAACAACTCCCCATTAATGGCAGATCAACTAAATCCAGAAATATAGAGAGGAAATAATTATTCAGGCAAACAGACCAAGAGAATAGTATCTTAGCTCCTTATTTCTCTGTTGAAGAATTGAATTCAGCCCTGAATAAATGTAAATAGGGAAAAGCAGCAGGACTGGATGACATTAGAGCTGAACAAATCAAGAAGTTTGGTTCCGCTAAAATGCTTTGGTTACTGCAATTTATGGGCAACTGTATTCGAGAGTGCAAGATCGCTAAAGTATGGCGAAAAATCAAGATTAATTGCCATACCGAAACATGGGAAGGATAGGAAAGATTCCAAAAATTATAGACCAGTCTCTTTACTCTGTCACCTCCACAAAATACTGGAGAGGCTCATTCTTCAGAGAATGTTTAAAAAGGCGAAGCCTCTTCTAATGCCACAGCAAACCGCTTTCGGAGAAGGGAAGAGCTGCACATCTCAGATATTAAACTTAACACAACATATCGAAGATGGATATGAGAAAAGGCACATTACAGGTGCTGTATTTATCCGTCTATCCACAGCTTGTGATGCGATCATCCATCGGCTCCTTCTGAATAAAGTTTGACATAACTAAAGACTTCACATGCATGTGCAATATTAGAAACCTTCCCCAGAATTCCAGATTTTTTGTGGAATTTTAGGGTAAGAAAAGTAGGTGGAGAACTCAGAAAAATGGGCTGCCACAAGGCAATGTGCTTGCACTGCTATTATACCAACGATCAACCTATCCCTGAAGGAGCTCAAAGCTTTATTTATGCTGTTGACTGCACTGTCACTACTCAGGCTGACTGTTTTGAGACTAGAAGATGCGCCATCAAAATCTTTGGAAGAATTCACTGTTTACTATTATGGGAATTACTTGATACCTAATCCTGCTATACTCATATCTGCGCTTTCCACCTCAAGAATAAACAGGGAAATGGATCCTTAAATACATCCTGGGGAGGTATCATACTCGAACATAATCCTAGTCCCAAATATCTTGTAGTAACACTGGATCGCGCGTTAACATATAAAAAGCATTGCCTAAACACCAAAGAGAAAGTGGCAGCCAGAAATAAAACAGTGCGACAATTGACACATACGTCATTTGTGCGCTAATCCATGCACTGTGAGCTCAAGTGCGCCTGCTCTATGTTGTTCCACTGCATGTTCAGTATGGTACAAGTCCAGTCATGCCAGGAACGCAGATGAGGCTCTAAATGAGTCCTGTGGACAAACTCCATTGCCTCGCTGGCAAAGATCCTCCTGAAATGAGACGTCAGGTAGCTGCGAGATATGAGAAAAGTAAGGCTACAACGAAGAACGCCCATCCACTATATGATGCAGAAATCAAGAAAGAGCTTCTTGACAACTACTGAGGCTCTCATCGAGAATCCGTATGTGGCAAGGATCTCGCGACTGCGAGAGAAATGTCGGTATTTGGGAGAATGGATCGCTCCAAAGGATTTGATTACGGTCAAACACAATGAGATGCAAGACCAATCTGCTGTGTTCCTCATCACCAACCACCTGCACCATGCAAGACCAAATGCACTTGAAGTGTCCAATTTTTTGTCCTCTTCTGTGTAAAATTATGTCAACACTTATATATATTTTTGACATTTCGGTACTTTTGAAATGACAAATAAATAAATAATGTAATAAAGGTAACAGTAAGAAAAAACTGTATCATTTGTTTTTAATGTCCAGAGAAAAGAAGATTATTCATATGTTAGTGGAGGAAACATGACAAGACAGCTTTTGGTACAGTGATATTAGCAACGAAATAAACCCAGCACTGCATCCTTTTTATGGTTAACTAGATGGAATGCCACAATCATAGGATTAATTCTCATCATTTTGCAGGTACGAAGATGCACAACCCACTTAATAGAAACAGTTTGATATTCCTTCGGGCAAGAACAGGGGAAGTAAGGATTTGGTGGAAAATATAAGTACTCAGTGTATGAAAATTTAGCTAACACTAAAAGGATGATTGATAGTAGCAGCTAAGAGTTGTGCTTAAACAAAAAGAGAAACTAATGAAATCCTAGCATGAAATTGTATCAGCATCATTTTTGGGAATATAGGAGCTGCTGCAGTGCAGAACACCAGGTGGATTGTGGGCAAGATAGAGTTGATGGTTGCGTGATTGTTTGAGGGCCAATTAAGAGTCATGAATATAGTCAGAGAAGTCTGCAGTTATTGCAGTGCTAGTTTATATTGGGCCCTCCAGGAAAGATGAAGTTGCCAGTCTCGATAGTAATAGGGATGGGTTGCCGCTTTGTGACAAGAGATAAAACACAAGTGAGGCTGTTGTAGATGGCACAAACCATGTCTGCTTTAGCACAAGTAAATAAAAAAACTCACAAGCATATCGGACTAAATCAACTCTACTGTACTAGGATATGCACCGAGCTGTGATTGAGCACAGAAGGTAGAACTGTAACGAAAAAAGAAAAGACAAAAGTTATTAATATCTAGGGATCCTTGTTTGGTCTAGCACACCGAGTTGTACATTCTTAACCTTTCACCCTTTTGAATATGCCAGGGTATAGGTGAAGGGATATTGTTAGGGACATAAAATTACAGGGCAGCATAATTTGTTCAGATCTGAGGTTGGTTTATATTACAGTAACGGAATAAAAAAAAAAAATTCTCTATCCATAAGAAAAGGTTTGCTGGCCATTAGGTGATCCAGGGTGGTTGTCATATTCCATATCTGGCAGAACTGTTGAAGTAACATGCTCAGAAAAAGAAAATATTGGAAACACTTGGACAATCGTAATGGAAGGAGTCTTCAGAAATACTGTAGTAATAATAACACAAAAAGGCTGTGTTGATACTGAGGATGAATGTGGTAAGCAATAATTATTTTAACTGTGTGAATCAAAATTTATTAGAAGTACAAAGTGCCAATACATTTACCATGAGTATACTGATGCTGTGCAAAAATTAGAATATGTTAAAAAATGGTAGAAATTTGAAAATTTATTAGCCAGTTGTTAGTCCACAAGAGAAGAAATGAAAGAAGAAAATACAGTAAAGGGGACGAATTCAGAAACAAATGTGTACAGTGTTTTAGAAACTAGTATTCCATATTTTGAGAGGCAGTAGTACATATCATAACAAGAAAAACTGCATAGGAGACATGGGCTCTAAAATACTTGCTGTACGTTAAGGTGAGATATAATGGAAAATGTAAACATTTATTTAAAAAATCATTACAGCCATATTTATTAATGTACAAATCTAAAATCTTGCATGTGTAAAAAAAGGAGCTGTGTTTAAACGGAAAAATGTTATAAAATATGCAGGAATATTATTTTGCCAGAAATTTGAATGGTTATAATAATGTGAGAAACCTAAAACAGAGAAAATGAGGTTCAAAAATTTTCTGCTCATACTTCTACATGTAATAAGCTTACCTCAGTTTTAAAATCGTCCATACTGATACATCCTCCAGATTTCTCTTCTCTCTTCACATTTCTCTGGCCCATATTTGCAGGTCAGACATTGATCCATTAGCTTTCTTGACCCAGCTCTCGTCGATGGTGTAAAAAGCTTTTGTTTTAAACACACGAGGATCTATACCAGCTCTATTCATCACTTCAGTTCTGCCATTATTTCCGTTGCTGTAACATCAAACTGCAACATAGACACCTACTTTGAGTACTTCAAGTCCACAGAATGTTTGAAGTTTCTGGTTACATCAGGAGATGAGTTTGGAAGGCAGTAGAGGATCCAATTACCAGCAGCTGACAGTCCTTTGACAGTAGTGAAGGCGATTTCCAGCTGCCTACAAAAGTCAACCAGCTCATCCCATTTTTGAGAACTGCATTCACTCCAGGGCTCAATTTTGGCTGGCGCAATGTATTGCAGGAAAGTGAACAAATAACTTCAAATTAAGCCTGCTGGTTGTGTTTTATGTCCATTGAGCTAAAAAGCTACTAATTCCCGTAAGAACTGAAGCAAATATAGAAAGCGATATTTCTATTAAGACAAGAGTAAACTTTTTAAGGTTAGTTATAGCTACTTGGAAATTTGAAAATGAAGTTAATTTATAAAAAATGTAGGTAACATGTACGTTCTTTAATGGAAAATTATATGTCTGCCACAGTACCTAAATCACAAACTTTGATTTACAACAAGCTAGATTATGCACAGGACAAGTAGCTTCTGAAAATTCTCAAAAATGCGCATTTATTTGCGTCGATATACGGTGAAATTTGGGGTGATCTACTCTTTGGCAGTAACTGTGAATAACAAACATTGATTTTCTACGAAATAAGTTATCCAAAAACGCTCGCACAGGTAACTTGCGAAAATACAGTTTTGTAAGCGACTGAAATTTCTCACAAGTAAAGTATTTCGCAAGTAATTATACAATGCAATTAGAGAAAGATTGTTTTCAAAAGGATAGGCCTACTCTTCTCAAAATTCTTATAAGAGCAAAATTGAGTTTAAGCCTAGAATTAACAATAACAGTAGGCGTTCATTGTGACACTCGCGATGTTCGAATTTCACAATAGACCAAAATACAAACGGATATTAATACAATCAATAATAGATTATGCTTAACTGACGTGATCAGTAAAATACGTGAATCTAGGATTTCAACTCGGTACACAAAGGAAAATTCCGAAGTCTACTTTTACATATAAATAAACATGCTAACTGCACAGGTTTTTAAGTTAGCTGTTTCTGTGCCAACTTCTACCCTAGCGTGCTACAGAAGAACATTTTAGCATGTGCTAATCAGTATAAATATAGAAAAATGTGCAGCACCAACAGCACATATTCTGCTTATTCCAGCTAGCTAGATATCTGGAAATGCAATATGAGTTAGGAGTTTCAAGACCAGCACAGAGGAGAAAACCTCTGGGGTGTGTGTGTGTGTGTGTGTGTGTGTGTGTGTGTGTGTGTGTGTGTGTGTGTGTGTATCTGTAACACAATTCGTTAACTTTTTAACTATTAAAAACAGTCTTGATCACGATTTATTTGTCAAGGTGTCCGGTTTCGACCACTACTGTGGTGACCTTCAGACCTACAAGTTGTATACAAAGCTTTAATTAGAGGGCTACATACATTAAAGAAAATAGAGAAAGTTATAAAGCTATAAAACGATGAATTACCATTGAGTAGGAACCTCTTTCTGTTGGAGAATCACTACTGGAGAAACCAATGCACGTATTACTATATATAATGGAGGAATCGTTTTATAGCTTTATAACTTTATGTAGTTTCTTTAATGTATGTAGCTCTCTAATTAAAGCTTTGTATACAACTTGTAGGTCTGAAGATGACCACAATAGTGGTCTAAACTGGTCACCTTGATAAATAAATCGTGATCAAGACTGATTTTAATAGTAAATATTTGTAAGACATTGATCGCTGCCTCTCCCATAATGTATTCAAAAGTAATTAATTTATTGCCAAGTCATCTATTGGGAGATTGCAAGAAGTTTAGAGGTTTATGCACTAAAATTATGAAACTTAATTCCAAAATTTCTTTTAACAAACAATGCCTAATGAATCATGTGATTCCTAATTATGTAACAATTAGTTTTAACACCAGATCAAACATAGAAAAATTTTTATGACAGAAGAGTAGCATTTTATGGATTAGATCTGAAATTAAACATGCATATAAAGAAAAAGATGCATTAAATCTTGAAATGTACAATTTACATTTAAAAATTAGCAGTCAGTTGTCACCATTAATATTTTCACAGTTACTTAACTTTACAGATGACAAAATTAATGCAGTACAAGAAATTATTCTTAGTAAGAATAATACAAAAATTGCAGCCCTTGTTGGTCACCAAAATGTGTGTTCATAAGATGTTTCACCAAATGTACGTAACTTTTATCCAAGAGTAAGCAAACTAACCAAACTTACTTTTACTCCTGCAGAGACAACACTTTTAAACAAAGGCCTAAAATATAATTTAGCTCCAGAATTGAGCAATGCAAATATTAAACTTGTGATTGCTGACGTAAGGGTTGCTACAAAACATGCACAATTAAGTTGGTCTGAAATATGTGACATTGCACATAAAACTAAAAATGTCATTACTAATGAAAAAGATAAAAATAAACATCATAATGAATTAAAACTTGTAAAACAAATCAACCAGAAGTTAATAACTAATAAATCTATTGCAATCAGGGCAGATAAAGGGAATACTCTTGTCATTGTTAGTGAAGATGATTATGTTTTTAAGACTTTACAGTTTTTTGACGCTAATGGAATAACTGAGGTTAATAAAGACCCGACTTCAAGATTTCAAACAAATACTGAAAAGCTGATTAATGATAGTGACTCTTTACTTTCACCTAAAGGTAAAATAACACTTAAAATTATGAACCCCCACCTTACCTAAGTTGAGATCACAAATCAAATTACACAAACCAAATTTACCAATTCATCCAATTGTTAATAGTACCAACAGTCCCTCTTATAACCTGAACAAAAAGCTTAATCAAATCTTAAAATTCTTTTACATTTATGAAGAAAATTATAGTATTGAAAACAGTTTTGAATTAACAAAATTAATTTATGATGTGGATATTCCAAAAAACGCAAGGTTTGCATCGTTGGACATCACAAATCTTTACATGAATATACCTATTCAAGATACTATATTAACTTAACGTATCACAAAATCATGAGCCCCAAAGAAATAGTAGAATTCATTGAACTGTTAAGAATTACTCTAGATTTTAATTATTTTTCATATAATAATAAAATATACATACAGGAAGATGGACTTGCAATGGGGAATTCACTGGCTAGCACTATAGCAGATATCTTCATCAATTATGTTGAAATTCAATTTTTCAAAAATAATGCAGAAATAACAAAAAAAAATTATATACTACAAAAGATGCATTGACGATACATTGCTATTATACAACCGTTCTAAGGAAGAAATTGATGCTTTCGCTAACAACTTAAATAATTTACACCCAAAACTTGTATTTACAGTAGAACACGAAAGTAACAATAGTATTAATTTACTGGTCTTCACAATTACAAACAAGAATGGAAAACATAATATTTCTATTTATAGAAAACCCACATCAACCGACATAACAATAAATGCTACATCATGCCATCCATTAAGATACAAAATGGTATTTTTTAAAACTATGATACATACGATACTGAAATTACCTCCTCAACCTGATGCAATCCAGGAGGAAATTGATACATTAAAACAGATAGCAGTTGCTAACAATTATAATTCACATCAGGTTGATCTGTTATATCAAAAATTACAAGAAACAAATGATGCTGTTATAAATTCCAGGAAGAGATTTACAAAAATGACATACATGGGACCTATCTCAGGTAAAATAAATAAATTAATTAAGAACACAAGCGTGACAATAGCATTTAAAACTAATAACTCCCTGCAGATGAAACTGAAACACACAATTGGGGACTCAAATATATACCAAAAGTCAGGCGTTTACAAAATAATATGTAATGACTTTGAGAAACAGTATATTGGCCAAACTGGCCATAACTTTCTAACATGTTTCAAAGAACATACTACTGGTACTGCACGTACCAAATCAATATTTGGTCAACATCTTGATGGATACAATCATTCTGAGGGTTGTATTTCTAACAATTTGAAAATATTACATACTGTGCCAAAAGGACCACTGCTAAATATTTTAGAAGGAATTGAAATCTTATCACTTCACAAAAGTAATCCATTATCTGTTTTAAATGAACAACTTCAGTTCAAAGACAAACATTTCTTTGAGCATTTCGATGATCTGCCTTTAGTCTGTTTACTCTTCTGTCCTTCGTTTTTTTAAGATTATTAAGACTTTTAGGAAATATTTTATCTTTACATTGTAATTTTATTTCACCAAACTTTATTTTATGACTGACGATCTGTTTTAGAATTTTTGCTTATATGCTTTTAGACTGTATATTGCTAATTCACATCCTTTTATTTTTGACACTATGGCTTATAATATTATAATTTTAAATTCCTTCCATTTTCATTATTTTTATTTGTTTATAAGACTGGCATATAACTTCATGAATAACAATGCCTTTTAAAAATTGTCACATGTAATTTACATACCAACTTCATTGACAATATTTCATATATATGGACAACTACTTCGTATCGTATTTGTGCAGCATGTAGTATACATGTCAGCTAAAGATTATTGCAGCCTACTCATTGAAAATCGTTTCAATAAAGACATGTTGCTGCTCAATAATACATCGTTTGACGTGACACTCTTCGCCATTCCACTTTCGCAACAACTTCGTTGGAAAGAAGTCTGCTGCCACATCTTTGCACTGGCATTTGTCCTCACCATGGCAACCACTAGCTGGCCTATCGACTTTACAACAACTTCAGTGGAAAGAAGCCTGCTACCTCATCCTTGGAACGGTGTCCAACTTCACCATGGCAACCAGTGGTTCCAAATGGTTCACTAACAGGCCTTGAGAGGGCATCCCATATACTGCCAAACCAAAGTTCATTTATCCTACACGTTTAAATATTTTTAACGCTTCTTAATTGACAATAGCTGTTTAATAAGCTAAGTTTAGTGTGTATTTACTTTTAATTCTTGACAATATTCTTTTCAATAAGAAATTTAAAATTGTATTTCGACTTATAACTCATTGGTTAGTAATGCCATCATGCCATCAGAAGGGGGCGGAGCCTCCATTATATAAAGTAACACATGCACTGGTTTCTCCAGTAGTGATTCTCCAACAGAAAGAGTTTCCTACTTAATGGTAATTCATGATTTATAGCTTTATAACTTTATGTATTTTTTTAAATGTATGTAGCCCTCTAATTAAAGATTTGTATACAACTTGTAGGTCTGAAGATGACCACAGTAGTGGTCGAAACCGGTCACCTCGATAAATAAATCGTGATCAAGACTGTTTTTAATAGTGAATATTTGTAAGACATTGATCACTGCCTCTCCCATAATGTATTCAAAAGTAAATAATTCGTTAAGATTTTAAAAACTTTCATTATTGTCATCAGTGTCATCATCGTCATAAATCTCTTATGGCAACATAAATTTGTATGAAAGCTTAAAAATATCGTCAAAGTATGTATCAACATAAAACTTTCAGTACACGTCCCATTCCTCCTAGTCCACAATACTCGCTGTAAGAGTGACAAGAAACAGTGCGTAAATTATATATTTTCAACTCTGTCATGCTGCTGATTATAAGGTGTGCAATACTACTTTAGAATTTGCCCACTTACTGTCAAATGCATTTAGCCTCAATGTACACTACTGGCCATTAAAATTTCTACACCACGAAGATGACGTGCTACAGTCACGAAATTTAGCCGACAGGAAGAAGATGCAGTGACATGCAAATGATTAGCTTTTCAGAGCGTTCACACAAGGTTGGCGCTGGTAGCGAAACCTGCAACGTGCTGACATGAGGAAAGTTTCCAACCGATTTCTCATACACAAACAGCAGTTGACCGGCGCAGTCTGCTGAAACGTTGTTGTGATGCCTCGTGTAAGGAGGATAAATGCGTACCATCATGTTTCCGACCGTGATAAAGGTCGGATTGTAGCCTACCGCGATTGCAGTTTATCGTATCGCGACATTGCTGCTCGCGTTGGTCGAGATCCAATGACTGTTAGCAGAATATGGAATCGATGGGTTCAGGAGGGTAATACCGAAAGCCGTGCTGGATCCCAATGGCCTCATATCACTAGCAGTCAAGATGACAGGCACCCTTATCCACTTGACTGTAACGGATCGTGCAGCCACGTCTCGATCCCTGAGTCAACAGATGGGGACGTTTGCAAGACAACAACCATCTGCACGAACAGTTCGATGACGTTTGCAGCAGCATGGACTATCAGCTCAGAGACCATGGCAGCAGTTACCCTTGACGCTGCATCACACACAGGGGTGCCTGCGATGGTGTACTCAATGATGAACCTGGGTACACGTTTGGCAAAACGTCATTTTTTCGGATGAATCCAGGTTCTGTTTACAGCATCATGATGGTCGCATCTGTGTTTGGCGACATCGTGATCATTGGAAGTGTGTATTCGTCATCGACATACTCACGTATCACCCGGCGTGATGATATGGGGTGCCATTGGTTACACGTCTCGGTCACCTCTTGTTTGCATTGACGGCACTTTGAACAGTGGACGTTACATTTCAGATGTGTTACGACCCGTGGCTCTACCCTTCATTTGATCGCTGCGAAACCCTACATTTCAGCAGGATAATGCACGACCGAATGTTTTAGGTCCTTTACGGGCCTTTCTGGATACAGAAAATGTTCGACTACTGCCCCGGCCAGCACATTCTCCAGATCTCTTACCAATTGAAAACGTCTGTTCAATGATGGCCGAGCAGCTGGCTCGTCACAATACGCCAGTCACTACTCTTGATGAACTGTCGTATCGTGTTGAAGCTTAATGGGCAGCCATCCAAGCTGTGTTTGACTCAATGCCCAGGCGTATCAAGGCCGTTATTACGGCCAGAGGTGGTTGTTCTGGGTACTGATTTCTCAGGATCTATGCACCCAAACTGCGTGAAAATGTAATCACATGTCAGCTCTAGTATAATATATTTGTCCAATGAATACCCGTTTATCATCTGCATTTCTTCCTGGTGTAGCAATTTTAATGGCCAGTAGTGTAATTGGGCCGTGGCTGGTTCGTCTTTTGCCTTGCATTAAACCTTGGTTGCTATTCTGTGCTCAGTGTCCTGCAGTTATCACGATCATGCTGCTATCCTCTCTCTCTGCAAGTGGCAGCAGCAGCGTGTATCGATATTTACATCCTTGTAGTATCTTTGGCCTCATACTTATAGTTTCAGGCTGTGCCATGCGGGCCATTGGTTGGTTTGCGTGGAGCAGCGAGGAAGTCCCTGTGGCGCGTGTCTGGCCGGGCCTGCTGGTGCGGTCCACATGCAGTCGGAATGTGATGGGCAGTTCCCATTGATACAGGGTCCGTGGTTGACCGATCCCAGACACGAGTCTTTACTTAATCTACCAGCCAGCCTCACCTGTTCACTTTGTGTCTTTGACGTCGTAGTGGACTGTTGGAACATTCCCGCAAGCAACAACGTGTGTTTTCAAGTTGGCGAAATTCTAGTTGCCGTCATGTGTAGTTTAACTTAAATCGATTATTTTAGAATTGAAGTGCACCAGCGGAATCTTCTACCTTGTGGCCGATAACACCCCTGTTACCTGCCCTGGCCGTTGATGTAAACTCAGGCAGTGTATTTTCCTCGTCGTATTGTGGCTGTCCAGCATGGCATGTAGTTTGACAGTTGAAGATGTAATTCGTTGCGGGCGCCGATACCTTCTGCGTGTTCCATTGAACTCCCCGTTGTGTGCTGGTCGGGTGGAGCGGAAGTTATCCTTTCTCTTGGTCCACTGACTGCCTGTCAGTTGGGTTGCCGTCGTATTGAGAATTGTTGTACCGACTGCATGTCTCACGTAAGTTAGCATTAGTAGTTGAGTTCCAGGCCGAACCCTGGAAACTTCTGAGCGCCGTTTGATGTGCTATTTTTTCTTATTTGTTCTTGTTGTTTGTTTGCGTATGGCTTCTAGCCGACTTTAAATTAAAGTTGTTTTGCCCTTAAGGCGTGAGATTGTTTGGGCCTTTAACCTAATTTTGAGAAAAGTTTTGAGATAAGGCCGTCTGCCTTTTAAATTCAAATTTCTGTTTTTGAGTCTTCAGTTATTGGCCTTCAGCCGATTTTTTGCTGTTAAGGCATGAGATTGTTTTGACCTTCAGCTTAATTTAGAGAAATGTTTTAAGATGAGGCCTTCTGCCTTTTAAAATTCAAATTCTTCTTTTTGAGTCTTAAGTGGTTGGTCTTCAGCCGGTTTTAAATTAAAGTTGTTTTGCCCTTGAGGAGTGAGATTGAATGGCGCATTTAGCCGGGAATTAAGTTCTAAAATTAATGTTTGGCTTCCTCTGTTTTTAATGTTTTCTTTACTCTTGTAATGTTTGTAAAATGAATAAAGTAGTATGTTCGAGTGCAACTGACAGCGACTCGTTTTGGCCCCTCTCCACAAATTGAACTATCTGTCCTGTAGTGCGGGTATAGCAGGGGATCTCACTGGTAGCAGAGCATGATTTCGCTTGTGTTTGCTATTCCAGTTGCTGTCAGTCTCACTCTTGTTCTGTTTTTGTGTTCTGTGGAACCATATTGTTTAGGCTGTTACTTGTTTCAGGTGTTTATCGTAATGGCAGTCGGACAGTGTCTGCTCAGAAAGGACCACCTTGTTTACAAGTAGGCAATAAGGCGCCAAACGATTGAGGGCAGT
This sequence comes from Schistocerca americana, assembly GCF_021461395.2. Lineage (NCBI taxonomy): Eukaryota > Metazoa > Arthropoda > Insecta > Orthoptera > Acrididae > Schistocerca > Schistocerca americana. The sequence continues at coordinate 154,647,278 of NC_060129.1, forward strand.
GTTCCGGAGTTAGTAGCCCGTTTGCGCGCTGCCGTTCTTCATCCAGTTGACGTCACGTCGGCGGTGGTGGGTGAGACAGGAGCAGCAACTGAATTTTTGTTTGAGGCTGTTAGAGGCTTTGAGCAAACTATTTGTGTTTTGGAGGGAAGCCAACCTAGTGACAGTTACCTGGATAGGGTGCAAGCACAGTTAATGCATTTAACTAATCAGATAGCGGATTTAGGCACGTTAGCTTCGGAAGATCATCACTGGAAATTAACCGTTGGGTTGGGAACTTTGTTGAGCACATTACAGGTTAAGCTTGCGTGTTTGGAGTTGGATGGCAGGAGGATTGAAGATCGGGATTTGCGCTTTCAGGGAGATGGTGAGAGCCAGCCCGGTGGGGTACTGTTGCATCCACTCTTACGTTAGATGCTGTATTTGCCAAGTTGCCTAATCCTCTGGCCTATTTCTTCTCAGATATTACTGAATTGATCGTGGAGCGACTTGATGAGGCGGAAAAATTATTATTGCTATTGGTTCGCTTAGAATAACAAATGGCTGCCTCTGCAACGACTTTTGTTTCACGTGTGTCTGTCGTGGTCGGCAAGCACTTGCATCTTAAGCAGTACCGACAACTCACCACTGTCAACCCAGCCGTGAAAACGCGTATGCAGCTGTAGACACCTACTTTAGGGAATTTACTTGTGTTCCATACACATCGCGTTCCATGATAGACAACCGGGACGTTACAACATTGGCACTCGCGTCCTGTTTATTACGACCGACTCTCAAACCCCACGTGTTCAGCCCATACCGTCGCCAGAGCTTGCCCTTATACTCTCCTCACTAAGATGATACGTTTAGCGTTTTGATAGATTCCTCCTATATCAAGTTTACGTGTTTAAAAGGCGTACTTTTTGTTCTGCTACAGCTTTAATAAACTTTTATAACAAATAAATAGCGTATAACTAGCCGGTCGTTTGGAACACGGGGGGTTACAAGTGCCAAACCCACAAATTTCCATAGCTTCGTTAGCTACCACAACAATCGTATCGCGCAACTTCTGCTGCCAAAGTGATAACTTTGTAGTTGCACCTTCATCCGCGATGTAGTGCTGCAATATCTTTCACATTCCGGCCACGCATCAGTATCAAAGTAGCCTTGATGACGGCACAGAAGAAATATATAATTAATATCTGCTTTTACCAAATGTGTTCTTCACTCCCAGGTGCGGTTAAATAGTCCATACTAGAAAACTGTACTAGAAATTGGCGGGAATCGTACATGTACGTAATCTTTGAAAACTGTGACCCAATTACGGAAAACACAGTTGCTGTACAAGAGTTATTATGTTCTATTAGAATTTTTAATTTGTCAGTGACACAATGAATTTTATGTAGTAAAGCGTTTGCCGTACTCGAGAACATGTCTATGAATGATGCATACTACGACTCTTGTTTCGCTCAGACCGATGCTTCGATGTAAACATCGAAACTTCCGGCTACTCTTAAAGTTTTGGAGCAGATATGGTTTTTGACACACTATTTAGGTGCTTACAGTTCAATCAGAATTGGTAACATTTGAAGCTATGTTGTCTTCTGGCCAAAAGAAAGTATAGCACCTCTTTGTTCCTGCATGTACAAACCCCACGAAAAAAAATAAGACATTTCGTGTCAGTATATTTAACGACGTCATTCGATTCTGTGTATGTCATTCACCTATCGCTATGTGTAATTCTTTATATCAGAACTAAGGAAGCGTCTCTAGTTAGTAACGGTAGCAAACTTTTCTCAACGGCTAAATCTCTGTTTTCAACCCGGAGGTCTCCCTACTAGCGAGACGATGAAGTGATTTACCAGCTCGGGGTACATCTTCTGTTTTATTTTTTTATTTATTTACTTAGGGAAATAGACTGAAACAACATTCACAGCAAACACGGTAAGAAATGGTACGTTTTTCCGATTTAACTACAGCTAAGAAAAGCCTTCACGTCATCATCGTAATAGCAATTCTTTCCAGTTCACCGCTCTGTAATACGTCAGTATTATATAAACGGACAATTACAATGACGCTGTGCTTATAAATTGCCGCGGAAACAGCTTTGGGCCGAAAATTCCGTTACAACTGGGAACGGAGTTGCTCGCGACGGCATTCTTGCGTCAGACGCTGCCCGTGTTCTTGCGAGTTAAGCTTTAGTAACAGGTCAGGATTATTTTGAAAATGTCCATCGCCTTTTTTTCGGCACTGTGTCACTATCCTCATGGTGCCAGAGAAGGTGTCGTGCGGAAATGTTGCCTGCTTATTTTTCTGAGTATTGTGGCTTCCAATGCGCTCTCAAATTACGGAATACCATCACAAAGATACGCCTGTCTCTTTCAGTTCAAGTTATCTTGCTGTTGCACACCCCAGTTCCGTCATCACTGAAGCCTGGGAAATGTGGCAACACACACGGCAACATTTCAGTTCAGTTGTCGACGGGTGGGCGAATTACACGAGACCTAGTACGGGAGAGGCCCCATCCGCTACCGTACCGAGGCAATCGAATATCACAAGCAGTGTTTCATTGACGCACTCAATCTTTCTGCTGGTCATAATGCGTTTGCTAAAACAGGTCAAAGCACATTTAATGCACGCGAACGGCCCAGGAAAGGGTGCTGTATTCGAGAATGACCTGTAAGGAATGCTCCAGACGTGGACGTATTTCTAAAAAATTATCTCAATCTAGTGTGACCTTTATTGTCTCTATCTGAACGGCCAACAGGCGCAACGTTAAACAGGGGCGAATCGTTTGTGCTGCCCAGTCTCCCAAGTGCTGATAAGGCGCAGCATTGCTGGACTTGAGTGATCGGAAGTTATCAGGTGCGCGGTCTTTGGCGCCAGTATAAGCAAATCGCAGGCCACTAGTATCGTTCGGCATCTCTCCACACACACACACAGTCGCAATTATCGGCTGAAATACAAGTTCAGCCTCCCTCCACTGTGTTGTTGCTGCTGTGGTCTTCAGTTCAGAGACTGGTTTGATGCAGCTCTCCGTGCACACACTGAAGCTGCATGCCCTCGGGGAAAATTACGGCTGTAGTTTCCTCTGGGTACAATGCGACAATTTAAACACGTGTGTACAAGATGACGAAATATTGGTTCGTTTGTAGTGTACACAAATCCGTTGCACCCTCGATTGGTTTCACGAGTTGATATTCCCGCTAAACGCGCGGCACGCGGTGTTTAAAAAATGCCGGTAATTCATTTAAAATGCGAGGAGTATATATGTCGTTACCTTGGTGAAGAGATGTGTGCAGTCAATACCGGCGTGTTTGACTGTGTGAAGAACGAAGAAGGAGTTTTGAGTGGTTTTCAATCTACTCAAATAGTGGACCGTAGCAGCAGAGAACAACAGATGGAGTGTGTCAGGCGCACACGCCGAATTTTCGGCGTTTCGGTATGAGATTGCACTGTGTTAGCGCTGTGGAGACTGTGCAGCGATTTAGTGTGAGATAGTGCGAAATGTTTAATGCACTTCCTCTCGGAATAGTTGGTCATTTCTAAGGCGAGACGACACATGTGGCGCTTTCATTTCCTGTACAGACAGAAACTCCGTTAGCGGAGTTTCCGCGTCTACACTGAGCGAGAATACATGCACACAGTTTAAGACGAACGCTTGGGTAAATATCTGGCCCGCAGTTGCTCAGCGACAGACGACGGCATATCTGGGGATCTACAATTTCGTTAGATGCAAACATCAGAACCTGCTGTTAGTACAGTGATCGCCGAGCCCTGAGGACGCAGTAAGCTGAAGCGTGCGCCAGCCGAGTGGCAGGCAGGTGGGGACGTTTCACAGTGGGACCTGAGTGTTGGTCCGGATGTGCCGGCTCTGGGATTCCCTCCGGCAGGGCTGGCCGCTCAGCCGCAAAGGCGGCATTAAGGCAGGTAGCGGCGGGCTCCAGCCCGAGATCTGGAGTGGGTGGCTCCGGACACTGGAGACAATCTGACGGAACGCACTTTAACAGTACTGCATGCGGCTAGCAGATCTGTTTTTCATGAACCGATCGAATACCACTTCCGATTCGTCATGTCAACACTTTCGTATCAATCGTCGAAATGCGGTTTCAGTTGCCGGATTTTTTATTGCACTTTAAAAATGAAAATCGATATCACAGCAATCCATCATTCAGCTGTTTCGAAGCACATTCGACACTGTGAAAGAGTAAATATTCGACGCCTGAGGATGCGGTTAGCGCCCTCGTCATGGGTTACAGAGAATCGTGAAACCGCCTTCGGTTTCGCATACTGACGCTGTATTGACTCTGAAGACGTTTAATCGCTCCTTCAGATCTCAGTAGTATAGAATCTGACTTTCTCTTTCCGCCATTTTTTCTCCGTCTCCTGCAGTCGACAGAGCTTCGTCGGTGCCTCAGAGGCTGGCAGTTGCTGCCAACGCTCCGAAATGTCTGTCGCGAGTAATGGCTCCTTTCTGACGTAAATGAAAACGGGAAGAAATAATAATAAATGTGCAACCACCAGCCAGACTTTGGGTTCGGCACAGTAATAAGCGAGTAAACTTGTAAACGGTGAGTTACGTCGGTAGGGCACACACAACTGCAACTACGCTACGTAAACCCACGTTTAGAGTTACGCCTTCGCAGACAAACTCGCAAAGTTATCTTCCTTCCCAAACGAAACAATGTATCCTATTCTTCACTCAAAACCGATACTGGCTTCGAGTAACCACTACTGGCGTTCTTATAACACTTGCACTTTGCAACATCAGATGATGCGTGCTCCGTTATACCGTCTGCCCGCATATTAAAACAGTTCAATGATTGTGACGGAGGAGACATAAAAAAATATCACCATCTGGGTTCATTATTATTGTCTCTGCGTTCACACATGTCACGTGACGGTCGACCACCGGTTCCTTCACACGCGGTGATAACGATCTGCTGTCGTGAAACACCGTCTGAATGTCGCACGCACGGAGGAGAAAGCGAATCGCAAAAGTCGTCGATCATCCCAACAGAAAGTAGCTATCGTGTTCGTCACTATAACCCGACAGTAAGTTCCACAATTGTTCTCTTTCCAAGGCTAAATCTTCCGTCAATTATTTAATGCATTTCTCCTCAGTTCGAGGACGTTCAGTTCTTCAGTATTACATAAAGCCACAGTTTCAAAGACGAGATATTTATTAAATGCCGCTAAAACAGCACTGTGCCGAAAATTCCGTTCAAACTGGGGACGGAGTGTGTCGCAGCGACATTCTTCTGACACACACTTTCGCCGTTCTTGGCCGGGTGAAACGTGAGTAACAAATCAAGATTCGGACGAATCTCTCCACCGCCTCTTTCTGGACCAGCTGACACCAGCCGTGCTGCCAAACGAGGTGTCGACGTCTGCGACGCTGCTTCCCTTCTGTTTAAAACGTAAACAAGTCTTGAGAGTCCTCTGTAATCTCTCAACGCTATGGCAATAGCCGCCGTGCCGCTACAAGTTACTGCTGTACATTCTCCTCCGCATTTCACACAAGTGATAGGCCTCGGTTTTACTTGAATATCAGTAAGGTAACTAATTTTGCGTACAACACCACAGCCAATATTTACAGTTACTAGTAACTGCTTTTTCGCATTACTCATCTTAAATGTACTCAGGTTTCGTAATACCTCAACTGTTTTCGTACGTGCTTGTGGTCGTCGGCAAGCAAATGCATCATCACAAGCGCAGAAAACTCATCGTCGTCAAACCAGCATCGTGGTTTGCGTACCTACAAAGGTACTTACAAAATTTTACATGTATTCTGCAACATACACAGCTTACTCTGTTATTGGCCACACTAAGAAAAGACAAAAAATGGTTCAAATGGCTCTGAGCACTATGGGACTCAACTGCTGAGGTCATTAGTACCCTAGAACTTAGAACTAGTTAAACCTAACTAACCTAAGGACAGCACAAACATCCATGCCCGAGGCAGGATTCGAACCTGCGACCGTAGCGGTCTTGCGGTTCCAGACTGCAGCGCCTTTAACCGCACGGCCACTTCGGCCGGCAAGAAAAGACAGTTAGCACTCGAAAAGTCCCGTCTGTTTAGGAAGTTAGGGAATGTCAAGGGCGCACTTTTTGTTTGGGTCTACCTTTAAAACGCCATAAAAACATCTATCGGTGTATATGCAACCGTTTGCATCTCTACGCCTCACGTATTATTTTTCTCGCCTCACCCGTGTTTCTTCAAGCTCACTGGTGGCATGTTTTCCTTATTGCAGCATCTTCCATTGAAAAGTGGGGCTGTGGCCCTTTACATATTCCGGCCACATATTAAGAGAGTGTTATGATTGTCCTGATGACAATGATGATGGAAAAGAGAAAGTTGTTCTTATTGTGTCTCGTACTATCAAGAGCTTAGTGAGTATCTATGCAGTTTCTTTGCGACAGTACTTTATTATCTAAAGATCAGGGCAGGCGTCTCTTGCTGATACACTATGGTGACGTCATGACAGCCACACTCGCGTCTCATTCATTACGAATGGCTCTGCACTGCCACATATGCTAGCCGTGTAAGTAAGTAAATTCTTCGCTATTTCAAAGCGTCTCATTTTTGTTCTACTGTAAGTGTAATACAGTTTGAAAACGTGTAAATGGCGGAAATCTGTTCGACTGTGTTTTACTCTCTGGGTGATAAGCGCAAAAATACCTTTTTTAAGGCATTGCCTTCGCCTCGACAAACGGCTCTCCTGTCCTCTGTTGGCAGCATGCTGACAATCTTACCGTCGCGTCTTCCATCTCGAAATTCTACAGTAGTCTCTTTCACATTTTTGCTATATGTTTAAAAAAATCCCGCAATGTTTTTTTTACCACGAAAAACAAAATTATCATTTTTATTTCCTCTTCTGAAGTGTGCTATCCGTCGTGTTTAAATGACGGACATTGCACAGTTGTACCACAGATTGGCACGATTTGTGTATCTACATACTCCTCAGAAATCATTGCCCACTGTGGGCAATGATTTCTAATCAAGAAACTTATTTTATACTTCGCTTCGTAACGATTTGGTTAAATGTATCACATGTGCTTTTACGTAGTTACTGTCTACTGAACATCAAAGTTATAAATCGCTCGTAATGCATTCCGTCATTTTGCCGTATGTAGCACTTTCTACCATAGACGAAATGTGTTGGATGGCTGAGAATTCGATCATTACTGTCACGTCACGTCAGGAACAAACAGGGTGGTGAAAAACAATTTAATCGAAAGTGCAGAGCAGAAAGGCAGCATCAAATGAAGGAATTTCGGTATCGCAAGTGTCAGTTGAATATTTCGGGCGCTATGCCAACATGGCAACTGTGGTCAGTCTAAACATTTGCTATGACATACTTATAGCTATAAGTGTCGGCTCGTTTTTACTCGTTTTCACCTTTTTAAGACGTATTGAAACATGAAACATGGATATCTGATTCTCTTCATCTCTAAAAACGTGCTGTGTCCTAAGTCAGCTAAGTGCGATACACGTGTAAGTGGCGCTTTAAATTTATCTTGTTCTCATGGTGGCGGTTGGTTAGTTCACACAGCCTGTGTTTACGTATACATTTTCTGTAAACTACCAATCATTTAGAGCCAAGACGCTCGTGTGTGGGATTTTAATTACGTTCCGGTGCCGCCAAAATATTCAATCGCGAAGCCTAGTTGCTATACTCAAATTTTTGTGTTTCATGCTGCGTTTCCACGATACACGTTTGGTCAGATTGTTTCTATGCACCCTGTATGACGACGCCGGATGGCAAGCTTCGCTAAATCACAACAGCTTAAATTTTTCTTTTCTTACGAACGCTGGGTGACTGCCACCCATATTCTGCCACGTCACTGGAACGCTAGCACGCGACACATAAAATCACGAAACCAATATCAGATCCGCGTAATTACACTGTACCGATTATGTGCATATTTAAAAGTTAATCACAAATGTAGGCAGTAGTAATGTGTAAGATGAATTTCTCTTTCCTTTAGTCTTCCATGTCCCGCAACCGACAGAGCTTTGTCGCTGCCTCAGCGACTGATTGTTGCTGCTACCACGCGGAACGATGTCAATTTTAAGTCTCCCGCGAATAATGGCGGTTTTCTGAAACAAACGAAAACGGGGGAAAAATGTATATGCATCATCTGATAGAGAGTGACTCGCTAATTGGGATTAATATTTACGAGCAGCAGAGCCTGGCGTAGCCGTCCACTTGCGAGATGCGTGTCCATTCCCACACTTGAATCGCACATCTAGTCGCCGGCAGTTGTAACATTGTAATGCATTCGAAGTGTGCTCTTTCGCACACCGCACCTACATGGATGGACTTGTGTCTCAGCTGCGTCCAGCTGATGGTATCGTACAATCCTAAGAAGGAGACCATTCTGTGAGAAAATCTTCCGGAAAACACGCATAGAAATCGTCAAAAAATACCTTCAGAACCTTTTTATCCCAGCCAGTTAATGCTTGTGCTACTTATATTATGCTCACTTTAATGACACACGTGGTGCAGAATATGCGTAGCGGTAAGGGATGGAACTTATTTACACTCCACGGCTTTGAAAACGTATCATGGCTAGAAAAATTCCTCTCGACCCGAGGCGGAACCTTAAACAAGCACATAGGATTAGCAGATATGTTGTCACCACCCATCGATTGTCAAGGTTTAATAAACAAGTTGACAGCGTCGTCTGTTTCGCATCGACGTGGAATATCATCGCAGTATGAGAACATGTTTTACTTCGTGGCAATGTGTCCAGCTGTTGTCCTTGTTTTTCTACAGACTGCATTCGTATCTGGTAACGGATAAGGAAAAAGATCTCTCAACGGCCTTAACACACTGCACCTGTGAAGAAGAGCACCGTATGGAAACTAACAACTAATTTACTGGAAAGGTGATAAAAATATAAAAAATTCTTGCGCCAGCGATATTGTTGTCATGCCTCTGGGCAGCGCCGAACGCGAGAACGAACGCCACGAAAGCTTTATTTTACACTCCTGGAAATTGAAATAAGAACACCGTGAATTCATTGTCCCAGGAAGGGGAAACTTTATTGACACATTCCTGGGGTCAGATACATCACATGATCACACTGACAGAACCACAGGCACATAGACACAGGCAACAGAGCATGCACAATGTCGGCACTAGTACAGTGTATATCCACCTTTCGCAGCAATGCAGGCTGCTATTCTCCCATGGAGACGATCGTAGAGATGCTGGATGTAGTCCTGTGGAACGGCTTGCCATGCCATTTCCACCTGGCGCCTCAGTTGGACCAGCGTTCGTGCTGGACGTGCAGACCGCGTGAGACGACGCTTCATCCAGTCCCAAACATGCTCAATGGGGGACAGATCCGGAGATCTTGCTGGCCAGGGTAGTTGACTTACACCTTCTAGAGCACGTTGGGTGGCACGGGATACATGCGGACGTGCATTGTCCTGTTGGAACAGCAAGTTCCCTTGCCGGTCTAGGAATGGTAGAACGATGGGTTCGATGACGGTTTGGATGTACCGTGCACTATTCAGTGTCCCCTCGACGATCACCAGTGGTGTACGGCCAGTGTAGGAGATCGCTCCCCACACCATGATGCCCGGTGTTGGCCCTGTGTGCCTCGGTCGTATGCAGTCCTGATTGTGGCGCTCACCTGCACGGCGCCAAACACGCATACGACCATCATTGGCACCAAGGCAGAAGCGACTCTCATCGCTGAAGACGACACGTCTCCATTCGTCCTTCCATTCACGCCTGTCGCGACACCACTGGAGGCGGGCTGCACGATGTTGGGGCGTGAGCGGAAGACGGCCTAACGGTGTGCGGGACCGTAGCCCAGCTTCATGGAGACGGTTGCGAATGGTCCTCGCCGATACCCCAGGAGCAACAGTGTCCCTAATTTGCTGGGAAGTGGCGGTGCGGTCCCCTACGGCACTGCGTAGGATCCTACGGTCTTGGCGTGCATCCGTGCGTCGCTGCGGTCCGGTCCCAGGTCGACGGGCACGTGCACCTTCCGCCGACCACTGGCGACAACATCGATGTACTGTGGAGACCTCACGCCCCACGTGTTGAGCAATTCGGCGGTACGTCCACCCGGCCTCCCGCATGCCCACTATACGCCCTCGCTCAAAGTCCGTCAACTGCACATACGGTTCACGTCCACGCTGTCGCGGCATGCTACCAGTGTTAAAGACTGCGATGGAGCTCCGTATGCCACGGCAAACTGGCTGACACTGACGGCGGCGGTGCACAAATGCTGCGCAGCTAGCGCCATTCGACGGCCAACACCGCGGTTCCTGGTGTGTCCGCTGTGCCGTGCGTGTGATCATTGCTTGTACAGCCCTCTCGCAGTGTCCGGAGCAAGTATGGTGGGTCTGACACACCGGTGTCAATGTGTTCTTTTTTCCATTTCCAGGAGTGTATTTTACGGCGCCTGTTTGCGTTGTACGGCGCTCGTTGGCGCACGTGAAACTTTGGACACACACACAGCGTTTCATACCTTAGACCATAGACACACACATGTAGACGGCAAGTGCATCTATCCTTGCCGTGTCGAGGTTCGAAACAAGGTGGATAAGACAGTTGCAGTATTAAGCACTCATTTCAACGACGCATCTCCGTGTCGTATTAGCGTCACACGTGCAGCAATTCAGCTAAGCTAATTTCCCCAAGACTCGCAGTGCTAATCCGGTATCTATCCTTGTTGCGTTGAGCCAGGTGGAACGACAGCAAACGTTTGACACACTGTGCTGACAATTCGTTATTTTCACAAACGACAGCTTTGAGCAAGAGCACGGTGTCCCCCAGGGCAGTGTTTTAAGCGTTACCCTCTTTGCCATAGCCATAAACAGTACAACGTCTACAGTGAGGAGTCCAGTACAGTGCTCCTTGTTTGTGGACGACTTTGCTGTTTTCTGTTCCTCCTCCAGTGTTGCATCCGCGAGCCGTCAATTGCAGCTAACAGTGCGGCGGTTAGAGGAGTGGGCTGCAAAGACGAGTTTTCGGTTTCCTGCCGATAAGTGTGTTTGTGTTCATTTAAACCGTTCTCGTCGTCTTTTTACGTTGCCTGCCTTGCATATGGGGGATACTGTCCGACATTTTAGAGACACAGTGCGGTTTCTGGGCCTAATTTTTGACTCCAGGTTGCCACACCTACGTGACTTGAAAGCCAGAACGCTGAAGGCACTGAACATCCTCAAGTGCCTCAGCCACAGGTCTTGGGGAGCGGGCAGGGCGCGTCTCCTTCAGTTTTATGGAGCTCTTGTGCGCCCACGGCTGGACTATGGGTGCACAGTATATGGGTCAGCGAGGCCGTCTCATTTGCGGATCCTCGACGCTGTCCACCGTGCTGGGATCCGACTGGCCACGGCTGCTTATCGGACCAGCCCCGTACCAGCCTCTGTGCTGAGGCTGGCGAACCGCCACTTACCATCCGGCGGCAGCTCCTGCTGGTGCGCCAGGCCTGTAAGTTTCTTGCAGCTCCCAGCTCGCCTGCCCACCGTCTTGTTGCCCGTCCACCTTTGGACCGCCTTTTTTCCCGCCGTCCCCGGGCTACGTTGCCGTTTGGGATACGTGTGCAACGTGTGCTCGAGTCCCTCGGTGTGGAGTCTGTACAGCCCCAAACCCTGGGTTTTAACCGCCTGCCACCCTGGTTACTGAAGAGGCCCCGTGTGATTTTAGATTTATTGCAGTACAAGAGAGATTGCACTCCTGCCAGCGTTTTTAATGCAGCATTTTCTCCCATTTTATCTGAGCACCACGACTATGTAGCTGTTTTTACGGATGGGTCGAAACAAGGGGATTCCGTAGGTTGCTCAGTTGTTTCTCCGCATCGCGTCCTCAAGGTCCGACTGCCTCAGACTTTTACTGTCTTTGATGCAGAATTGTCTGCGATCTTGCGGGCACTGGAGCAGATGAGACTTTCTTCCTCTCCTAAATTTCTTGTCTGTTCCGATTCACTCAGTGCCCTTTACTCATTGCAACGTTTGTTTCCGGCAGACAAAATAGTCCAGACCATGCAGGATGCCCTCCTCCGACTACAGCGACTGGGGAAGGTTGTAGCTTTCTGCTGGGTTCCGGGGCATGTCGGCATTGCTGGGAATTAAAGGGCAGATCTCGCAGCCGAGGAGGGGTGTCTCGATCCACAAGTATCTCAGTGTGCTATCCCCTTGCACGCACCTAGCTGTTGAGCTCACGAGTCATGCGTCGGTGGGAGGGTGAGTGGCTGGAAGTGGCTGACAATAAGCTCCGTGTAGTCGAGCCCACAACGCGTGTGTGGTGTACTTCCTTTCAGCCCCGTCGACGGGACGAGGTTCTCCTCACGCGGCTTCGAATAGGCCACAGCCCTATGACGCACGGCTTCCTGCTCCGGCGGGAGGACCCTCCAGTGTGTGGTGCTTGCGGCGTCCAGGCCACTGTGCGCCACGTTTTATTGGATTGTGTTTTATTTTCTGACCAGCGGGCCGCGGCTGACTTGCCGGCGGACCTGCCATCTCTTTTAGGCAACACTCGGACCAACGTGGTTAAAGTTTTACAGTTCTGTGCCATGTCAAATGCTTTTACAAAGATTTTAGGGAGTGGATTTTAACTTGTTCACTGTGTGACAAGCTCGCCCATATTTTATGTCAGTGGCCAGCCAATGACAATTTCCTGTGGCATTCTTGTTGCTATGTTTTCCCTTTCCTTCAGTTTTACTTTCTTATATAGTATTTTCCTTCTTTTGCTGCTTTCTTTGAGTGTGTTTTTCAGTCTTATTAGGTGTGTCCACATTCGTCCCTTTTAATGTGTGTCAGGGCGCTGATGACCTCGATGTTGAGCGCCCATAAGCCCCAACACACACACACACACACACACACACACACACAAACGACAGAATTCCTGTTCATGTTGGACTGTGGCTCATTTAGCTGGCCGCTTCTACAGAAGAGCAAATATCGGCCTGGCGGGAAGCATACAGTTTTCTGGCCGTTCCTTCAGGAGTACGTGTGACGTGTGTTGTTATGCCTTAAGAAATAACATCCGTGGTGTCCGAATTTACACAGAATAAGAGGCTACGATCTCTGCATACTCCAGTACAGATACCGACACAGTATCGAGAGATGAAGCGTGAAGAACCGAATACGTTACTGATGGAGGACGCCCGTATACCGAGTTAGAAATTAACATCCTGTCGTCTCAACATCTTCGCCATTCGTAGCGTTTTATACCTGACGACCGACACGCATCCCTGCTTTCAACCCGTGCAAGGATTTTGAATCAGGTTTGGTGCGCAGCTTGTGGTGTCAGTTGGGTTGAAATTCTCCCTTTTTAAAGAACAGTGTCCAAACATTCCTCAGTGCTCCGCCACCGGGCAGACTGTAACGACTTTTGTTTCACGTGTGTTTGAGACGGTCTGCAAGCACTTGTATAGTAAGCAGTGCTGATAATTCACTGCCGCCCACGCAGCCCGGGAAACGCACAATACGCAGATGTAGAGACACGTAGTTTGGAAAGTGGACGCACATTCTGTACCCATCGCGGCAGGCCTCGTTACGTGGTACACAACCGTGACGTCACAACACGGACACACTCGCCCTGTTTATCTCGGCCGACTCTGCAGCGCCACACGTGCAGCCCTTGCCTTCCACAGAGCTCGGCCTTACAGTATTCTCACTAAGACGATGCGTTTAGTATTGCAAAAGAATTGTCCTGTTATTAAGTTTTAGCGTTTAAGTGGTGTACTGTTTGTTCTGCTGCTGCTTCAATATGTTATCAAAAGAAATAAATGCCGTACATCTAATCGATCGTTCTGCTACTGGCCACAGCAGCACATCGCGTCGCCCGCCATTCACGAGATGCGCGTCCGTTCCAGCATGCGAATCACACGCCTAGCCTCTGGCCAGCTGCTCCATTTTAAAGCATCCCGACAGTGCTGTCTCGCAGTCCGCACATTCATGGCTGGCCTTCTGTCACAGCTGCCTCCAGCTGATGCTGTCCCAAATTTCTGAACAGGAAGAGGAGGAGGTTGTGTCAGAAAATCTTCCAGAAAACAAGTATAGAAATCGCCAAAAAACACCGTCGTAACATTTTTATCCGGGTCAGTTAATGCATGAGATTCTGTTTTATTGCGCTCATCTGGATAACACGCTTTGTGTGGTAGGAGTTGTTACGTATTTACGCTCCAAGGTTACGAAGACTTCTGACGGCTAGAAAGATTCATCTTGAGTCACGGCCAAGTCTTAGTCATATACGCATTATCAGCGTCTATATTGTCAACAGACATCGATTGTGAAGATGCATAAAAAATTGTCGACAATGTCATCATCTTTGTGCCGATGCGGAATATAAACGCAGAGAGTCCACCAGTTGCTTCTCTGTTTCGACAGATTCCAATCGTAACTGGAAACAGATTAAAATATATCTACCCAGAACTTTTACACACTGCACCTGTGAGGACAAAGAACACGTTCAAGTCAAACAGTAATTCACTGAGAAGGCGGCAGAAAATTAAAACAAAAAAACTTGTCATCCATATTCTTCTGTCCTGTTGCTGGGCAGAGCCGGTCGCGAGAACCAACGCCACAAGAGCTTTGTTCACGGTGCCTGAATGCGTTACAAGCTACACGCCGGCCTGTGCAAAATTTTGGACACAAACCGTGTTCCGTACCTTCGGCCAATCTCGAAACTCTGCCGTAGTGTCCTATTGTTATCACGTAAAACTAAAGTTATTGTATATTGATTGTCTCTTATTAAACGTGCTATCACTCGTGTTTCAATAGTCGATATCGCAAAGTTGTCCCACGAGCCAGTGCGATTTGTATGTCTACGTACTCTTTCTAAATGATTGCCCAGTATGGGACAAGCACATCTGCGGGAAATTCGTTATGATACAATTATTATCTAGTATTCGAATCTCTTGATTTGTCGGTTATATACGTATTTGGGGAGGTGTATGCGGCCTTCAAATCGTTTTGTGAGTGACAGTAAAATAGTAGGACTGTTAATACATTCTACATCTGCGATATCGATGCTGGATGTGTCCCTACAACCACAGCCGCCTCCCGCTTAGTGGCACAGCCTCCGGCTCACAACAGTCGCTGGTGACAAAAACATCCCCTAACCCTGCGTACAGCGGTGGGAATGTGAATTTACTCCAAGTCTCCTGCCCACAATTAAATGCCTAATCTTTTCAGGTGCAAAACGCTTCCACCAGTGCCCGCCTCGTATTTCTTTCGACAACGAGCGTAATTCCGGTGTATTAATAAAGCAGCCAAGAACGCTTTAATGGGCCTAGATAAGACTTTTGAACATCCCTTTACGTGTGATCTGCTCCTCACACTTCTCCATCTTATATTTTCACTGGCGTCCGTAAGGAATTCGTACTCTACATTACATGTTGACGTCTTCCTTTCACAATACGAAAACACCGCCAAGTTTGTTTCATCGTCGACAGTTGCTCAGCGGAGACCATAGGTGTGAAACGTATGAAGCTTGGAACGTACCGCAGGCGTTCGTTCCGGCTAGTGGAATCTATTAAGGTCTCACATGTAACCACCACAACAGAAAATTGGTTTCCGAAATTTTGGTCATCTAATTGTTGTGTCCCGCGTAGTCGATGTCTCTGCCGCGCCTTTCATCTTGACTGCTCAGTACAAACATGGAAGCTCGCGGCAGGTATCCGATTCTGTTAGCCCGCCTCGGTGCAGGGCTAGAAGCAATATCCACCACATTTCAGTATTGTCAAAACAGTTAATAAGTAGAATAGTGTTTGCCTCCGGTCAGGAGAAGGAATAGCGGCTACTTGGTTGCATAGTGTCGTAGATATTTATCAAAAAAAAAAAAAAAAAGAGAGAGAGAGAAATTAATTTCACCGTATTCATCAGTCTCTGAATCATCACTTCCACATCATAGACACTATAAATTTATTTCGTCTTCATTCACGATGATAGTTCCAATGTCATAGACCCAGTTAAGTGTTTTGTTTAATTTTGAACGCTTTGGCAACTGACCAACGGTGCATGCTTTCACTAATACCGATTCTGTGGGGTCTCATACGTTGCTCCATAATAGCGTGACACACACGCTTGTCACGACATTTATGCGGTTACCGCTCCATTAGAGAACTTTTTGTAATCAGAAAACATATTGCACGTCTAATTCCGTAGTGCCTCGTTATACGTGTCACATTTCCTTTTACATAGTTACTGTCTACTGAACTTAAAAGTTACAGATCGCTACCGACGCATTCTGACATTTTGCCGTTGTTAGAACATCCTACGAACGATTAAGTGTACTGGACTCCTGAGAATTCGAACAACATTCTGTAAGGCATCGTCTGGCATATACAGGGCGGAAAAACTATTTCACCAAATGCGTAGGGCACAAAGAGAGCGTCAAGCGAAGGAATGTGAGTATAGAAAATACAGGTCGCAGTTAAACATTTAAGGCGCTGCGGCAGCATGAAAACGGTGGTCAGTTAGAACATTCTCTATACATACTCCTGTTAATTAAGTGGTGGCTCATTTTTCACTTTTTTTAAATATACTCAAACAAGAAACATGGGCATGTGATTGTCCTCATTTCTGAAGAAGTACTGTCTCGTTCGTCAGCTAAATGCGATACACGTGTTTGTGACGCTTGAAATTTATCTTGTTGTTATCGTGACGACTGGTTAGTGCAAACATTCTGTTTACGTATACATTTTCTGGAAAATACCTATCATTTTGAACAAGGGCCTCAGTATGGCAGATTTAAATTACGTTTCCGTAGCGCTGAAAATATGCATTAACGACTATTAGTCACCATACACACATTCCTATGTTTCGTGCTGTCCTTCCGCCCTCCTTTTTTGGTCAAACTGTTTCTCCACGCCCTGTATAACGTTGCTGGATGGCAAACCTCGCTCAAATAGCACTGTTTCAAATATTCGCTTTACACGTTCGTTACACATATGTCACTGAATGACACCCAGCCAGGTCGTCCGCCTATATTCCGCCACGTCACTGGAAAGCCAGCACGCGATCCTCAAAATCACGAAACCAGCACCAGATTCGCACTGTACTGGTTGTAAGCACATTCGGACATTAATCGCAATTGCAGATCATAGTAATGTAGAAGCTGAGTTTATCTTTCCGTTAATTCTCCGTCTCCCGCAGACCACAGAGCTCTGTCGCTGCATCAGCGGTCGATTGTTGCTGCTGGCGCTACGGGATGATGGCAGTTAGATTCGGACTTTCTCCGGAGTAACTGGGGCTCTGTTAAAGGAATGAAAACAGAAAGAAGTAACGAATGAGGCAACTCGGAATCAAACACTACGTTTCTGGTAGTTTAATGCGATGACCATTTTGAATGATAACTTTCGTCATGCGATTGAGTTACCAGCAATTAGAGAAACCCAGGTTTTAAGTTGGGCCCTCCACAGACAAACTCACTATAGTTATCGTACTTGCCAAGTTTCATTTTAAACACAACGGAATTGTACTATTTCTTATGAACTACACATAACTGAGCCTCTAATTCATGACGAAGTGGACTATTACTACTACTACTCTAGTATTTTTTTCAGGTAAAGAACCAGCGCAATGCTATCACGAGAAAGCAGTCTTGCGTCTACCACGCAGTCATCCTGGAAACAATTCCTCCAGCCAGAGCATTTCTTTTTCCGACACAGGAATGATTTTACAATTACCTTTGCATGTAATTCATTATATTTAGTAATAGGGCGAACCGAGTTAAGTACTGCATAGTGTGAATGAATGCTGCGATTGTGATCTTCTACGCAAAAGGCAGACGTCATTTCGCGTCTGCTGCCAGTTGTAAGATGCATTCAAGTAACGTGTCCCACTCACTGACCAGTTACGCCGATTTTAATCTGTCCACCCGGTGCCACATCGCCGCCCACAGATTTCTGGGTAGTCCTCCTACGTAACAGAACTTGCCCGGCCTTTGCCTCCCGCTGCTGTCGATGTAGTTCAGATTTTCCGTTTCAAGATTCGCCAGACAGTCGATCGCTCGCAACACGTGATCCGCGACCGCTTTCTCTGAAGACTGCCGCCGGTTTTTAATTTGGCTCTTTCTCCATTCAGATAATGTATCTTCCATCGTCGCACCTAACTGCTTATGCCTCTTGTTACTCCATGCCACGATTGGTGCCTTTTTACTGAAGAACTAAATAGAAAATAATGCTGCGTTATATTTTAAGTAGTTGAAAAGTGCACCTCGCAGGAAACATAGTGGCTTCAGACATTGAAATCAATTTCTTCCTCTCAGGAAAAAAATGATGTTTCAGGTAATGTTGGAATGTGACGAAAAAAAGAATGTACTTCTTTCCATTATTTTCAAAAGAAACAAAAAATATAAACTTATTTCATGTTCTAATACGCTACTGCTTATTTGAAAGCGCTGAGTAACGCTTCGCTCGAGAACGAAAACAGTTTAAAATTTATTCTACGGCTCCTGACTGCGTTATACGACATTCTCTGGTGCTGTGTGGAGGCGGATTTAAAATCGGAGCCGCCCGTTTCTTTGATGTGGCAGTCTTGTCGGCTCACAGTTGCCTCATTTTACCTTCTTTCATACAAATAGGTTACAGCCCTCCCTCGTTGCCCACTATGATAGATTTTTATGTACGAATGTTCTGTTTTTATTTCTTGGAAGTGCGTGATTCGCACCCCAAAGAGCGCTATCGAAAGACGTTCTGATGGCGCCCCGTGTTGCAGAAGAAGTTAACTGCGGAAGGAGTTACAGAGGACGCAGTGTAGTCGCTGGCCGACAGATGGCAGCGTGCGACTTGCCGTATTAAGCTTTGATATAAGGAATAAGACGTTGAAACGGAATAACAGCGCGAAAAAGATGTCTACGGGCGCCATTCTGTCACACAACGTTCAAGGACCCTGTATATAGTAATGGACACGGAAATTCTGATATCTTTTTGCAGAAAATTATAAATGTCGAACGGAAGAGAAATGTTAAGCGTAAAAATAAGATATTTGATTCTCTGTGTTTCCGCTTCGAAAGAGTAACAGTATGTTAATAATCGCTTTCATTCTTTCAAACAAAATATAAACGCTAATTAACAGTTCTACAAACAGCTAACGAATGTGCTTTTTATAAACCGATCTGCCGCTACCGCTTCTGGTTCGACTCCCGAAACATGGTCACCGATGCCGGATTTCGTATTGTATTTTGAAGGAAAAAAACACTACCACAGCATTCCATCATTTTACGGTTTTAAGCACTTTCATTTAATCGAAGAATTGAGACTGCGGTCAGCACCTGGTCATGTCTGATAATGTGTAACAGTGCAGGATGACCAAACCCCGCCCAACCGCCACTGCTTACGTTTGCGTTTTTTCACACACGTCACAGATTGACTTCCAAAAGGGACGCCACCCGAACGCCAGCACGGGTTACACAAAATCGTAAAACCGGCGTCGGATTCGCATAGTGAGACGGTACTGACGTTGAGCACTTTTGATCGCGCTTGCAGATCGTAGAAAGATAGAGGCTGAGTTTATTTTTCCGCTAATTCTGCGTCTCCTGCAGCTCACAGAGGTTGGTTGTTACTATTGCAACGAACGACGACTTTCCACGTCTGCATACGAGTTTTACCCCCTGTTTCACAGCAATATATCATTGTCACTCCTTCTTAACAAACCGGTGGTCGAAGCTGACTTAACGTTTCTGAATACAACATCATAGTTAGGAAGAAACAAGACGATAAATATTTATAGCTCGTCCATTACTATTGCGAAAATATTGAAATGCTTTGAAATGCAAACAGAGTGCGTAATATAGCATACAATCGTTTGCTATACAGAGGTGGAAGTGTTATGAAAGCATGTCTCCACAAATGATTAGTGGATGTCGGTAGCATTTATTCCGATTGGACAGAACGTTTAACTTTGGCAAGTTTGTGTGTGGAAGGCCAAAGTCTAAATGTGGTTTTATATAGATTGAACACATTCATGTGTGCTCCACCAACGTTATTTATCGTTTAATGGTATACTCGCTTCTAACTTCGATAAATGTAAAGTTTAACTGATGGTTGTGCATTTACTATCCTTTTTCCGTTTTCATTTTCTCCATAAAACCGTTATTATTCGCAAGAAAGTTAAAACGGCCGACATTGTGGAGCGCCAGCAGCAACAATAGGTCGCTGAGGCAGCGACAAACCTGGTATTCGTCACCAGGAAATGATACTACCTGATATAAGCCACAATAATTTCCATAATCGTTCTCTTTCCAAAGCTAGACATTTCGTAGACTCATCATCATGATTAGTTCAGAGGTTTTCGTTTCTTCAGCAATAGATAAACGAACAATTACAAAGACGTGAATTTTTGAAATGTCGCCAAAGCAGTACTGTTACAAGTGGGAACGGAGTGCCTCGCAGCGGCATTCTGGACACAAATGCTTTCGGCGTGTTTGTCGCGTTAGATTTGAATAAGAAATCAAGATTCGGACGAATCTCTCCATCGTCTCTTTCTGGACCAGCCGGCTGCAGCCGTGCTGCCAAAGAAGGCGTCGATGTCTGCGGCACTGCTTCCACCATGCCTGAAACGTTTGCGAGTCTCGGAGATCCTGTGCAGCTTCTCAAGGAAAGACGGCAGCCGCGGTGCCGGTGCAAGCTTCTGCTATACATTCCCATCTGTGCGGCCTGTCTTTTCACGGAACTGATGTACCTTAGTTTTGCCTGAATATAAATAACGTAACTAATTTTGCCTAAAATACTACAGCGAATATTTATACTTTTTGCTAACTCTCTTTCCGGATTATCGTCCTAAGCATATTCAGGTTTCGTAATACCCTCTCTGTTTTCACACGTGTTGGTGGCCGTCGGCAAGCAAATGCACCATTAGCAGAGCAGGAAACTCACCGCCGTCAAATCAGCATCGGAGACGAATGTATTCAGGCCTTACTTGCGTTGTAAGAGTTGATCTGCTTGACATGTTTTCGTTATTATGGAGTTTTCCATTGCGACGCGAAAAGAAATAGTTGTTATTATTATTTTATCTCGTACTATCAAGAGGTTTGTGAGTATCTCTGCATTTTTTCTTTTGGGTGGGGAGAGGGGGGGGGGGGACAGCACTTGATTATCTAAAGGCCACTGCAGGCGGATGTTGCTCATACACTAAGGTGACGTCGTAACACCCACACACTCGCCTCATTCATTATGAACGGCTCTGCATTGCCACATGTGCTAGCTGTGAAATCGAGTGAGCATGGCCTTTTTGCTTCTCACTAGAATAATATATTAAGTACTCTAAAAAGACCCATGATTTTGTCAAGAGGTGATTCTTTCCGTTTAATAAGACACTTTTTCTTCTAGTGTAGGTATTAAAGCTCTATGAAAGCGTGCAAATGGCCGATATCTGTCCGATGGCGGATACCTGCCCGGGCTATGAGCGCAGACCTTATACTCCTCGTGGCTTTGTGTTCGCCTCGTCAAACGGATCACGTGCTCTCTGTTGGCAACATGCTAATAATATTCCTGCAGCGTCTTACATCTCGAAATTCCACCGTAGTCTGTTTCACATTCTTGGTATATACTAAAACAATTCCGAAATGTTTTTGAATGACCACGAAAACAAAAGCTGTCATTTTTATTTCCTCTTATTAGACGTGCCATTCGTCGTGTTTAAACAGGCGACATCGCAACGCTGTACCACAGATCGGCGCGAACTGCACGTCTACATACTCTCTTGAAGTCATTGCGCAATATGGGACAAACACAACTGCGGGACATTTGTGATGATAGAATTGTTCTCTGGTATTCGAATCTCCGACTTCTCAGTAATATACTTACGTAGGGGAGCGTATCTGTGAACGTCAAATAGTAGGACTGCTACTACACAGTACGTAGGGCAGTATTTGCAAATCGATCTGCCAATACCAGTTCTGTCTTATCACGTAACATTGCGATATCGATCCTGGAAATGTGCTTATAGATAAGCCAGCCTCTCGTTTAGTGGCGAGGGCTACGGCAAACAGTGGCCGGAGACAAAACATCCCCTGTGCACGGCCGTGTGGATGGGTCTGTAGCGTTTGAGAAGTTTTGTCGCCGTGCCTAAACGCATAATACTTTTTGGTGAAATGTGTTTGCAGCATTGCCCATCTCACACATCTTCCCGCAACGAGCGTAATCCTGATCGCTTAATCAATCAGCTGCGTACGCTTCAGTGGCCGTGCACGAGGCTTTTGAACATCCCTTTACGTGCAGTCTTCTCCTCACCCTCCCCCACATCATGACCCCACTGGCGTCTGCCAGGATTCCGTACTATCCACTACTTGTTAATGTCTCCACTTCGTATTACAAAAAGACTGATAAGTTCGCTTCGTCAGAGGATAGCTGCATTGCACAGACCATGAGTGTAAAAGTTATGAAGCTCGAGACATTGACGTTTGTTCGCCGTAGCAAAGTCGAATAACGTTTAACATGTAACCACATCATTAGAGGAAAACGGTTTCCCAAATTTTCGCCATCTGAATGTTGTTTCCCGTGTAGTCGTCGTCTCCGTCGTACCGTTCATCTTGACTGCTCAGTACAAACATGGGAACTCGGAGCAGGTATCAAACACCTTGATGGCGGCGTAGAGGCAAAATTCACCACATTTCAGTACAGTCTAAACCGTAAATGAATAGAATACGGGTTGCCTCTGACAGGAGGACAAATGAGTCCCAAGCCCGATCATCCGCCTATATTCCGCCACGTCACTGGAACGCCAGCACGCGACATACAAAATCGCGACAGCTGCATCAGAGCCGCATAACTAAACAGTACCGATTATGTGATATGAAATAGCGGAGGTCGGTAAGACGAGTGTCGAAGCCAAGAAAAGGGCCACCGAAGCGAAGAGACATGCTGAATTAGTAAGGGTAGAGGCAGCTGACGCCAAAACATTGGCCAAAACCGCAAATAACCGTGCAAGAATCGCTAGGCGAATTGGACACATGAATGCAATAGGAATCGATGCAATGAAAGCCCAGTGGAAGGAAGCACTTGCGAGCACAACGCAAAGAATGGAAAGCGTTGAAGAACGCGTTGCGGGTACCACCCAAAGGTGTGGAAGCGTAGAAAAAGATGTGGCACGCCGGGAACGCCGAGTACAAATTGGTACACAGCGTGCAGAGGCGGCGGCCGGCTCGGCGCGACGCAGTCGAGTACGAATCGCGCTCTGCAGCCCAGGGAGCGCACGGCTGCAAAACCGCAGCCCGGCCGCCACAACTGACGCTCAGTTCCAGTATCATTGTGGGGCAGAACCAGGAGGTGTCAGTTCGCGTCAAAGAGACGGGCGGGTGTGATACTACACCCAGTAGAAATGTGCAAGAGGTACCAGACTTTGATTACAAACACATTTTATCGGTCCTCAAATTCCAAAATTTCCGGGAAAATGGAGGCTCACTTCACCCAAAAATTTTGCTGTCACAATTTTCTAACACGCTACTAATATCTTGGCCATTGACAACAAAATTAGAATTTATCTGCGGGCACATCGAGGGCACGGCAGCTGAGAAAATGCGTAGTGTTGCAGGTACATGCCGAATGTACCCAGAATTCACCGACGCGTTACTGGCAAAGTATTGATCGCGCCAAGTGCAAGACCGAATAAAAGAAGAAATCATTTTGTGTTCATATCCGCAGGCGTCAGGCCTCTTCGAGGCTTTAATTAGAAAGAATCAGTTTCTTGATGTGCCACATAGAGATGGTGTAATAATGAAGTTCTGTTTCGCGAAAGTGCCGAGCAACTACCAGCTAGCGCTTGTAGGAAAGTACGGAGCGAATATCGAAACATTGAAAAGCCTTCTGTGCGAGTTGGAGTTAATTTTCGAAAAAGAAGCAGCGCATGATGGAAGGAAAGGGCAAAATAAGTATTACAATGGCGACTTTCGTGGAGCACCGCGCAATAACAACATCCATCAGCGTCGTGGAACATGAGGGAGCCAGGACTATAAGAGACAAAATTGGGGCGGCAGAGTAACTTGCAGAGACAAAACGATACCCGCCAGTACGACACGAGCTGGAGGCGCGGAGATTCACATGGAGAGCGGGACGAGTGAATCGAAATACGTGGTCCTAACGCGAGTTCCAATCACCGAAACAGAAATGGAGGGCGAGCTTGAAGCCAGGACCGTGCGGTTTGGACTCGGGGTGGAAAATCCGCACAAATACTTGGACAGAGCCGTTTACATATGTTGAAATGTGGGGAGCGCAAGAACGTAGTTTTTGTGCAGAAAAAAAGTGTTGCCTGTGTGTGAAACAAAAGGGAAACATCTGTAAAATACACATCTTTCTGTTGTGTACGTATTAGACATTAAGTGTGGTACTTTGTTTTTATTTATATTCTTTAACATGTACATGT
Source organism: Schistocerca americana (assembly GCF_021461395.2). Lineage (NCBI taxonomy): Eukaryota > Metazoa > Arthropoda > Insecta > Orthoptera > Acrididae > Schistocerca > Schistocerca americana. Next base: position 154,671,588 of record NC_060129.1, read on the forward strand.
GTAATTTGTAGGGGCTACGAGGCGACATGTGGACCTTCCGCATTCTTTGTTAACTCCGAAAACGAAGGGTCGGTCTAACTCACTTTTCTGTACTTTCCATGTCATGCGGGAGCCACCACTCTTCCGAGTCATTGGTAACACAGAGTGCACCTTCCCGTGTGTTTTGTCTTTACACCGTACCAATTACTGAGTGTTTGTTGAGGAAGAGCTACTGGGTGCATACCGACCGTGTTCCGGGCACCACTTGTTTGTTTGCGCGGTATTTGTCACTGCTGTCGTGGGCACACAGCTGCGGTGTTGCACCTACTTTCAGTGAGGCTTTTCTCTTCGTTGGCGTGTTGGGCACGCCACAGCGCGTTGCACCTTTCTGGAGTGTGGCGAGTTTCTCGTACGGTGGTACGTCACGTCTCTGAGCGTCAGCGGTCGTCGGGATTTATCGTGTGAGCGGTGTAATGCCGAACGTATGGAATTCCTCAACAAGTCCGGTAACTGGTGTCTCGGTGTGAGACCTAGCACACACGACAAGTCTAAAAGTAAGATATTTACAAGAAATTGTGTACAGAGGTAGAGTCCTTGCATTGTAACTTGCCAAGTCTGCCGTGTTGTTTTTTTTTTGTGTGTGTGTAAATTTTCCACCGTAAGTTTGTGTACATCCAGTTCCATGTCAGATGAGTAGCGACCGACTCAGCGATCGGCGTCGCCAGAGACAGCAACATCCACCGAGTTGTCTCAGCGGGGCAGGACGGGGGAGTATGTATGGTAAACGGGTGTAGCCGATAAGTTGCATACAGTATTTTTATTAATTTCCATTACTAAGGCGATTGCAGCTAATTATATCTCGTCTAATATGTGTTCATTGTTTATTTGTGTGCGTCCGCTATGTCTTGAGCAGTTTCAGGGATCGATCGAGGCCTCAGGGATCCGAGACGGCGAGGGACGTGCAGTGGCGCCTGTAGATAGCGTAGTTGGTGAAGTTAAAGAGTCGGCAGTAGTTGTGAGCATGCTCCAGTGACGGGTATGTCATAGGTGGGATTACGTACAGTATTTTAGAGTTACGGGTGGAGTACTTGAGCCTCTCTGTATCTCAATGAGTCGTTAACAATCGGCCCATAGGTTAAGTCACTATTCTTTACAGTAAGCATTAATTATAAACTCTCTCAGCAGAGTATAAGAATTTTGTGTTGTATTAGGGTAACAGTTGTATTCATGTGAATATTCGTCTTTATTAATTTGTTTTATCGAATGTACAAAATACGATCTTTACAAATTCTGAATGCTGTTTTAGTAAAAAGTTTTGAGGAGGCACTCTTTATGAAAGGTCGTAAGTATTACGCAGGTACTGCGAACAGCGAGTGACTGCTGGACGAGAAGTGACGCTACACGGTGGTCGGTGTGGAGTAAATGGAGGCCGAGCGGCAGGCAGACGCCTGAGCGAGGCGGCTGTCAGTCACGACACGCCCCGCCCCGCCCCTCCGGGACGGCTCAGAGGCGAGTGCCGCCCACCTGCTGAGCGAGGCGGCGGCCCACCTGGCCGACAGCCTCCGGTCAGCTGAAGGCGGACACAACCCCGGGATCCCACCGGGACGGGCGACCCCGTTGGCGGCTGGCCGAGGAGACAGCACGGCACCGCTCAGCGGTGACGCAGAAATGGGGACTCCACTGCAGGAGAGGTGCCAGACGACGAGGGCGTACTCTGACAGCGGCAGCACGAAGAGTCGGAGAGATCTCTTGAGGCGCACTTCTGACGGACGCCGTTTACCGTTGCTGCACGAATTCGCATAAATCACAATAATAGGCCGGACTGCACGCCCAAAGCAGTTCTGTGCCGGGTATTGATGGACTGCAGTTTGTCGTGATTATGTTCTCTCCTACAGAGAGCAGTTCCGAGCAATCAGCCACGTTGATCGATCTGCTATCCTGGTTTCATCCTCCATCAGATGAATCCACGAGTGTTGCAGTCACTCAAAGAGTAGAATCCCGTATTGCAATTTTTCGTTCTAGATGAGACCAAGTGTACTGTCTTAGGACGTCCAACTACCTGTCCTACGGCTCTGTCCCGATTCTTGCGGTCCTCAATACAATCACAGCCCGTACGTGTGCTGGCCACCGTACCGCGCTGTGCTGCACATCAACAATAGGCTGTCGTACCACCCCACGAGATTCTTGTCGATGGACAGTGCCGCTACAGAGAGTGGAGGATGACTGGAGCAACTTCCGGGTGCCGCGCCTGGTTCCCAGAAACATTAGATTGTTGGCCCACACCACCAGTCGCACTGCTTCCAGCTGGCGCCGCTTTCTCCACGCCAGGAACCACCATCCCGCTCCACAGACGAGTGTCGCAATATTCGTGTGTTGAGTGATTCGTTGTGTGACGTTAGCATGCGAAGGACGTTAGGGTCAACTGTTTTCTTTTTTTTTTTTCTTGCTCAGACATCTGCGTGAACACAGTAACATTTGTGCTTTTAGTGAAAACATTGTTTTTATTCGCCCCCCCCCCCCCCCAAACTTTACTTCGGACACTAGAGATTGGAAATTCAATGTCAAATACATGTATATTTTTCTGCTTTATAGCTTTCAGTCTTCTTTTTTTATATGTACATGTTCATGTTAAAGATATCCTGGTTCCCAATCATCATGTCAGTTTGGAACAATTTTTTTTGGTGATGCACACTATGTTACATAATCTTCGATCACACAGGTACACTTACGAAATTTCTGTCATTTTATGCACACTATATCTCTCTATCTGACTTATGTTCATGCCTGTCAATTGTCACTATGTGTACAAATTTCAATAGTTACAAAATGTTATATACAATAATATGCTACTGTTACACGAGAGTATTTTTGTTTGTCTATGTGAGCGGAATATCTGTGGTTACAATTCTGGTTAATGGTGAATGGACCATCAGCCAATCGATCACTGTAAAATATTTATCATCCTTTCTGTTCAGGGAAACGGCGTGAGAGTGGTTAAACGTCTCAACCGTGAAGCATAGAGATATTGTTTGTCTTTTTGGCTTCATGCAGAAGTATGTGTGTGTTTGACTTGGGCACCAGTAGCTAATTCTCAAATGTTACTTTAATGAGAAGCTTGCAGGTCCATTAGGTCAACATTTTACTGCAGCTTCGAACTTAGCCTTCTGGCATGTGTTCAACATTTGTATGACTGTGTGAGTATGTCCATGTATGACAGTGGTCTCCCTGAGGGTGAATCTGTGTTGCGTGTGACTTATTCGTCAATGTGAGTAAGATGTTATGACGTCACCATACTGTCAGCGATAGACGCCCTCCCGAGATCTGAATATATGTAACACCTCTGAAGCGAAGGGAACAGTTGATTCTGGGAAGCCCGCCATATTTCTAACATCTTCCCTCGTTTGATACTTGCCTAATCTGAGCGTAATATTTCGCTAGGCGTTGTACGGAAAACTATTTGGAGCACTGTTTAAAACGAAATATCGAGGAATAGACAGATTTCTTTCTATAAGGAAAGGGCTTTACTTTTTCTGTCATCATAGAGGCCGCACAGATCAGATTTCGCAAACATGATTTCAACCTGTACAGTGGCTGTTCTGCAGAGCAGTTCGTCGAATCATGTGCTTCCCGACTTTGGGGAACAGCGTCGCAGACGTCGACACCTTGTCTGGCAGCACGGCGATAGTGATGCGGAGACGAAAAAAAAAGGCGATGGACCTATCTGAATTAATGCTGAAGTGCTACTAAAGTTCATCTCGACAAGAGCACGGACCTGGCACAAGAATGCCGTCGCGACAAACACCGTTCCCAGCTGTAACGGAATTTCCCGGCCTACAGCTGTTTTCACAGCAATTTATTGTAAACACCGGGCCATTTTAATTGTCCGTTTACGTGACCGTGACGAATTACAGCGCGCTGAAGTAGAAAGAACTGCGATTACGACGATAATCCCAAGGCTTTTCTTAGCAGTAATTTAATCGAAAGAACGTAACATTTCTTATCGTGTTTTCTGTGGATTAAGGGAGACAACGCTATGCCGTTTCAGTCTGTCCCCTAAGCAATGAAACTAAAAGACAGATTTGCCCCGAGTGGAGAAATCGCTTCGTCGTATCGCTAGTACGGACGACCTCCAGGTTCAGCCGTTGACAAGAGTCTGCTATCGACGCTTCCTCAGCTCCCAAATAGAGCAGTGCACCCTGCAAGAGGTGAGTAACGTACTCAGAAATGAATGACTTCGTTAAATATACTGATATCAGGTTTCTTTTTTTTCTGGTCTCTCTATAAACCTACGGCACAAGAGTAACATACTCTGTATGGCACGGTGGTGGTACGTGCAGGTACGGTGAAGTATAATCTGTCGAAACAAAGAGGTGCTATCAGTTTCTTCTGACCAGAAGACATCGTAGCTTCATATACTACAAATACGTTACCGATTCTGAGTAAACTGAAAGCACCTAAGTACTTCCTCCAGAACCGTATCTGCACTGGCTCCAAAACTTTAATAGTAGCTGGAAATTCCGATATTTACGTCGAAGCATCGGTCTGGACGAATCAGAAGAGGCTTATTGTCTGTGTCATGTAAGAAGGCGGCCCAATTTTCAGCTGTTCTCCTCATCCCCTCCACTAGCCACTGGCGGCCACTAATATTCATGCTCTTTCCGAGCGGCTAGCAGCGAGTTCCATTCCAGCAGGGAGCGAGAATCTCGCTCCTACGTGCAGCACTGTTGCCGCACTTCGCCACAACCGAACTGTCCACCCAACTATCAATTTTTTTCTTTCCTTTATTTTCTTGCAGCAGTACAGCTGTGAATGTGTATCTCGTAAATGTTTAAGAGCGATTAAAAAAAAAAAGTCATATGACGGCAATAAACGTGAAGTGCATCACAAGCAGGCGAGGCGGATTATTTAACTCATTTATAACTTTTTCAAACGTGAATTTAAAAGCGCGTCTCCTACGGTTGATATTTGAAAGCACAACAACGGCCTCCAGTACCATGTGGAGTCGGCAAAGAACTGTTAAAGCGAATTGTAAAGGGAAGTGTCAAGACTGTCGGAACTGTAGAAACAGTTGGTTTCGTGTCGCCGGAAAGCATCGAAATCGCAAAGAACCTGTAACACAAATGGATAGTTTTAACAATGATGTTTTAAAGAGATCCGTGTGAATGATGAATGCCTGACATAACAGAAACGAGTTACAATTACGCAGGCTTCAATGGTAAGCGCTTCGTCAAGGTAAAGAATTTTCAAAGACATTGGTTCCAGATACGTTAAGAAGAGAGTTTTTAGTTCAGACAAATGATAGAGGTGCAGCACGAACTACATCCCATATAAAGATTCACGGTACGAGAGAAGCAGGTAGGTCAACAGTGTATTACCTTGATGAAACATGGGTCAATTATAATGATTCCAAGAAGATGTGCTGGAAAATTATTGATGGTACTGGCGGTTTTAAATTTCTCATAGGGATAGGTTTTCGGACAATTACTATGCATTACTATTACTCTTCTCGTTTTATTTCTGAGAATAAACTTGTATTTACGTGCAAGTAAAACAGCAGTGATTACCATTCTGGATGAACGCTGCCAGCCTCGTGATGTGATTCACAATTCTTGTCATAGCTCGCTTCGAAGTCGGTCATTGCCAATTATAGTTAAACTGTTATAGAAAAAAACATCAAGTACAAACACCTGAAATGTGGATATTTTTCCCCAGCTTAAAAATTAAAATAGTAAGCATCGTATAATCTAGACTCGTGTCGATCTTCTGCAGCTCGTTAATTTATACTGTACCAGTCACGTGACAGAACGTTCACACACGACTTCCTTGCACATGAATGTGGTCACACCATTTTGCGTTTACTCACGTGTCACTGTCATTGTAGCCACATGGAATTAATTTGGGCAAAGGGTGTTAAGACTATGTGGAAGAAAAAGAAACAAAACATTCAAGGTACCATACAGTGAATCGCTTGTACATGAGGCAATAAGCAACGAGGCAACAGACAACATCCCACCTGTACTGTGGGCATAGTCTGTGTGGCGTGCTAGGAAGAAGAAATTGACAGGGAAACGATGATTGATATAAGACTTGAACCTATCATCATAAATTTAATACCAGATTGTTCAGAAACAGACTCAAACACAAGTGAAGATGGTATTTCAATTTAGACTTTGGAACAAAGTAATATTTCTTAGTTTTAAAGACTCATGGCTTAAAAATGTGTTTTTCAACAGATCAGTTGCATACATAATAATGAGAACTTCCTAGCCTTTCTGATTAGGACCTGTATCCTTTTAATTATGCAGACTACAAATGTATTGGCCAAGGAGAAGTTAAGCTTCTCCCACCGTATTGTAAACCTCTGTCATTTTCAAGGCACTTACTGGACAGGGCTCTAAAATGACAATGATGGTTACCTGTCGACATATCGGTAGTTTTCGATGTTATCAGTCAGATTCCCTGGAGTTATTCGCAGGTGGTGGTTAATTTTTTGCTTGTTCAATTGATTATCGATGCGGTCTCTCACTGTAACATCTAACGTGTTAGTTTACACTCACAATGCCCGTTAACAAAGAAAAATATGACAACTTACTGACCATTCTTACGGTAGTCTTTTACATCAGTCTTTTCTACCACTAATTCTTTTTTTACACGCAGTGATTACACTCAACTACCGTCAAACACACACACACACACACACACACACACACACCTTAGACATAGAGCAGAAGCAGTTGTCAAGCAGATATAATGATTTCGGTTTGTGCTCGAAGTTAATTTTGTAGTGTACTAAATTTCTACTTATAATGCATTTATAATCGCAATAAATGGTAATTATTGCAAGCAGTTTCAATGTCGTTTTGAGAAAAATGGTACTTCACTTCTTCACAAAACTGTGTCAGCTGTTCTCGAACATTTACTATTTCCCTCGTAGATTTGAACCTATAATACGATGTACCATAGGCAAACGAGCCTGAATGTTGCCCCTAGCAATGCAGTTCGGCCACGTGGACTTTGTTTGCCCGCTCTCTGCTGCTGGCACGTGCGCAGTTCTCACCCCCGCCCCCACTCGTCCTGTCCGCTCCGCGTCTGTATGCGGAAGCGCCGCCCTGGATGACGAGGGCTTTAGTGTGCGTTATTCATGGAAATCTTCAGAGTACAACACACGCCTTGTTATGTAAAAGTCAGTGTATCAATGACAAATTAAAAATTCTAATAGTACACCGTATTCAAGTACAGCAACTGTGTTTCCCGTAATTGGGTCACGGTTTTCGAAGGTTATGCACATGTACGATTCGCGCCAATTTCTACTACAGTTTTCTAGTAAGGACTATTTAAACACGACGGAGAGTGCACAGCACATTTGGTAGAAGCAGATATTAATCATAAATTTATTCTCTGTCGTCATCAAGGCATCTTTGATGCTGATGTGATACGTGGCCGGAGTGTGTAAGATGTCGCAGAACTACTTTGCAGAGAAAGATGCAACTACATCGTTAAGACTTTGGCAACAGAAGTTGCGCGTTTCGAGTATCGAGACAGAAGTGAAACCGCTGGAAATTTGTGCGTTTGGCACTTGTAGCCCACACTGTTCCAAACGAGCTGTTAGTTATACGCCATTTATATGTTAAAACAGAATAGCACAAGCTACGCAGCAAACACTTTCCAAAATCCATGGGTTGGATGAATGTACGGATCTAGGCTATGTCGGTCGTCAGATCGAAAACTCTACGAATGGCGAAAATTTTTGACACGACAGAACGTTTCTCTCCAACCCACTATCATGAATTTACTCTTCAAGTAATGTACTGGATTAATCAGAAGCCATAGCGTTTCATTCCGTATAAAAACAGGATACTACGGATGTTTCTTCTTAAAGCATAATGACACGCATTCCTGAGGAAATGGCCAGAAAAATGTGTGCTTCCCGTGAAACTAATATTTAGCCTTCTGTGGAAGCGGCCAGCTAAATTAGCCACAGTCAACAAGAACAGGGATTCTCAAATTACTGCAATTCTGTAGTTTGTGTAAATAAAGAATTGTCAGGACAGTTTTTTAAACGTTTTCTGTCGCTCTACGTGGCCAAACGTAACAAGGACAGTTGTCGCATTAACATTGCGACTGTTGGAGAAAGTAGGTTAGTTCACTTACTACATGTGTGACACTAATACAACGAGATCAGTTTTGAAATCAGTAATTGATTCCAGGTGTAGATAATGTAACTGTCTAATCCATTTGGTTTCGAATGTCAACACGGCAAGGATAGATGCACCCGCTGTCTATATGTGTACCTCTGTGGTCGAACGCATGAAACTTGGTGTGAGTCCACATGCGCCAACGAGCGGCCTATAACGCAATCAGGCGCCGTAAAATAAAGCTTTGGTGATCTTCGTTCTCTCGATCGGCGCCGCCCTGCGACACGACAAAATAATACCACTGAAACAAGCTTTTCCCTGTTCATCGCCTTTTCGGAGAAATTAATTGTTGGCTCGAATGTGGCCCTCCTCCTCTCATGTGGAGTGTGTAAAGACCCTCGACGAATCGTTTTTTATCTGTTACCGTTTAACGAATGCAATTTGTACAAACAGAAGGTGAACAGCTGGATACATTGCCACGAACTAAAACAAGTTCTCACTCTGAGTTTAGATTTCGCATCGATAAAAAACAGATGATGCTGTCAACTTCATTATTACTTGTTCACAAACAGTGGCTGGTGACTCAGAACAGACATTTGAAGTAAACTATCATTTCGTTTAAGTACCCTGCATCTGTCATTGTGAGAATGGATATGAAACGCTCTATTGTTTAGCATGTTGTTAAGTAAGACCTTAAATTTACGACACAATCGTGAATTTCTAAAGAAGTGCTTCTCACCAAGCAATGTCGACAACAGCTGATAGGGCCAAAAAGGCAGCTACACTTACTAATTTCTGCTCATACTCATTTTCGATATAAGTAACTAGAGAGAGTCTCTCTTCCTTAAATTACTTTCGCTTCTTAAGCTGGGCTAGCGCCTTTATTCTTAACGAAAGAGTGTGTTTCGATTGTTACTATATGTTGAGAGTTGCACTCTGTAACTTTGTCGGTGTAACCAATAGTCTATGCAAAATGTAGTTCATTAGTCAGCATGGTACGTTTTCATTATTTCTATTATTTCTTTAATATCTGAAAACAGTTTACTATTCACATTCACCCGATAGGTACTTTCCAATTACTTACACAGTTCCAAGATATGCTATTAGATGATGGCGTTCAAGCCTACAGAATTCATAACCACATTGTATTTACCATGATTGGCATACCATCACGCAATACTACGTAACTTCCTTAAATTTGGTTAAATCTAAGGCAATTCCCTGTTTATTGTTTCTTTTACAAGCTAACAATAGTTGATTGGCAACCAAAACGTGTAATGAATGGTAAAGCAATGTGTTTTTGCGATCAAGAAAATTAAAAGGTTTCGTAATTAAGTTTTAATGTTTTAGAAATACATAAGATCACTTAATGCAGCTCCTGATAAGTCAGGTCTTAATAAAATGTGATTATTGTCAAGATCATTCGTCGACTACTTCAGACTGACTTTGTCAAAGAATGTCTGTTTCTGAGTTGCTGATCCAAATTACAGTCACTGTTGACAGGGGAGAGGTGAAAATGAAAATGTTTAAGTTTAGTACAAGCAGCAATGTGCCTTACCAAACGTGTTACTCTTTGAACGGAAATGCACTTAAAGATGTGGTGACGGTGTTCATCTTTAATCTGACGCTCTTCTTTGGTTTTGACGCAGCGTGTAATCCTGGCGGGTTGGAGAACGATGTTACTCTTACAGCTGAGTCCTGGCATTCGCCTTATGAGTGGGTTAGAACCTTACTTTAAAAAAGCAGCACCTGCGTTTATTTGTCCATCGTTAAGGCATTTTGTTTCCTGTTACATTGTATTGGTAGTCTTTAAGACAAATGCTTAGGAACTAAACTCTAGTATGATACGAAGGGATTTGTAAGATAACTTTGTAGGTCGGAGGTAAGTGCTATGTTATGTGGGAGAAACTGCTGTCTGAATGGTGTAGTGATCTATGTCTTTGTATAGTCAATAGCATAGCTACATCATATTTAGAATTTCTGCTGTCATGACATTACATAGGTTTTGTTTTCAGCAAATGTAGTTATGTCAGTTATATCTCACTGAAGGTAATATTACAGATGGGGAAGTGGTCATGGATGTAAATGAGGTGGGAGATGTAACAGTACGAGATCAAATTTGACAGTGTTCTGAAATATCTAAGTCGAAACGAGGTCCAGGGAGTAAACAGTCTTCTGGCAGGATTACAGGCAGCCTCGGGAGAGCCGGCCACGGCGGAGCTCTCCCACCTGTTGTGCCCGGCGTATGAGACAGGCGAAGAATGTAATGTTATCAATTCCAAAGAAAGCAGTTGCTGGTAGGTGTGAAAATTACTGAACTATCGGTTTAATAACTCGTCGTTGTAAAATACTAACACAAATTATTTACAGAAGACTCTAAAAACTGGTAGACGCCGACCTCATGGAAGATAAGTTTGTATTCCCGAGAAACGTGGGAACATGCGAGGCGCAACCTGACCAAATGGAGGGTAAGTTGGTAAGACACGTTCCGAGACGTCGACAGGTAACCAATTTAGTTTTGAAGTGAAGTGTGGGTGAAAATCGTAGAGGAAGACCAGCTGGTGAATACAGCAAGGAGATTGGGATGGATGTGGGCTGCGGTATGTACTTGGAGATGAAGAGGCCTGCAAGTTATACAGTAGAATGGAGAGCTATTTTTTAAACCAGTGTTCACACTAAGGAGCGCAACAACATCTCTCTGTGTTATAACAACTTATTTTCCGGTTGGCGTATTTCTTCATTGTTGATAACTGTCAGAGTACCTCTGAAGATGACGTGAGGAATACGTATTTATTTAAAGTAGGGGTATTTGAAGATCAGAGGTTGGTGCTGAAGTATAGATTTCGTGGATCCACTGTATTTTAACCTACTCGACTTGTTTAGCGATGATTCCTGCTTGTCTGTGAAGGGGCTGACCTGCTCGTTAATTCTGCCGCATGTCGGGCCGCGACAACAGTACGCAGTGTCGTCTGTGTACAGGGCTGTTGTTTCGATCCTCGACCTTTAGCGATGTCAGCCGTGTTGTTGGTGTGTAGCAGTGGAGACGTGACTGTCCCACGTGGCGTCTCTGCGGCTGGCGTAATACTTGTCGAATGGTGATCACCAAGCAGCGCTTGTACTTACCTGTTTCCAGCAACGTTTTCATTAAGTTGCACACTTTGGGATGCCAAGTTCAAAAGTAACGTTTCAAAGAGCAGTCCAGCATGCCACAACCAATGGAAGGCGCGTTCGCCGTCCACTAGAAAGCGTGCCGGCGTCGCGCCTGCCGTGTTGCGTTCAGCCTGCGTCGCTCTGCTGCTCAGTCCTGGGACCGGGTCACCTGTGCTGTGGTTGCCGCTGAACCCGGCTTGTTCTTGTGCCATTATGTTGCTCTATTCCTTGATTAATTTTAGTCTGTCTCGAAAGCTTTCCCTGTCACTGTGAGCACGGTAACATATGATTTGGTGTTGTTTTTTGGTCTTTCGGGTTGGGAAATCATCTTGATTTTAGCTTGCTTCTATTTTAGAGAGACTATTTTCAGTTTCATGGCCGCGATGAAGAAACGTCTGATGTGTTTGAGGCAGGTGTCTTGTGAAGGGAGTGATTTATTTTGTTATCTTCCAGTGCCTCCAGTCTCTGAGCTGCTTTCTTTCCATTTCATATTCGCCAATCTTATAAAGTAGTGAATGTTAAGTGGTTGCATTCGGATTTTCGAGTATTATTTCTTCGTCGGTTTCATCGAATTTTGGATACCATGGATGACCATGAATGTTTTTCTAGCACTTTGAGGAACTTTTTTGAGGTCGTGAGTAATGAATGACATTCTCATCTGCTATTAAGGATGGCTGTTCGCAAATGGTGTGCTATGGCCTGTTGGAAGCCTGTTGGAACTTCTTTCCAAAAACTACTGCTATTGTGGGACCTAATTCTTGTGATTACTTCGCGCATCATTTGGTGGGTTTCTCTTCTTATTAGGTCATTGAAAACGTTGAAGCCAATCGTAGCATATCCATTTGGTTAGTGCCGTATGGTCTACAGAATTTCCCTACTGTTTAATTTTGTTTCTTATGTACGTCAGGCCCCCCCATGAACCATGGACCTTGCCGTTGGTGGGGAGGCTTGCGTGCCTCAGCGATACAGATAGCCGTACCGTAGGTGCAACCACAACGGAGGGGTGTCTGTTGAGAGGCCAGACAAACGTGTGGTTCCTGAAGAGGGGCAGCAGCCTTTTCAGTAGTTGCAAGGGCGACAGTCTGGATGATTGACTGATCTGGCCTTGTAACAATAACCAAAACGGCCTTGCTGTGCTGGTACTGCGAACGGCTTAAAGCAAGGGGAAACTACAGCCGTAATTTTTCCCGAGGGCATGCAGCTTTACTGTATGATTACATGATGATGGCGTCCTCTTGGGTAAAATATTCCGGAGGTAAAATAGTCCCCCATTCGGATCTCCGGGCGGGGACTACTCAAGAGGATGTCGTTATCAGGAGAAAGAAAACTGGCGTTCTACGGATCGGAGCGTGGAATGTCAGATCCCTTAATCGGGCAGGTAGGTTAGAAAATTTAAAAAGGGAAATGGATAGGTTGAAGTTAGATATAGTGGGAATTAGTGAAGTTCGGTGGCAGGAGGAACAAGACTTCTGGTCAGGTGACTACCGGGTTATAAACACAAAATCAAATAGGGGTAATGCAGGAGTAGGTTTCACAATGAATAAAAAAATAGGAATGCGGGTAAGCTACTACAAACAGCATAGTGAACGCATTATTGTGGCCAAGATAGATACGAAGCCCACACCTACTACAGTAGTACAAGTTTATATGCCAACTAGCTCTGCAGATGACGAAGAAATTGAAGAAATGTATGATGAAATAAAAGAAATTATTCAGATTGTGAAGGGAGACGAAAATTTAATAGTCATGGGTGACTGGAATTCGAGTGTAGGAAAAGGGAGAGAGGGAAACATAGTAGGTGAATATGGATTGGGGGACAGAAATGAAAGAGGAAGCCGCCTGGTAGAATTTTGCACAGAGCACAACATAATCATAACTAACACTTGGTTTAAGAATCATGAAAGAAGGTTGTATACATGGAAGAACCCTGGAGATACTAAAAGGTATCAGATAGATTATATAATGGTAAGACAGAGATTTAGGAACCAGGTTTTAAATTGTAAGACATTTCCAGGGGCAGATGTGGACTCTGACCACAATCTATTGGTTATGACCTGTAGATTAAAACTGAAGAAACTGCAAAAAGGTGGGAATTTAAGGAGATGGGACCTGGATAAACTAAAAGAACCAGAGGTTGTACAGAGATTCAGGGAGAGCATAAGGGAGCAATTGACAGGAATGGGGGAAATAAATACAGTAGAAGAAGAATGGGTAGCTTTGAGGGATGAAGTAGTGAAGGCAGCAGAGGATCAAGTAGGTAAAAAGACGAGGGCTAGTAGAAATCCTTGGGTAACAGAAGAAATATTGAATTTAATTGATGAAAGGAGAAAATATAAAAATGCAGTAAGTGAAACAGGCAAAAAGGAATACAAACGTCTCAAAAATGAGATCAACAGGAAGTGCAAAATGGCTAAGCAGGGATGGCTAGAGGACAAATGTAAGGATGTAGAGGCCTATCTCACTAGGGGTAAGATAGATACCGCCTACAGGAAAATTAAAGAGACCTTTGGAGATAAGAGAACGACTTGTATGAATATCAAGAGCTCAGATGGAAACCCAGTTCTAAGCAAAGAAGGGAAAGCAGAAAGGTGGAAGGAGTATATAGAGGGTCTATACAAGGGCGATGTACTTGAGGACAATATTATGGAAATGGAAGAGGATGTAGATGAAGATGAAATGGGAGATACGATACTGCGTGAAGAGTTTGACAGAGCGCTGAAAGACCTGAGTCGAAACAAGGCCCCCGGAGTAGACAATATTCCATTGGAACTACTGACGGCCGTGGGAGAGCCAGTAATGACAAAACTCTACCATCTGGTGAGCAAGATGTATGAAACAGGTGAAATACCCTCAGACTTCAAGAAGAATATAATAATTCCAATCCCAAAGAAAGCAGGTGTTGACAGATGTGAAAATTACCGAACTATCAGCTTAATAAGTCACAGCTGCAAAATACTAACACGAATTCTTTACAGACGAATGGAAAAACTGGTAGAAGCCAACCTCGAGGAAGATCAGTTTGGATTCCGTAGAAACACTGGAACACGTGAGGCAATACTGACCTTACGACTTATCTTGGAAGAGAGATTGAGGAAAGGCAGACCTACGTTTCTAGCATTTGTAGACTTAGAGAAAGCTTTTGACAATGTTGACTGGAATACTCTATTTCAAATTCTAAAGGTGGCAGGGGTAAAATACAGGGAGCGAAAGGCTATTTACAACTTGTACAGAAGCCAGATGGCAGTTATAAGAGTCGAGGGACATGAAAGGGAAGCAGTGGTTGGGAAGGGAGTAAGACAGGGTTGTAGCCTCTCCCCGATGTTATTCAATCTGTATATTGAGCAAGCAGTAAAGGAAACAAAAGAAAAATTCGGGGTAGGTATTAAAATTCATGGAGAAGAAATAAAAACTTTGAGGTTCGCCGATGACATTGTAGTTCTGTCAGAGACGGCAAAGGACTTGGAAGAGCAGTTGAATGGAATGGACAGTGTCTTGAAAGAAGGATATAAGATGAACATCAACAAAAGCAAAACAAGGATAATGGAATGTAGTCTAATTAAGTCGGGTGATGCTGACGGAATTAGATTAGGAAATGAGGCACTTAAAGTAGTAAAGGAGTTTTGCTATTTGGGGAGCAAAATAACTGATGATGGTCGAAGTAGAGAGGATATAAAATGTAGGCTGGCAATGGCAAGGAAAGCGTTTCTGAAGAAGAGAAATTTGTTAACATCGAATATAGATTTAAGTGTCAGGAAGTCATTTCTGAAAGTATTCGTATGGAGTGTAGCCATGTATGGAAGTGAAACATGGACGATAAATAGTTTGGACAAGAAGAGAATAGAAGCTTTCGAAATGTGGTGCTGCAGAAGAATGCTGAAGATTAGATGGGTAGATCACATAACTAATGAGGAGGTATTGAATAGGATTGGGGGGGAGAGAAGTTTGTGGCACAACTTGACCAGAAGAAGGGATCGGTTGGTAGGACATGTTCTGAGGCATCAAGGGATCACCAATTTAGTATTGGAGGGCAGCGTGGAGGGTAAAAATCGTAGAAGGAGACCAAGAGATGAATACACTAAGCAGATTCAGAAGGATGTAGGTTGCAGTAGGTACTGGGAGATGAAAAAGCTTGCACAGGATAGAGTAGCATGGAGAGCTGCATCAAACCAGTCTCAGGACTGAAGACCAGAACAACAACAACATGTACGTCAGGAGTGTTAAGGAGTGGTTTGAATAGTTGATTCGTTAGGTTTTGTGTTAAAACGTATCAATCTGAATTTTTCGACTATCCGATTTCGTGAGTTTATGATCGTTTTAAGTTTTTTCCTAGTTTTTGTGATTCACAGCATAATAAATGTGAGGTATTCGTTAGCTATACAGTCGCCAAAATCAGTGTACCTTCAGAATCTGGATAGCTATGTTGTACGTAGTATATGTTCTAAGATAGAAGTGCCATAGTGATTGATAAAATGCGGCGAGTCATTTCTGAGTCTAGCGTGATTCAAAATGGCTACAACAAGTTTAATATCTTTCTTGTTCAATTTTTCAGCAAATATCGCAGATCTAACCTGAGTCTCCTGTTCCTTTAGCTGGGCACAATGAGGGTATATAATTAACGAGATCAGTTGGCGGTTCCTCGGCAGGATACATCGTTGTGGTGTTTTATATGAAAGACTATGAAGCATCTCTCTCAGCTTCTACTACGGTCTGGTTTGCGTGACAGATACAGTTATCTAGATTGATTTCTCTACCTGCTCATGAGGTATGTGCTGCGACTATAATACCAACTTCTTTTTCTCTTACTATGCCTTTAGGGAGTTTGTTTTTAGAGCAGAAACCCAGTGTGTTGACAATGCAGATATTGGCAACATCTTTCTTAGGCTTGAATGTAAAGGTTAATTCTTGTTTCCTGGTGTCTCAGGCTAGGTTGGGCATAGGCCTCCTTGTCTATCAATATGGCGATATAGACGTGGATCCGTGTTCGCCAAAGAACATAGTAGGAGCTTTTTAGAAGCTGCTGTTATTATATCCCTTCTTACAAATATCATGTTGGGAGGGGCTGTAGTGAAGACTCAGAGTATGTTTTCCGTTTGATTGTTTTCGTGACATTCTTGGACGAAGACCGTGATAGTTTCATCAATGCGCTTAATGTTTTCAGTTTTGTCTGCTGAGACAGGCTGTTTTGGTCTTTCTTTGCAACTCTCATCACTATTAACGTTATCAGTGTTGCAGCTGCTGTAGTTTGGTGCTTCTTGTTTCGGGTCTATTTTGCCATTAAAAATTCGATGTGCTCGACTCTGTTCTCCTCATTTCATTTTATATCGCAGCTTTTCATGGCTTATGGGAAAGTGTTGCAATATGGACGTAGCTGTTATTGAGGAGGTAGTGTTTAAATAGTCCAACCTTGTGAGGTACACAGTGCATTCTGAAATGGTGAACAAGTAGCTTGTTTGTTGGTTCTTTGTAACTATAGATGACTGGAAGGAATAGCGGGGAATTTTGATTTAGTTTCCCGGTACCTTTAGGTCCCCTTCAGTTTTTTCGTTTGTTGTATCACGGTCAAAATTGGTTATCACATAGGCGAGCGTGAGTCTGTGTGGTTTCTCTCTTGCTTTCTGTTTGGCGTGCGATGTGATTTCTGTTACTGTTGCTTCAGATCGGTAAGTAACTCAAACTGTTCTCTCGGGTTTCGATATCTGATGGGTATGTTGTGATGTTGGCAAATTTTTTCGGATTTTTTTATGAACGACTTGGTGGCCCAGGGAACTGTTTTAGTGCAGGTTACAACGATTTGGCGGTTTCTTTGCCACCTTCTTAGTTTATAGTTTATTGCAGGGTTTGCTAAAGTACCATAAGTTGTGTTAGATGTGCTTTAATTCAATCTGCATCCAACCAGTTGTAAACCTTGTTCTTCGTGAGATGTATTTGGATGAGTGTAAAGTTTTTGTAATTGGAGTATCGTGTTTGTGGTGGCTTTGCCTGTTTACTTCGGGTTTCTTGTCCGGGTTTTCGGCTAGTTCGCGTAGCGTTGCGTTTCTGGAGATCTGGTGGAGACAGAGTTCCCTGCTTCAGTCTGGTGCGCTGAAAACGTTGCATATCGGAAACAGGGCGATCCATAGTCCCCCCGCCCTGCTTGAGAGCGCTCACAGTCAGCGTTGAGTCCTGTGCCTTTAGCCTCGGCAGATGCGAGTTGGTCGTCCCTGTTTCAAGTGTGGCGGTTGTGCAGACTGCCGATCCCAAGTCTGAGTCGCTCTGACAATGCTGCATTTGACGGCAGTGGCGCGAGTTACGCATGATGCACTTTGCAGGGGACATCGTCTGAGTAACACGTGTGCTGTCGAACATCTACGTACATGTAACAACAGTTCAAGCAGTTTCGGCTGCGAGAATGCTTGTCTCCAGATATATCAGAGGAAAGCCCTTAATAGGTATGTCGGTTGCAGAAGTTAATGCTTGATACCCCACGAGTGAAAGGGTTGTAACAGGTGATTCCCTGACCACCCATATCTGCTCGCTGGTTCGCCTTTTTGAAGACCAGAACGTGACAGCAGCGGCTGTAAGCAGCAGCAGGGAGTGGCCAGTACTGGGGCTTGCAGTCCTCTGCTGCTCCTGATTGGCTGAAAGGCCCACGTGTAGAAGGATTTCGTGGAGAGGCTCGGAGCTCGGGGAATCGAAAGCTGGCCGTCGGCGCCCGTGTGGCCGACGTGGCGGGTCGCGGGCGCTCTGGAGCGGAGTTCTGTGTCGCGACGCACAGTGTTCTCGAGTTTCAAAACGCGTTCGGATAGCGATAATCTCAGTTTGTTATCCAAATCTGGGAGTAATGTTTTTTGAGTGACCGTCCTCCTGTTGAGTTTGAACTGTGTATTTCGTACAGCCAGTCGAAAGTAATTTCCTGGACTTGGCTGTGAATGTTCCCAGTACTGCGGTCGGGACTCGGGATCCTGCCTGGGGGTAAGTAGGTAGCACGAGGGCCGTTACCTACTGGCTTTCGAGCGATGAGGTTCGATACTTTCCAGCGGGTCGAGGCTCGGCTGGCGACCACTGTGTCGGACCGACTTTACGCGTGTCCCGGTGGTGCAGGACGCTTGTCTGCCGCTAAGCGCCCCAGTGCGCCCCGTGTCGGCTCTGGCCGCCACCACCTAAAGAGAAGGCCGCGGCGCGCTCTCGTGACGTCACGCAGAGCGGGCCAGGGTTGGCTTGGCGCTGCGCTGACAGAATCGAGGCGCACGGCCTGCAAATCTCCGTCAAACGGTTTTACAGAACGTGTTGAGCTGCCGGCGCCCCCCTGTGGCCAGCCGGGCTGCACCCGGCACCTGCCTCCCTCGTGGCGCTGCGGCCTCTGGTTCCACTGCGTCCAGCACGGAAATCGCGGTTAACACTGCGGGTGCCTGGTAAGTGCAAAATTCACGAAAATCACTCCACGTAGTACTATTTATCACAGGATTTTCAGTTGGGCTGGATACTAAATTCACACAGACACTCCTTTACTTTGCTCACTCAGGTTTTATTTGAACAAATGGGAGATCGTCTATTGATTACGAATCACAACAATTTCTGCGTACTGTGTACTTCTAGTGAAGCTACTATGGCACATGTTTTCCAGGACTCACAGTACTTGCACAAGTTTATCCTTCCACAGTACTGTTTCAGTAAATACGCCTTTAAGTAATGTTCTTCCTTGCCCAAGAGTGGCACATGGAACATTAACTTTTAACATCTGCCATAGTACCCTTACAAAACCTCTAGCTTAA